>NW_005871094.1:960653-1222677 GCF_000147115.1 Myotis lucifugus | reverse complement strand
AAGTCATTCCGCTTTCTCTTTCTCCTGGAACCCACCATAAAAGTTGCAAGGCCCTAAGCTTTTATGACAACCAATAGCAATGTTGTTAAATATAAATTCTACTTCCTACCCCAGAAAACAGATAAAAAGAGGACTACAATAACCTGGCCCTCTGCTGATAGGTGACAGGAGTGAGGGCTACACAAGAGAACAGATATTCACTAGTATCACGGTGATTTATCCTTCTTCTCTATCACTACCATGGTCATTGGAATTTTTATTTATTTATTTATTTATTTATTTATTGACACAAGAAGGGAGAGGGAGAAAGACAGAAGGGAAAGGGAGAGAGAGAGAAAGAGAGAGAGAGAGAGAGAGAGAGAGAGAGAGAGAGAGAAACATGGATGTGAGAATGAGACATAGATCAGCTGTCTCCTTCATGCCCCCTCCTGGAGATTGAGCCAGCAACCTGGGCATGTGCCCTGACCTGAAATAGAACTGGCAACATTTGGGTGCCTGGGATGTTGCCCAAATAACTGAGCCACACCAGTCAGAATGATCATTGGAATTTTTAGAACTTTCTCATTAATGTGCTTGTGGTAAACTCTAAATACTGCTGGCAGATTCTTTAGCATTTTGATAAAATCATCTCAACTTAGTTAAGCTAGTAACAACAAAAGAAGAGTCCCTGGGATGTCAGCTTCATTGGTGACTTCCAGTAGGACTGGAAATATTCAAAACTCGATGTAAAAGTATGTATGTTCAATTTTTCTGGAGGTAGGGCCATAGCTTTCAAATTTTATTATAGGATTTGTTTTACTCCAAAATATTTTACATTAGACCACCAATCTGTACCTAGTCAAAATTATATCTATTAATATAAGTGAAAACATGTTAGGGGCAGCACGTTGTTTTATAAAGAAATACTGTGGAGTTTTTGTTGAACCTTCTCATCTCTATCAGGATTGAATCACCTCCCTATTAATGGTTTCTTCTGCTTCCCTGCATTCTATTTCCCCATATCTCCCTAAATTCTCCCTGACAACTGTCTTATGTTCTGTATTTATAAGATCTTATTTTCAACTGGTTGATAAATGATTGAAGAGAGTGAAAAGCTAAGAAAATGGACCTTAGGTATGAATCCTGCCTCACCACCTACTTGCTTGTATTCTTAAAGGATTTTCTTAACCTCTCTGCCTAATTTTCCTCATCTACATACTGTGGATAATGCTAGTGTCTACCTCACAAGTGATTATAAGAATGCATTTAATTAATAGGTATAGCTGAAACCGGTTTGGCTTAGTGGATAGAGCGTCGGCCTGCGGACTGAAAGGTCCCAGGTTCGATTCCGGTCAAGGGCATGTACCTGGATTGCGGGCACATCCCCAGTAGGAGATGTGCAGGAGGCAGCTGATCGATGTTTCTCTCTCATCGATGTTTCTAACTCTCTATCTCTCTCCCTTCCTCTCTGTAAAAAATCAATAAAATATATTTTAAAAAAATAGGTATAATGCCCTTAGAAAGTAACCATCATATGTGTGCCAATTATTATTATTTATAGTCTAGGAATTTGGTTTTCAATGATTCACTTATGAAGCATAATTATTTTTAAAACTTCCAAATTATTTTTTTAAATTTTTTATTGATTTCAGAGAGGAAGGGAGAGGGAGAGAGATAGAAACATCAATGATGAGAGATAATCATTGATTGGCTGCCTCCTGCACACCCCAAACTGGGGATTGAGCCCAAAACCTGGGCATGTGCCCTGACTGGGAATCGAACCGTGACCTCCTGGTTCATAGGTCAACACTCAACCACTGAGCCATGCCAGCCAGGCAAAACTCCCAAATTATTCATCAGGAAATAGAGTTCATTTTTAGGGCCTCAGGTCTTGTTTAGTGCCTTCGAATCCTGTCATCTACTTTTCTACATCTTCAACTGTGTCACTATGTGCTCATTTCAAACAGAAGCAATGGAATTAAGCAAAGGGCATGGTAATGAGATGGGTAGGTTGCAATATCTCATTGAAGAGACACCTAACCCAGCCCAGGTAACTCATACTCATTCTTCAGAATTCAATCTCAGTATCATGTCTTCAAAAGGCTTTCTCAAATCTCCATGTTTGATTTAGTTGCTCCTGTAGAAAACTCCCAGACAATTATTTCATTAATATCTGTTTCCCAATAGAACATAACCCCATAAAGGGAGAAACTCTTTCTGCCATGTTGAGTTCTCACCCAGCAAAGGGACTGTCACCTGCTCAATTAGTACTTGATAACAGTTCATCTAAGTCAGGGGTTTTCAACCTGTGGGTCTCGACCCCTTTGGGGGTCGAATGACCCTTTCACAGGGGTCGCCTAAGACCATTGGAAAACACATATATAATTATATATTGTTTTTGTTATTAATCACTGTTCTTTAATTATGTTCAATTTGTAACAATGAAAATACATCCTGCATATCAGATATTTACATTACTATTCATAACAGTAGCAAAATTACAGTTATGAAGTAGCAACAAAAATAATTTTATGGTTGGGGGTCACCACAACATGAGAAACTGTATTAAAGGGTCGCGGCATTAGGAAGGTTGAGAACCACTGATCTAAGTGTTGCAATGAGTTGGTGCTTCAGTTCTTTTACACCTAACACCCTTATAATTAATTCCTGAGAGAATTAACTTGAGTTAGGTATATGTAGCGTCCATCTTTGCAGCTGGAACAGAGAACTCTTGGTCTATGATCAGTCAATTTTTATGCAGGGTCCTTTGTTTAGGAAAGCCATTTTCTTTAGATTGGGTTGTCAAAATTCCTCCCTTCCCATTCCCATTCGCTCTCATTTCCATACCTGGAAACTTTGTGTCTCATTTCTGAAATAATGCACTAAAGTTGTCTGATCCAATTATTTCTCAAATTCTGACATTTGGTAGAGAAACAGTTATCATGTTAGCCCATAATCCTCAACCAAATGAAGAAAATCAATCACGTTGGAAAATGACTTTTATTGAAGTCTGAGTAATCCATTTTCTTCCAGGTGGGTCATGTCAGAATTTTCATAACAGTGTCAAAGAGAACAGGAAAGAGAATTATGAAAATGTCAGCCTTTGGTAACAATGGAGATTGGAGCTGATCCTTGCAAGTTACTGCAATAACCCTGCTGGATAATTATACAAAAAGAGCTGCAAAAGCATTTACTTAAATAAAAGTTATCTGAAATTTATTCTTTTCATTTCCTCTCCCCACTGAAGGAAATACATATGAATATAAGGGACAATCAGAAGGAATGTTTTCAAAAATTTTAATCAATTTCTCAATTCTATTTTGCCTAGAATGCCTTTCTCTTTTCCTCCTATTATTTGTATGTCAATTACCTGTGTGTGCCAGGTGCTTTCTAGTCATGCCCTGCCTGATAGTTTGTATATGGGCCAGGAGATTGCCATCCAAGACATCAGTGGTTCTCACTGTAAAACTAGTCTTTGCCTCACCCCTTCACAGAACATCAGAAAGAACTATCTCAGGATAACCTTTATGAACAAGCGTTCACTGAATACTGTAGGGAAAATCTAAATATATCCTTTATTTTTTGGACTCCAATATTATTAATTTATATTTCACCCTTATAAGTGCTTATCATTGTTAATAAACTCCCAGAAAATGAAAAATGCCGTAGGTGCTCTCTAGCTGGAAATTCAGAGGTGAAACAGATTGCGACTGGAGAAATTCCTGAGAATAGGAGCCGGTTTTTCCTTCAAAGGGTTTCTTCAAAACATTTGACGTGAATGCCACCTGGCCTGGTGATATTTTTATGTATTAAGTTATCCTATGGATGAAGAATATTCTGTGAATTCAGCACAATTGCGTTGCTCTCTCTAATCTCTCAAACTCAAAAGACATTTGACAGCAGGTATGATGACTTTAGGTGCCCACAGAGGGACAGATTTCTCTAGTCTCCTCTAATACTGATCTTGTTTTTACCTCTGTGAATGCCTTTTTAAAGGTGTACTTTATATATTAACATACAAGAAAATTAACTTGTGTGTATACAGTTCTCTGACTTGTAACACATGTAGAAATGTGCATGGCTACCACCACCGTCCAGATACAGAATAGTTCTGTCACCCTAGAAGACTCCCTCTCCCTTTCTGTTTCCAGTCACATGCCCCTAACCCTGTCAACTGCTGATCTGATCTGTAGTTTTGTCTTTACAAGAATGTTATGTAAATAGAATGTAACTGTTTGAAAATAGACTCTCTTGGTCAGCAGAATGCCATTGAGATTCTTCCAAGATGTTGCAAGTATCACAAACTCATTGCTTTTTATTCCTGAGTAATATTCCACCCTATGAATGTCCTACAATTTGTTTATCCCTTTGCCCACTGAAGGCCATTTTGGCTGGTATAAACTTTTGTGTACAGTAGTGTGAATATAAGTTTTCATTTTTTTTTAGTGTGAACATCTAAGAATGAAATTGTTGATTCACATGGTAAGTGAGTGTTTACCTTTATTAAAAAAAAACCTGCCAAAATGTTTTTCCAGAGTGGCTGGTCCATTTTTATGCTCCCCAGCAGTGTTCCAGTTGTTCCTCCTCCTTGTAAGCACTTGGTATTGTCAATTATTTTATTTTATCCATTTAACAAGTTGACAGAAGTACTGTGGTGATTTTAAGTTGAATTTCATTTTGTACGACTTTTATAACTTCTCCAGGTATTTTAGTACATTTTACTGATGCTTTTACTATTTCATGTAGAATTTTACCACCATGTAAAGCCCTTTACCCCCCCCCCCCCTTTAGGTTGTAGTTGTCTATACATTACATCCACATATAAGAAAAACTCATCAGACAGTGTTATAATTTTATTTCAATTGTCAAAAGATATTTTATACAGCTAAATAGGAGAAGAATCTTTTATATTCACTCTGACATTTACTGTTTATTGCTATTCCTTCATTCCTGATGTTTTAGGTTTCCTTTCCACATAATTTCTCTTCTGTTTTAAGAATTTCTTTATGATTCTGTTATAACATGTCTGCTACCAACAATTCCTCTTAGTTTTCCCTCATCTTAGAATATTTTATTTCATTTTCATTCCTGAAGGATATTTTGGCTAGATATAAAATTCTGCATTATTCTTCTTTTCATTTAACATTTTAGAAATGTTGTTGCTCATTTTTCTTGCCCCCTGATTTTTGACAAGACATCCACAGTCATTTGAATCATTATTCCAATAAAAGTAGGCATCATTTTCCCTGGGTGCTTTTAAGATTTTTCTCTTTATCACTGGTTGTAAGCAGTTTAATTATATATATATAGAGAGATAGATAGATTAAATAGATAGATAGATAGATAGATAGATAGATAGATAGATAGATAGATGATAGATAGATATGGATTATAGGAGGTTTATATTTTTTGAGATTTGATGAACTTCTTAAGTCTATAGGATTGTGGTGGTTTATTTGTTTGTTTTTTGCCAAATTGGAGAAGTTTAAATTTTTTTCACTTCATTCTTTCTCTTTTCCTTCTCAGGCACTAATAGCATAACTATTAGACATTTTTTTTAATGTATTTTATTGATTTTTTACAGAGAGGAAGGGAGAGAGATAGAGAGTTAGAAACATCGAAGAGAGAAACATCGATCAGCTGCCTCCTGCACATCTCCTACTGGGGATGTGCCCGCAACCCAGGTACATGCCCTTGACCGGAATCGAACCTGGGACCTTTCAGTCCGCAAGCCGACACTCTATCCACTGAGCCAAACCGGTTTTGGCTATTAGACATTTTGATATTTTTCTCACATGTCACTGAGACTCTGTTTAATTTTCTCTATCAATTTAAACTTCATGTTCCTATTGGAAAATTTCTACTTATTTATTTTCAAACTCACTGACTCTTTGCTCTGTCTTCCCCATTCTGCTATTGAGCTCATCCATTAAGATTGAATTTTTTCTTTTTTGGTTATTATATTTTTCAGTTCTAAAATTTCCATTTGGTTATTGTTAGATAGAAAATTATACATCTGGGCCATCTCAATGTTTAAGTCTGATTGTTCTTTCTTATGCAAGTTTAGATTTTCCTTGCTCCACATAGGCTGAGAACTTTTGAATTGTATCCTGGACATTTTGAATATTATGTTATGGGATTCCTTTTGTTTAATTTCTGTAGGGAATATTAATTATATTTTTAAGCAGGCAATCATCCTGGTTGGGTTCAGGCTGTAAGTCCTGACCAACCATCTGTGGTTTAGGATTCCAATGTCAGTTCAGTTTTTAAAACCTTAGCAGTCCTATTAGGATCTATGCCAGTGATGGCGAACCTTTTGAGCTCTGCATGTCAGCATTTTGAAAAACCCTAACTTAACTCTGGTGTCACATATCGAAATTTTTGATATTTGCAACCATAGTAAAACAAAGACTTACATTTTTGATATTTATTTTATATATTTAAATGCCATTTAACAAAGAAAAATCAAACAAAAAAAATGGGTTCGCGTGTCACCTCTGACACGCATGTCATAGGTTCACCATCACTGACCTATGCCATAGATGCACCACCCAGTGGCTGGTCTGGGACTTGAACGGTGGTCCACCCCACAGTTCTTTTATCAGAGTCTATATATGCTGTTTAGGATCATATTCACACATGCTCAGGTTGGGGATGAGCCCAGGAGTTCATGAAGGACGTAGGAAGTCTCATTCCCATGTTCCTCCCCGCTCTGTGATCTCCTCCATACTCTCCCTTAGCTGCTCCATTGTGGAAGGCAGGCTTTCTATGCCCTGTTGTGCTGTGTTCTTCCTTGGACTATGCCTGTGTCTGGCGTCAAGAGGCCAGAGGACAGAGACACAGAGAATTGAAAAGAGTTTCCCCTTCCCCTTTGGGACCACAGCTATATGATGAGAGAGAGTTTTCTTTCTTTCGGAGTTTTAAGCTTCTGTGGGTTCCCATTACCTCTGCTACTGTTATAACATTGTTTGGGAGCTAAGTTGTAAAAATAAATAAAGAATAAATAAATAAATAAACAAACAAATAAATAAATACATAAATAAGAAAGAAAGAAAAGGGGAATTTTTCCTCCATTGTATCTGAATGTTAGAATACCTCTTTCATTATCTTTGAGCCAGACTAAGAGACTTCTCCATAAGTTCTATTTGCTCTGATGTCCACTTCCGGATTTGAGGGCTGAGTTGGCTTTACTCTCTGAGACAGTGGAGGGAAGTCAGGGTAAACTCCCTACCCATTTGGTGGGAGCTTCTTACACATCCGCCCGCTACTAGTTTTTAATAGACTATAGTTTTTCAAACAGTTTTACATTTACAGAAAAATTGAGCAGATAGTAACTAAGAGTTCCCATATTAAGTCTTTCATCCAACACACAGTTTTCCATATTATTAAAAGTTTGCATTAGCATGGTATATATATGTTACAGTTAATGAAGCAATACCAATATAATAGGATTAACTAAAATCCATATTTTATTCATATTTCCTTTGTGTTTACCTAATGCCCGTTATCTCTTCCAGGATGCATCCAGGATACCACATTCCATGCGTCCTAAGCTCCTCTTGGCTGTGACGGTTTTTCAGACCTTCTTGCGTTTAATGACCTTGTTAGTTTTGAGGAGTGCTTGCTGGTCTAGTATAAGGCAGAATGACATTCTATTGTAATTTGTTGGATGTTTTTCTTAGACTGGTGTTATGGTTTGGGGGAAGGAAGGTCATAGAAATAAAGCACTGTTTTCATTACGTCATATCAAGGATACATACTACCCTGGTGATTTATGACTGTTGATGTGGAGCTGATACCTGGCTAAAGTAGTGACTGTCAAATTTCTTCGCAAGTTCTTCCCTCCCTTTCCACACTGTAATCTACTGAAGTAAGTTATTATGTGCAAGCCACATTTAAGGAGTGGGGCACTATGTCTCCTCTTCCTTACGGCGGAGTATTTAATATTATTGAAAATTTTCTGCATGAATTTGTCTCTTCTCCCACATTTTTTGACATATTCAATTATTTATTTATATCATTATACATTTGGGATATTTTATGCTTTGTATTATAATCCAATGCTTCTTTGTTTAATATTTGTTCAAACTGTCCCGGCTTTGATTGTTGGGAGCTCTTGCGGTTGTCTCCTGTGTCAAGTTGACATGCCCCCAGGATTGATTCCTATGAGTTTTTGTTTTTGCTAGTAGCACTTCCTTACTTCCCTGTGCTACAAAATGCTCCAGGCTCATCTTGTATATTTCCGTCTCCAGCACTAGAATCAGCCAATTCTCTCTGAAGCTCTGGTTCCTTTTATTAGAGAATGGTGTTAGAAACCAAGATGTGGGAACTAGGTGTGCTTGTTGCAAAAAAAAAAAATGACCCAGAAATAAAAGAAAAATAAATGCTATTTACTGTTTCCACCAAGGTTCCACACTTCCTGAACCCTGGATTTATTCCATTGAAGAAGGAAGACTACAAAAGGTGTAGCTAGTTGTGTCAATCAGGCATCACTACAGCAAAGTATCCCATGGTGGAGCAGGAGTCCCAGGAAAAAGCAGAAATACACAAAATCTGTTAAGGCCTTACATCAGAATGGCATAACATTGCTTCTACCACATTTTATTGGCCACAGTGAGTCCAAGGGCTTGTCCAGATTCAAAGGATAGAGAAATAGATTCTAGATTCAACCTCTTGATGGGAAGTGGAGTGGATATAAGCAAGCAAAGCATTGTGATCAAGGCTATGTAAGATGATTATATATGTACGTATATGTATGCATAGGTATAGAAAAATAACTACAAAAAACTCAAATTTGCACATGTATTAACTCAGAAAGAGGTTACTTGTAAAACTTATTTAAATAACTCTATTTAAAGACATTTAAGTAAAATTATTATAGGTGGTATATGGAAATGGAAAAAATATGAAGATATAATACAAATTGTTAAAGTCTGAAAACAACTTTTTATACTCTTAAAATACTTTCACTTTTATGCTATTCCCTTGGCATTCCCATAAACTATCATTGATAGTTCCTATGGCCCCTGCCGTCGGAAGTAGTAGGAGACTGTGTGACTTGTTCTGTGCTTCACTGTAAAGTGCGATGTTCTGCTTGGCGCCTGCATTAGTTAAGTTAAACGTGCCATGACTCTCTTTCTGCTACACCCCAGCACATCTGGACATGCTGCCATTACCTCCAGCAGCTAGTTATTGAAAAGCCATGGACACTTGGAAAACAGTCCAAGTTTCTACACTTGGCTTAATATAAAGAGTGAATTAAAGTTAAAATTAATCAAATATTTCATCTGAATTTCTTAAAAGGCCCCTTGATAATTTTATAAGGGATCCTTGAATTCTGTATTTAATATAAAAGCTTTGAAGAGTCAAGCAAAATTGGTTGTGATTATTTAAAAATACTCAACCTGAGTTTATTCCAGCTGGTGGATATAGAAATAAAAGGATTGGATTGTTGGTTCTCTTCCCAGCCATGTCTGTAGGAAGGGAATAATTAAAGAACAAAATTTGGGCTGCTGAGTTACATCCCAGGTCATATAAGAATAGCATATTTCTAATATTTTTAAAATGGATAAGGCAGTAGTTTTTTTATTGTTTTTTTTTTCTTAATGTTCAATGACCTCTGAAATTTTATTGGCCTCCTGCCCCACCACCCAAGGGGAAAAGCAGTCGTTCTATCTTTTTCTCTAAATGGATATTTTTTCAAGAAAGATCTATCAGTTGCCTCCTGTACCCACCTTGACTGGGGATCAAACCTGCAACCTGAGTATGTGCCCTGACTAGGAATCAAACCCATGACACTTGGGTGCACAGGATGATGCTCCAACCAACTGAGCCACACCAGCCAGGGACTAAATGGAGAACTTAAAGAGACCAATATTCATGACCTTTAAGACTGAATCTATAAACATAATAGTTTCATTATTCACTCTTCTCTCTAATTTCTTTTTTAGTTATGAACAGATAACTATATTCTCTCCATAACTGAACTACAAAGAATTAGAATCATAGCATATTGACCAGGATTTAATGCTGTAATCATATAAAACAAAATAAACCATTGTCTATTACTAGAATGATAAAATAGTTACCATACAATATTAATCTATGTAACAATTAGGTACATGCAAAATTAATTTATGTAAAATTTTGAAATTACTATTACCCTTACATAGTAATGTCAGGATTTAAATATCTCTTTTCTTTATTATTGCCTGTATTATCTTTAAATTCTATCAATCAACTTTTTCTTTGTATTTATATATATGCACTAATACTTATTTTGAGGCGATGTTCTAATTCTGAATTTTGGTTCACCTGTTACCTACTGCAGCCTAGCACTAAGATCTTGCAGCTCTTTCCTATTCTTTTCTCTTTGCCTCTTACCTGAAATTCCTGGGAGCCTTTGCAGCTATTTCCGCTCCTGAAGACCTGATACTAAATGCTCTAGAGATGATAGGAGATCTGTGGTGACAGTAACTAAAAGTCACCTGGCTTTGGGTGAATAGTCAAAAGCATAGGAACATGATCATGTGCTTGACCATGGGGGTTACAAAGTGGAGGGGAACCGGAAGAGGTACAGGAAAGTGACCCCGGTGTGGAGACAGACCAGTACTCAGAAAGCTCCAAGTTCAAGTGTCCTGCTTAGAAGCCTGGACCACATAACTGCTGGACACATGCTTCTCCATCTCTCCCCACCACCTCACAGCTCAGGGTCCTTCAAAGAGTTCCTCCCTCCCTAGCAAATGAAAGGAAGATTGGACAATTGTTCAGAAAAACACAGCTAGCTTTCAGGGACTCTAGACCAAGTGGTCAGTTTTCCCTCAGGAGTCAACCTTAGAGGACGGTGTGGTAAGGTTTTAGGAGCAGTGGGAAGAGTTCTAGCAGGTTATATGCCTACATACCCTCTTGACTGGGCAGCTACAATTATCCCAACCTTTTTTGGCCCCAAACTAACTAAGCTTGGGCTTTTTCCCCCTTTTCTGACAACATGCTTTGATATTCTTCTGGATTGCATGAGAATGTGTCTGAGGATCAAGGTTTCCATTCATTCGGGTTAACCAAGCTTACCCAGTCCTCTTAGGTGAGTTTTCAAATTTGTTGCCAATATCTTGCTTGGGTTTCTGAACCTGATTACCCTGGCTCTTCCCTTGGATTCTATAACTGCTGTTTGCACTAAGAGTTGGTGTCACCATCTACCTTTGAGCATTTTTTCCCCCAAATCAACCTTCAGCCACCCATACCTTAGAGAGATTATCAATAACCGAATGAATTTGGCTCCATGCTTACCAATGCCCAATACGCTTTTGAACGTGAAGTATGAAGACAGGGTAATGATGAAATGCAAGGAAACCCTTGCTGCCCGAAAGGGAATCCAAAAGGGTGTGAGAGTCAGGTTTAAACAAAACTTAAAGAAGATTCAATAAAACTTGGAATACTTCACCGCTTTGCCTAAAGCTAGCTCTTTTTGCTTTCAATCGTGAGCACAAGCTGGCACGCTGCACGGGAGTGTTTTATGTCATGCCCGGCTGGGCACAGTAGCACTTAAAGAGGCTGCGTTGCCAGTCAGACACTAAATCATAAAACGTTAGCGCTGGAAGGGACTTCAGAAGTTATCTATTCCAATGTCCTCATTTTACAGATGAGGAAACTGGGACCAAAGAGGTTAAGCAACGTGCCCAGCATCAGTCATAACGACTGTGCAGAGAAGCAATCAGCCACATCATTAACTCAGTGCCTGGAGGACTCGCTGCTCCATAGCTCTAGTTTCGAGAGCTAAAACCATTTTGGCTGATCTCAGACGCTGAAGCATAAGTTTGTCCTCTTGATATTTCTTTTTCTTGCCTTAAAGGGAAAACACTATGCTATCCTTTGGACAGTTTGCTAATTCTCTCTGTCTTCTCTCGGCTAAGACACTCCGAGTCACCCTTTTCCTCACTGTGGTATGGAAGACTACTAAAGTTCTAATCAATATTAGCAGAGGATTTAAAAGAAAGGTTGAAACAAAGGTTTATAAGATTGTTGTGAGAAAAGCCACTCTCTTCTTTTCATTAAAACTGAAGAATCAGTTTTGGCAGGTGTAGCTGCTTCCTCTGAGAGGGGTGTTGGTGTTTGCATGCCTGTGTATATAGATGAAACAGATGAGAGTTTGGGTATGTGTCTATGTTTAATGAATACAAATCGATGCTCAGCTGTAAACAGATGTAGAGATATGCTTTCCCCATGAAATATATATTAAAGCATCTACGTGTGCGTGCCTCAGGCCAATTTTAGACATCCACTCAACCTCTGCTTTCCTCTCTTCAAGAGCTATTTTGAATTTTTAAAGCACTGTTTCCATACATGGCACATTATTCCTTATATAAGTTCTGTCGTTTTTCCTATCCTAAAACTATTACTTGGTCTCAGTAAAAAACTTGGAAAACACAAAAATTCAAATTACAGTCTTCCTTGTTGTACTATCTTTTTCTTTACCTTTTGAAAAAATCTTCTAACTCCTAGACTAGTCTTATTTACATAACGCACTGTCTCCTTCTCTCTCCCTTTATTCTACTTCAGCCATGATTTTTCCACATTGTCCATATAGTTGTCTTCTCGAGAATGTCACAGAGAGGAGACAATCATTAATTTATTCAGAGATTCTGGTCATCGTATGCTAGAGACAGACATGTAGCATATTAGGGAAATACAACATTATAATGTATCACATGGAAACTTTGCATTCAGGAGGAATTTAATACCCAAAGATGCTAAGCAGGCTACTTTATATAAAATGAATACATTTAGTCTAGATCAGTGATGGCGAACCTATGACACGCGTGTCAGAGGTGACACGTCGACTCATTTTTTTGGTTGATTTTTCTTTGTTAAATGGCATTTAAATATATAAAATAAATATCAAAAATATAAGTCTTTGTTTTACTATGGTTGCAAATATCAAAAAATTTCTATATGTGACACGGCACCAGAGTTAAGTTAGGGTTTTTCAAAATGCTGACACGCTGAGATCAAATATAATAATAGCATTCATATATTGAAAACATAGGGTGGTCCAGGTGCTTTTCCCTATGGAGTGTCATTCAAAAATCCTCAAATCAACCTCTTTTCTTCTTCTATAGATGAGCTAAATGAGGCTTATAAAGAATGTCCTCAAGGCACAGCTTCATAGTCAGTGATAGGGTAGGCATTCACTCCCATCAACATCTGATTCTAAACCCCCGACTCTTAACTAACTCCCATTCTATACTCTAAAACATGTAAGAGGAATTCATAAGTTGACTGTAACATCACGAAGAAAATACTAGTTTGGGATCTAAGAAAATTCGAAAGATCTTCTAGTTCAAGTCCTTTAATTAACAAAGGAGAAAAGCTACTGTACCAAGGGGTTAATTTGCCTACCATCACACAGGTAGTTAGTAGCAAAGCTGGGGTCAGAACAACAGCTGTCCTCAGTGTCAAGATCAGATTCCGTCATGTAGATCAGAGGCTCCTCTGGGGGACATTGGCGCCAAATCTCCACAGGGTATGTTCTCATGAGCCTGTCAGACTAAAACAAGTCCCTATCCCCTGCCCTTTTCTGACTGAGATTTATTCTGATTTCTTTCTAGTTTTCTTTTTTTTAAATCCTGACCCAGGATTTCCCCCCCCCCCCCATTGATCTTTAGAGAGAGTGTAAGGATATAGCATTGTATTTATTGACTTAACAGGTGATGGACATTTGGATTGCTTTACATTTGGCTGTGATGAGTAATGCTTCAATGAATATTCATGTACTTGTTTTTGTTTGGACATAGATTTTCATTTTTCTTGGGTATATATCTAGGCATAGGATTATTAGATCATATAATAACTCTATGTTTAACCATTTGAGGAACTGCCTGACTGTTTTCCAAAGTGGCTGTGTCATTTTGTATTTTCATCAGCAGTATTCAAGAGGTACAGTTTGGGGTGGTGCTTTATTTATATCTACATCATCAGTATCTAACACAGCACAAGACATAATGATGCTTAACAAACATTTATTGAATTGCATAGTTACTTCATCCTCAAATTTCTGAGTGTTTCCTAACTTCCTTGAAAATGAAAATCAAGAAGGTTAAACCAATTCAAAAAATAAAATTACTTCGATAGCACCATTTCATTCCATATTTAATTTACTATTCCCTAGTGATTTTGATTGTGGATAACAAATATTAGTGGCAGTAGTCATGTGTGTGTATAAAAACCTATCACTGATATTTTAAAACTTGAATTCTTCCATCTATCACAGAAACTGCCTGAGAGTTTTCTTTAGGATGCATAGCATGACCCACACAAGCAGGAACGGAGGGTAAGCTACGGTAAATGATTCGGCATGTAATATCAATGTAGCACATAGTGTTAGCCAAAAAATATGTATTTCTGATGAAGCTGAATTTTGGAAATATTAACTTGTTCATGGTTAGATGAGTAGAAAGAGTTGAAGATGTGATTTGAATCTAGGTCTTCTTGCATCAAGTGCGTGCGTGTGTGTGTGTGTGTGTGTGTGTGTGTGTGTTTTCCTATAGGACATTTTTTGCAACCTCCTCACTAAATAATTAGCATCATGTAATACACTCAACATTTCCTGCTCAAGCATTCTTTACCTGGTTTGTATTTGCAAAATGAATGAATGACCTGCTCACAGAGAAGCACCGATATGCACAGCACAATGGTGTTCATGGGAATAAAAGAAGGAAACCTTTTGGCAGAACACCTCAGGTTCTGTCCTCATGCACCACAAAGGTGAGTTGAGATTGGAAACAAATGTACTGAGCTTTGTTCCATCTCCTTAATTCCATTTGGCATTTGTTGTATTGAATATGTTAGAGGTATAAAATATCTCCTTAGAACAAAAGTTCATTATGGCTTCATCTATCTATAGAGCCTATGTAAGTAGAGCAGAACTTCCTGGGCCATCTTTCAGAATAAAAAATAATGACATTGTTTCCCACAAGCTCTTATCTTTAAAATACCCCCCTTTCTTCAAAGCTGCAATAAGAAATGGAAACACATACGCACACATAAAGAAGTAAGATCTATTTTTGATCCAGCTTTTGTTGTTCTGCAATGAAATGGTATAAGAGTTGGTAAGCATAATCTTACTCATTAAGAATAACTGGAGGAAGAAGCATATAATTGTCACATTTACATTTTAGGATAAAGTCTCACAGATGTGGGATAAATAGACACCGAAACTAACACATATTGGACATCAACTCTGTACCAGTCCCATCTTATGAAGTCTATATTCATTATTCCGATTAAACCATTCAAAGAACTAGAAATTAAATATTCACCATCATCTCCACTTAACAAATAAATAAAATCTAAAGTTTGGAGAAGTTTATTTTGCCTCTTTTCACACAATTAGAAAATAATAGAGTGAAGTTTAGATCTCAGATTTGTCTAACATTAAAATCTGTTCTCTTTCCACCAAACTAGTGCCTTTTAAGTTAAGCTACTGCTTTTCAAGTTAGACACGTTCAGTAAAAATCTCTAAAATATATGGGGTTATCCTGGGGAATGCATAGCTATTCAAAATGGAGGATAATTGAATATCTTTTCCTCCATGAATTAAATAAGCACCATTTAAATAAACACATTGTATGCAAACATCTGTGCAAAATTAGTTTCCGAAAGAGCTTGAAAATGGCTTATCACATTTTTAGAATAGATTACACCTCATATTCTTATTTACACTGTTGATGCAATTAGCTAATAGCTTTTGTGAAATATGATATTGGGTAAAATAAAGATCAATATGTATTGTACTAAAGAGAAATTATGCTTAAGTATTAAAATTCAACACAACTTTTTAAGGCCAAAAACTCCACTAACAGTACTTTGCCTGTGTATTCACTGAAGGCTCAATGGTAAGTGTGTGCTTACATAGCAGCCCCAAATATGTATTAATGCAAAAGTACTGAATTTAAAAGATCAGTGCTTTGAGTGTGCGTGTGTGTGTATGTGTGTGTTTGTGTGTCTGCAAAGACGACAGACACATTTTAAAATGGCACACATTATTAACAAGGAAATTGCTTTCCTCTACATTTATAATTTATTGCAATGATAGATATGTTAAAAAAAACTAATAAAAATATACACATGCTCAAATTCAAGGTGAGCATCTTCATGAACCGGAAAAAGTAGGAAAACATGAAGAGGCAAACTCACTCTAAAGTTCTCTATTGATGATACTTTTCAGGTATCAATGTCCCCAAAAGACATATACAAGGGTGTTCTTAGCAGCTTTGCTGATGCAGGCAAAAACAGGTAAATACCTAACTGCCCATCAACAGTAGAATGGATAAACAAATTGTATTCTATTTAGTCAATAAAATATTATGCAGCAATGAAATACTATACTGCCATAGAAAGAATCCAAGTAAAAGGAGTAAAAAATAAGAAAAGGTATTGAAATGAGTCAAGAAAAGACAATTATAGCATATTATTTTAAAATGGAGACAGAAATCACAAAGCACAGCTAGAAGAGATAAATATAGTCGCTTGAAGGAATGAGGACTAATGAATAGGAAGGGGTGAGGCAGCTGATTACAACTTTAAATATAAGCAACCTCATGTTGCCCGGCCGTGCAGGATCATAGTCAATGAGAAAAATCACAATTGTTCTTAACCTTAACAAATGTCTGTCAAAACATTAAAAACTCTCAATTATAAAAGTGTAGGGAAATGGAAACATTGTAAAACAATTCACTTAACAAATATGTACTCAATTTTTATAACTTTATAAAACTGTAGAATTTGTATTAATTTTAAAACATAATTTAACAATGTGTTATTACAATTACATAATTATAATATAATTATATTGCTACATTAAATTATACATTTAATTATAAATGATTTAAAGTGTTCATTTTTATTTATGTATTATACTACATATGTATATATATATATATATATATATATATATATATTTAGAACACTGTAACTTAAAATATTAAAAACCTTGAAAATTAAAGTTTTATTTCTTTGTAAAAAATTTTATCAAGAGTAATTTGAACAGTGCTTGCTTTTTTCTTTTCATCATAAAACTTACAATTTAGAGAGAGTATCTTTTTTTATGCCTTGGCAAATTGTCATACTCCATTCTAAGTTTGTATCAACATCTAACATTTTATTCCTTATGCTTTCAATGTGGTGAAATACGTCTGAGAGATCTTTTAATGTGAAGTTTTTCACTGGTCTCACTTCCTCTGGGACATCATCATCCTTTTGATCACAACCCCTTTCCTCCTTCATGACTAGAAGTTGCCCTTCATTGAGTCCCCGCCCCACAATGGCCGCACAGTCAACATTCCCACAGTCAGCTATTTCTTCTATAACCTCGTTTACATAGGATTCTAGCACCACTTCTAGCATCATTCCTGTTCACTTCTTAGCTGAACTTTTACCTTTGTTGACTTACTCCTTCTTTCAATTATCCAGTTTTGTCTAATGCCATATGGGTTTATTGCAGGGAGACAAGAAGACAACACAACTGCATGCTTTGTTGTCTGTATGTGAATTGAATTGCAGTTGTGCGGTGACCAGTCAGTAACAGATTTTGAAGACAATGACATGACTGGTCACGATGATAATGGACACTTGTGATTTACACAGTGATTTCTGGACTAAAGAGCTAGCGGGGGAGTTAGTATTTTATACAACCACTTACAGTTGATATACCGTGTGCCTTAAATTTGAATTATGCTGTTGGGTGGCTGGTGTTTAAACCATAGAAACTTAACTACATAAATGTCCTGGTTGTGTACCTTCTATATCTCTGTTTGAAGTAAACACATTTGCAGCTGTTTCAGGCTTCAATGGCTTTCCCTTCCTTTTAAGTGAAGTTTCTTCTCTAATTCATTTCTTTTGTGGAGAAATGATTGAGGAGACACAAAGAAGGAGGGAAGCTATTTTCTTCAATATTTACAAAATGAATGAAGTTTCCATGCTGGGCCAAAGAAGAATTGCTGGTAGAGGCAGAAAATGTTCTCTCCTAGAGTGTAGTTGGAGTTCATGCTCCATGGTTGTACATGCTATTAAACAGTAGTTTTCTGGAAGAAAAAAATCCTCTCCCTAAACTCAATGAAATTCTTCTGATAATGGGACGATCAGGTCAAGTGGCAAGAGGATGTTGGGACAAGGGAGTAGTAGTGAGTAGCCTTTGGGGGGATAGATCTTAGAATTAACTTTCAAAATCATGCATCTACCTCTTATAGCGACTGACAGAATAATACTTATACTGAGAACATGCTAATGTTGATCATGTGTCTCTAATATAATGTCTCATGCTCCACATAAAACTGATTTTTTTCTTATTGTCTATGTAGATTTCCCATACTTTGATTTAGATTCTCTCTCTCTCTCTCTCTCTCTCTCTCTCTCTCTCTCTCTCTCTCTCTTTTAAGCTCAGCAGCAAATATTTGCACTTTGGTATTTCTTTAATTTCCAAAGAGTTATTTGTGTGAAAATGGGCTGGATCTATGGTTCTGGTCTCTAATATGACAACAATGGTGTCATTTCCTGATTCAACTTAGAGAGGACATAAGAATGGAGCGTATAAACAATAATATGAACTTCAGAATCTATTTCACCTCTAGATCCACTTACACATTTTAAACAAGCAGATTAAAAATGGCAGAGTATACTGCAGGTGAAAAGAAGTGTAGCAATTCTCTTATTCAGTTCTCTCATTTTACTGATGAGAAAACTGGATTCACAGAAATTATGAACTTGGCTTGAAATTAGAAGATTAGGCAAGATTACAACCCTAGTCATTTGATATCAAGTCATTATCTTTCTGCCACAATGTGCTTCTATAGGCTGGCAATAATATAAATAAGTCCAAAGATTGTTTTAAAATACAAGGCACAGGAAGTACAGTATTAAAAAAAAAGATCTTCAAATTGATTTCCTCTGACAAGAGACATTTCATGCCAAATAGGACCATAGTAATTTACAAGCTCTTGAAATATGCCTTGTGCATCTCCCAGACATTTCAGATTATTTACTTAGTTAAAGCACATCAAATTGAAATCCAGTTGAACTGGTCCCTTGGTTAACTACAATTACTGCACAGGTTTAGTTTGCCTGATCAGTTGAGTGAAGATGAATTGCTGAAGAGATCCAGATAATTTGCTTGGAAAATAGGTTCACTTGTAGATGTGATCATGATGAAAAGACAGTAACTTTTAAAAGTCTATTGTGAGTTACCAGAAACTGAAATCAAGGCCAATCATCTATAATAATAAAAGCATAATATGCTAATAGATCGGACAGCTGAATGACCTTCTGGATGTCATTCCAGGCGACCTTCTGGACAAAGCCATGGTGGCAGAGGCTGAGGCAGAGGCAGTTAGAAACAATCAGGCAGGCAGGCAGAGGGGTTAGGGGTGATCAGGCAAGCAGGCAGAGGGGTTAGGGACGATCAGGCAGGCAAGCAGAGGTAGTTAGGGGTGATCAGGCAGGCAGACAGAGTGGTTAGGGGCGATCAAGCAGGCGAGTGGTTAGGGGTGATGAGGCAGGCAGGCAGAGTGGTTAGGGGTTATGAGGAAGTCACACAAGCGGTTAGGAGCCAGTGGTCACGGATTGCGAGAGGGATGTCCGACTACCGGTTTAAGCCCGATTCGCAGGCTGTCTGACACCCCCTGAGGGTCTTGGATTGTGAGAGGGTGCAGGCCAGGCTGAGGGACCCTCTCCCCCCAGTGCAGGAATTTTTTGCACCGGGCCTCTAGTTTATATTTATTATCCTAACTCCTTTGGAAAATGAAGATTATATCATGATTAATTGCCAATTTATAATTAATCTCATACATTTCCTCATGACTTATTTGTGTTTGGGAGTGGTGAAGTCATAAGGCCAAACAAATACAGATTCTGTATATTTTTCTTTTATCTTATAACTAAAATAAGACAGAATCCTAGCAAGTTAGAGGCAGAAAGAATTTTGTTCTTTCTGAGCCCAGACTAGAACTCATCTCATAATTCACAACTAAGTACTCTTTCCACTATCTTCTACAATTGTTGGTTGTTTCATGATTATCCTCATTGATCAGACAAGAAAACAATTAATCTATTGGTCTGTCTCAACATGGTGTTTTATTCAGAAGAAATTGCAATCTAATATGCAAGAATGACTGAACAGCTATTTAAGTTTTAAATGGAGTTTAAATGAAAATCCTCTCCAGAGTTCCATTCACACACAGTGCAATACTTCTTAGTTCTTCTTTCTATCCGTCTATCTTCCCAAAGCTCCCCTCATTAGAGCTTAATTGCCAGTTGCTCCATCTCTCACTTAAACCATCCCCCACTTTAAATCCAGCACTCAAAGACTTTTGTGTTTCTCACTTTACAGTCCTTTCTTTTACAAAGAGCTATCCTGTCCTTCCCAATGTAAATCAGTCCAGCCAGTCTACCCCTATGTCACTTCGCACAGGTTTCGGAACCAGTGCACAGTGATAGAGGCCCTTTTTGTGCTGTTTTGCTTTTGAAAAAGGCAGAGATAAGACTGTTAAGTGTTCAACATTGAGGCCTTTTTCTTTCACATATCTTTTGACCATTCAAGTCCTTTTCTTGGAATGAGGCAATGTATACATCCACACATATGGTTTATACATCCATATGTGTGGATATATACGTTTTTATATCTCTATGTCTCTTCTTTCACCTGTTTTTTCTTCTGTATCCACACCTAAATTCAGTAAACCTTGTGTAAAGAAAGGAAGATTTGAATGAGTTCTATAGAACAGGAGGGACATAAATAAATACGGTTATATAGTTGAATTTTTGTATCTTTGTTCTCATTTCTGTTTATCCCAGTGTAGCTAATTCTGTGCTCAGAAAACCTGATTGAAGAATGTAACAGGGTAGATGAAGACTGTAAAAATAGGCACAGGTTTATTTATACAAGTGACAATACTAAAGTCAGTTTGTGATATTGTTGAGTATAACAAAGACAAATATAATTTTTTCATCAAGTACATGAAAAGCTGCTCAACATTATTAGTCACTAAAAAATGCAAATCAAATGAGTTGCACTTCACAATCTACTAAGATGCTTATAAATAGGAACAAAATAACAAGCATTGAGGGGGATATGGAAAAACAAACCTTTGTACATTACTGGTGGGAATGTAAAATGGTACACTATTGTGGAAGACAGTTTGGCAGCTTTTCAGAAAGCTAAACATGACCAAGCAGTTCTACTCCTTGATATATACCCAAAATAATTAAAATAGGAACTCAGACACTTGTACATTAATGTTCATTGCAGCACTACTTATAATAGACAAAAAGTGGAAATTATGCAAGTATCTAGAGGGATGGGTATACTAAATATATATACACACAATGGAATAAAAAGGAGAGAAGTTCTGATACATGCTACAACATGGATGAATCTTGAAAACATTATAAATAAATAAGTTAGCTCAAAAGGACAGATATTATATGGTTTCACTTATATGAATAATCTAGAATAGGCAAGTTCATAGAGACAAAACGTAGATTAGAAATTACCAGGGATTGGGAAGGATGAGGAGTGGAGAATTTTTCTTAATGAGCACAAAGTTTCTGTTTGAGAAAAGCTCTAGTGGTGACAGTTGTCCAACATTTTGGAATGTAATTAATGCCACTGAATCATACAATAAAAATTGTTAAAAATAGCTTATTTTATGTTATATATATTTTACCACAATAAAATAAAAAAATTTAATTGTATGTGGGATGTGGTTAGCATAGCCTCCTCTACACTAGAAAATAGTGGTAATTCTTCTTTTCCCTTACAGGTTATCAGGATAGTGGTGAAAATTTTTCATAATAAAAAGCATATTTAGATATAAAAATCAAGGTGCTTGAAGAAAATTAAATATGCAAGAAAGTAGACAAAACGGTCACAGAAGAATAAGTTAAGACAAGAATCAAAGTGAAGTCCTCCACCTTTACCCCAGGAAGATGAACATTTCCTTGAGTCAAAAGCAAGGGTTGAGAAATTGGGAAGAAATATGGAGTAATTACCAAGGGATAGAAAAGGGAAGTTGCCTGAAATTCTTTGATGCACCAGGAAAAGTACAAACTAGAGCCATTTCTAAAGTCTGAAGAATAGATTGAGTGATTGAATTAAATGGAAAGTTTGGAACAATGGGAAGTCAATATAATTGGTGAGTATCAGTAAGAGTCCAGTTGAGGTTGGATAACATCACTTGTGACCCATATTTAATTGACAAATTAATTTTTTAAAATGCTTAGATTCTCTATCAGAAAACTAAGCACACAGTATTCAGTTAAATACCATAATCCTTACCTTCAAGGTGAAGAGAGGTAAGGAGATATTTAGGGATTTCTCTACACCAGTGTTTATCAAAATTTAATGAGCATTGGAAATTACCTAGAAGCCGTATTAAAACATGAATAGCTAGGTCTCACCCTCAGAGTTCTTGATTCTTGGTCTGTAGAATAACCCAAAAATTTGCATTTCTAACCAAGACCCCAAAGCTATTGCTTAAAGGAACCACACTTTGAGAACCACTGCTCTCCAAAAACTGAGAAGTTGCTTCTGCTGGTGATGCTCAGATTCTTCATCCCTCTATATTCTCTGTTATGTTCCTATGCTATTCATTACTCACCCCCACTCTACCATCGCTTGTCTTATCTGCTTGAGATACAGCATCAGCTCCTCCTCACCAAATACCTTCATGTGGACTTAATTGCAACTGCTTGAAGCAGGAAAGGCAAGTGCTTTACTCGCTGAGCATTGACCTATGAACCAGGAGGTCATAGTTCGATTCCCGGTCAGGGCACATTCCCAGGTTTCCATCTTGAACCCCAGTAGGAGGCATGTAGGAGGCAGCTGATCAATGGTTCTCTCTCATCATTGATGTTTCTATCTCTCTCCCCCTGTCCTTTCCTCTCTTAAGTCAATAAAAATATATATTTTTTCAAAAAATGAAAAGAAAGACTGAAAGTGAAAGACATTACTGATAGGATCTGAGAGGATTAAATCCATGGTTGATATTGACAGCAATGCTGCTCAGAAATCATTTCTGAGTGGCATCAAGGACTGCATGGAGATGCCTTTTTCACACCTGGACAGTATTCCATCTAGATTAGAAGTCATGCCAACCAAAAGTCCCAACAGTGACCCTGATACCTCTATTGCCTTATTTGCTTACTAAATTAATCTCCCTCCCCACACACACACACTATATATATATATCCTCCCATCATTCTCTCTTCCCACATGCATTCATTATGAAAACTTCCAGTATTGGAACACAGATGAGTGTCACGTGAACAAGTGTTGCCTTGCATGAAAACATTGAAGTCAGCATCAAAAGGGCAAAAAGGGAATAAGACTAGAGAAACTGAGCAAGCAATGTCTCTTTGGAGGTTGTGACAAAACAGTTTCTAGAAAGTGAAAAGCCACAGATAGCTTTAGATAAGTAAGGGTAAATACTCTTCTTTACAAAAACATGTGCCCTGTGATGTTTAATTTTATTTGTCAACTTGATTGGAATAAGGGATGCCCAGGTAGCTAGTAAAACATTATTTCTGGGGGTGATTGTGAGGGTGTTTTGGGGAGAGAGAAGCATTTCAATCAGAAGACCAAATCAGAAAGAAAAAGCCTCCACCCCCAGTGCAGGTGGGCATCATCCAATCCACTGAGGGGCCAAATAGAAAAAAAAGGTGAGGGAAGGGTGACTAATTATTTCTCTCTTCTTGAGACATCCATCTTCTCCTGCCCTGGGACATTGGAGCTCCTGGTTCTTGGGCCTTTGGACTCTGGAATTTATGCCATTGCCACCCCTTGTTCTCGTTTTCAGGCCTCAGACTGGCAGTTACCCCATAGGCTCACCTGGTTTTTAACTCTTTGGACTTGCACTGAATTATACCACTGGCTTTCCTGGTTCTCAAGATTGCAAATGACATGTCAGCAGGTAGTGGGACTTCTCAGCCTCCATAATCATGTGAGCCGATTCCCATAATAAATCTCCTGTGGGAAATTCTAAGAGACACCAGGTCCAGGGTGTTCTCTTTCTGATAATTTTCACCCCAGTAAATTCTGACCAGGCAGTATATTTATCATCTACTAGTGCTCTAGTTGAATATCTGCCGAGAGGACTCTAACAATAATTGAAGTACAGTGATAATAAGTAAGAATAAGCTTTATCTTTATCTTCATCTTTATCTCTCTCAGAAAGCATTATGCTTTGCTAGAACGTAGCTCTTATTTCAAGAATTCTAATAGATGGATGACTATAATATCTGCAGCATAAGAGGAAAATAGTATGCAGGCATAAGATACCTTTGAGAAAGTATTTCAAAAAACAAAATTTAGAATGCATCGGTAATGGGGTTCTCTATAAAAATTAAGAAAATGTGACCTTGAAGAAATGATAAATGAATTGATAAGACTAGAGTCTGAGAAAAAAGCTATGAGAGGCAGATATAAATTAAAAAGCTGATAAAAAATGACATACTAGCTCATAATAAAAATAAAAGGGCAGAAGTAAAATATGTCTGAGAACAAATAAGGACAGAGAAGCACTACAGAAAATTAGATTAGTGATGAGCAAGATGAAATTGAGATACTCCTTAAGGAAATGCAGGAGAAATGGAGGAAATGAAATATATTATGTAAAAGTTGAAATACTTTCACCTTTGACAGTCTGACCAACGAGGTACTCACAGAACCTCTCTCCATTGCTTCCCCCCAAAATAATTACATTTTGGATAGGACACATTTAAAAAAATATTTCTGGGTTCACAATTCCACTCAGCTCTTCAAAAAAGTAAGGGAATTTTGTTGGGAATGATAAGTAACAGAAAGTGTAAGAGCCAGGTTTGAGCCGGGATACTCGCCTCCAGCTGCATTACCTTTGGAATGCTGAGCCCTGAGCCAGCTGACATGCACAGGGAGGAGCCAACAGTCCTATTCTAAGCCCAGACTTACCATGTGGTAGACTCTGGCTCCTGACAGAAACCAAAGCTAACCTTCCCTGGAGGAAAAACATCCTGAATATAGACCCTCCGGAATCCCACCAATTAGAATCAAACAGTGAAATCCAATCAATGATCTAAAACACTCAGAGAGAGCAAAACCAAGAAACAAAGCCAAGAACTGAAGATACTCTAATTGTCAGATATAAATTACAGACTAGTGATACATGAAACATTTCAAGAAATAAAGGGCAAAAACAAAAATGCACAAGTAACAGGAGAATAAGAAGGCAGCTCTTCAAGAAAATGGCATTTTAGAACATGAACTATAATTACGAAATCTAAAACTCAATTGATGGTTTGGACATCAGATACATACACAAAAACATGCACATGAACACACACCTGAGAGGTTAAATATATTTTTAATCTTTTCTATATCATAATAAAATAAATAGCAATAAAGGCAGGAAGAAGATCTTTAAAGCAGGCAAAGATAAATGATAGACTTAAAAGAATGCCATTACACAGACAGCAGACTCAAAAGCAGCAAGAGATGCCAGGTGACAGTGAATTAATAGGTTCATCATGTTTAAAGAAAATGACTGTCAAGTATAATTGCATACCTAGCAAAACAACTTTTCAAGAACAAAGGAGGAAGAAAGGCATTTTAAGTAAAACAAAATGAGAATGTTTGCTAAGTAATAAAACGTCTGTAAAAGAACTACATATCAATAAGAAAACAATCCAACAGAAAAATGGGCCAAAACACAAGCAGACTTTTTACAGATGAGGACACACAAATGATACATAAACAAGCAAAAATATACTCAAAAGTACTATCAGAGATGTATAAATTCAGAGCATGAGGGGATATAATTTTAAACCAATTAAGTTGACAAAAATGACAACCTCTGAAAATGTTAAAAGAGGCTTAGATCAGCTTGAATTTTTATAAACTGATAGCAGGAATCGAAATCTGTGTAAGCAGATTGCAAACATGTTGGTATTACGTTGTAAACATGAGTATTCATAGTACTCTGACACAGATATTACACTCTGGGACAGAACTCTAGAGAAACACTTGAGTGCATCAGAGCACATACACAAAATGTTCATTGAAACCCTAATTTTAACAACAAGACTGGAGCCCCAGCTGGGTGACGCAGTTGGTTGGGCGTTGTCCTGTGCACCAAAAGGTTTCAAGTTTGATTCCTGGTTAGGGCACATACCTAGATTGAGGTTCGATCCCCAGTCAGGGCACATACTGCAGGCAACTGATTGATGTTTCTCTCTCACATTAATGTTTCTTTTCTCTCTCAAAAAATCAATAAACATATCCTTGGGTGAGGATAAAAAAACAAAACAAAACTGGAAGCAATACACTTTTTCCATTGTCACAATGGATAAATAAAAATAGTATACCACACAAGGGGTTAGTATAATGCAATTAAAACCATTGAACTTGAGCTACAAGTAACATGCAGAATAAAAACATTATATTAGATGGTTAGGGAAAAATAAAGATCCCAGAAATCTCTATGCAACTTGATACCATTTTTATAAATCTTAAAATTAAGCAAAAATAATCAATGAACATGAATGTATATACATATATGTATAATTTTTTGAAAATCTATTTTAAAATGCAGAGGAATGACAAAGACAAAATGAGCCTGGCTCCTCCTGGAAGAGAGATACCAAATGGGATGAGGGAGCGCACACAAGGAGAGCATTGGGATGGAAGCTTTCATAATGTTCTAGTTGTGGAGTTGCAAGATTTTGCATTATATTTTCTACATGTTCTCTATGGTTTTTTTGCATTTCAACTTTTACCTTACAATGTAACAAAGTTTAAAAAAAACACACAACAGTTGACAAATCTGTTAGAGTCAGAGAGAAGAGAAAAAACTAGAAAACTTGCCTCTCTAGCAGAGCCAGTCAGAATAAGAGATGCCTTCCAGGCACATAAAGAAATTAGTGAAAACAAATTTGCATTAAAAAAAAGAGTTGACAAATCTGTTTCATTTTGGATATAAATTACTGATTGTTTGACTTTCTAAAGAACAGAAAATAACAAATGGGAGCGAAGTAGTAACCACAATGGAAAAAGGGGGAGGGGATCAGAGCTGAAGAAAACTTGAGTCAGTTAAAATTATTGGAACTAAAAAATAGTATTTTTTTTCTCTTAAAATGTGAACCAGTAAACAATCAAAGAAACATTGAGACCACAAAAAGTAAAACCTAACAGAACAAGACAAAACAAAAGTAATAGGTTACTTACAAAGAAAGAAGAATTAGATTCTGGGTAGAACTTAATTTTTATTTCTGAGTTCACATAAAGTGAGGGAGAGAGGGTTCCATGTCTAGCCTAACACTCCAAGGCAGGAAAATGAGTGAGTGAGGAGTGTAACAGGTTACTAACAGAAAGAGCAGGCTGACTTCAGAAATATCCTCTGTAATAATAAAATCAGAAAGAAAATAAAACATTTTAAAAAATAGAATTAAAATTTTAATAGTGAAAAATAGAAGCAATTCAAGTAATCAATAACAGGAGAACTGTTAGATTTGGCTATATCCATAAAGAAAAAATAAGATTGCAACCTAACCAATAACACCTCAAAACTGTCAGGGTCATCAAGAACAATTAATCCCAAGCAATAATTTAAAAATTGTGAAAAGAGATCTTCAAACACTATTATTTATTCCATACTGGTGAGAATATGAAAGCAATCTAAATATTTAGTAATATAGTTTTAAAAATTCTAATACTTGTATGCTATGAGGCACTATTCAGCCATCATTAATCCAGTTTATGCTATGAGGCACTATTCAGCCATCATTAATCCAGTTTTGGATATGAAACTTGACATTATGAATTAAATGAGATAATTGCATATGAAATAAATGACATTATGAATTAAATGAGATAATCACATATCAATCTAAAAACCACATTCCTGAATACCACACAGTGTTAAAGGCTTTTCCCCCAAGTTCCCATGATGACCTGGATACAGCAGATAAGATGGTAGTGGTCATTTAACCTAACCAAGCTCTATGCTACCCTGTAGCCTAAGGTACAGATTTTGGCCACTTATGGATACTGGAAACTATTTGGAACAATTGGATTTACTCTGTTAGGTAACTCGAATTTTTAAATAGAGAGAGTTGAGAAGTTTTAAATATGCATGTAAGTAAACAACAACAACAAAAGAACACAAACAAAAACACCTGGAAAACATCCTAGAGGTGGAAAACACCAAAGTCATAGTAGTGATAAGCTCTCGATCATGAAGCCACAATATTTTTTTACTGAAACCTGTAGACCAGGATGACTTTGCCTGAGTTCCTGTCTCCATAAAGACAAATTGCATGAATATTCCTGAGTACCTGCAAGCTGTTGCTTTTTCCATATATATCCTTATGCTGAATCCTGCATTACCAAAATCATTCTGTTCCTTGTAACTACAGAGCCCAACAGATGCAGTACTACCCTGCCCCAATTTTGTAATTGCCTATTTATGGATTACACGTCTATGTACACATATCCACTCACACACTGAAGGTAAACTAGAATGAGATACACCCAAATTTTAACATGTGTTTATTCAAATATGTATGGAGAGCTTGCTAGGTACCACACACTGTCCCAAGCACAGGAACACAGCTATGTGGACCACACACCCACCTTCCTAGTGCTTACATTATGGTGGGATTCTGATAGTAATTATACTTTAAATGTTGAGATTTGGGGAGACTTTTTTTCATACCTTTTTATATATTTCCAAATTTTCTGCAATACACATTTTCTTTTTGCCATAAATCAGTGTTAGTCTAAGATATAAGAAATATGTCTCTGATTTCTACCTCTCAAGGGAAATGCACTAAGGAGTGACAAAAGCCAGAGAACTAATGGTTTTTCTTGGATGAATCCAACGGCGAGAATAGCATCCTGTGAGGAAAAGGCCATGGAAATAGCTGAAGAATGACAGCATGGCTTCCGAACTGCACGCCACACTCGAGTCCTGTGATCCTCACTGGAACGCTGTACAGTTAGAGAAGGTCTTTGTCTTTCAAAGCATCTTCTTCACCCCTTCTCCCCACCACCCTGGGAGGCGGGCAAGGCAAATGGCACTATTTCTAGTTGGCAGAGACATCCTAGTTTAGGAGAAGTTAAGTTACTCTCCCCCAGTCACACACTTTAAAAATGGCACAGCCCAGATGTGAGCCTTTGTTTCTTCCTACGGTTCCCTTTCCACCACACAGCATGCGCCTTGTAGTGTGACTGGCCTTTGTTATCACTCATCGTGATTATGCTACTTTGGGGAAAATTACAGTTACAGTGTTAGGAATTGTATTCTAATGGGCTTTTAGACTTCAAACGGGCTCTCGGAATCACTGGTGGAATAGAATGCTAGTCCATTGAAAGACCAGGTTATAACAGGGTGAAGCAAAATATAACTTTGTTCCTTTATACCCACTACTTGGGCTCAGGTTTTTGTTTTGGCTGCCCCTAGGCAGATCTAAAACCCTTGGCTCTCTCTCTTGGATATTCCCAACATCCTTGAGTCCCATAAATCACAAGAAAAGTCTCTATTATCACAATTAAATGGGACTCTTGGGCACGAGCAGCCCAAGAGTCCCACTTGAATGTAATGTGTGTGTGTGTGTGTGTGTGTGTGTGTGTTTTCTGAAAAGATGTAAATTTCAGCAGGGCCTTGGACAAAGCTCTTGTAACCAGCCCTGCAGCCCAGAAGATGCAGGTGGACACATGGGACAATGTGGCCTTGATGCTCTCCTTATCGCTTGTAATAATGACCACCGGAAACAGGTGGGATAATTTCCCTGCGAGCTGGTGCTTCCCATCAGTGGCTCCATGTTTCACTGCACTTCTTTAAGAGATGGGGGGCTGTCGTGAATGGATATTGGTGTCCACTAGGACAGGCCCCAGGAGCACTGTCCTCTCCACCGAAGGGTGTTTAGGTCTTTGTGACGAAAAGTTGGTTGATGACTCCCTGTCTGTATGTCATAGACACCAATTAAAATAGGGATGCACAGAAGTCCGCAAGGGAAGATCCCCTCACAGGGGATGTCATGTTAGCAGAACCTTTATATATTGACTAGAGGCCCAGTGCATGAATTCGTGCATGGGTGGGGTCCCTCTGGGTGGTCTGCAGAGATCGAGCCAAAACCCACAGTCCAATGCCGCCTGCAGCTCCTACCTGCCGCTCCTGCTCATCCCGGCCCCACTGTGCCTGCCTCGGGCTCGTGCCCAATCAGTCCCGATCGAGAGAAGCTCTCGCTGCTGTAGCAGCACTCTCCCGCATGAGCCCTGTGTCTGGCACCCTCCCAAGGGGAGTGGCCTGTGGTTTCAGGCTGAAACCGGCTCTCCAACATCCCCCAAGGGGTCCCAGATTGTGAGAGGGCACAGACCAGGCTGAGGAACCCCACCGGTGCACGATTGGGCTGGGGAGGGACCGAGGGAGGGCTTCAGGGCGTGTCCGACCCATCTCACTCAGTCCCAATCTGCCGGACCCCAGCAGCAAGCTAACCTACAGGTTGGAGCATCTGCCCCCTGATGGTCAGTGCACGTTATAGCGAGCAGTTGAGCAGCCTTAGCATATCATTAGCATATTATGATTTGATTGGTTGTTCAGTTGTTCTGCTGTTTGATCTATTTGCATATTACCCTTTTATTATATAAGACTAGTAGCCCGGTGCACGAAATTCGTGCACTGGGGTAGGGGGGGAGAAGGGGCCCCTCAGTCTGGCCTTCACCCTCTCCAATCTGAGACCCCTCAGGGAATGTCCAACTACCTGTTTGTGCCCACACTTTTAACAGATAACAGCTCCATTGTTGTTCCTTTCTTATGCTTAAAACCATTGGAATTAGTAGGTATTCAAAGTGTGTATACATTTTGGGGGGACACCCTGTATATCTCTAGTCAGTGGTGAAAGAAACCAACAGCAGATTTGGAACCCCCAGACAGGGAACCTCGCTCACTCCCCACATGTCTCCCCACTTCACTTTCTACCTTCGTGGGCAGCAGGAGAATCAACGTTTTCTCTCATTAATTCGGAAAAGCACATCCTGTCACCCGTTGCCCAGCAGGAGTGTGCTAGGCCCCAAGCAAGCAAGGCTCAGTCAGGGCAGCCTTCACTCATGGGTGCTGGCACCCAAAGTGCACATTCCTCCTCTACAGTCGCCCCGACTATCCCACTGTTTCACTGAGAGGACAGAATTCCTCTCCGCCTCTGGGCTCTTGATCTTGAACGCTGACCGAAGACACCTCAGAGAGGGCTGCCCGTGCCCACCAGGTGTGTCTGTCTGCACCTGCTCCTGCCTCAGCACCTGCATTAACTCCCCAGAGGTGATCTCGTAGCTGCACTGGCCTCCGTGGGAACAGGGCATCACCACTCCGCCCTCTCACTGTCATCTCACAGGTGCCCACCCTCAGCACCCAGAACACCCAGACACTCTCCAAAGGACATGAGCACATCAGAGGGGATGTGTGCACATCCTGTGGGGGTGTTAGGCATGCCGGGTTGATGGAAGTGCGGTGGAGAGGCGGGGGGAACTTGTGCACGCCTTGGTTTGCAACTGTTGCAGGCATGGGAGGGTGACAGTGTGCTGGGGATGTTCGCACGCCAGGGGGGTATGTGCACACCAGAGGCCTCTGGCTTTGCAGATCCGCACACCCCTGTGGTGCGGCCACGGTGGCTGTCCCTGCGATCCTGCACCTTCTGGGTCAGGAGGCGGATCTTGCGCAGTCACTCCTGGGCGCTCATGGCTGCCTCCCCGCCGTGAAGGGTCACGGATCCAAGTCCCGGGACCGTGCACAGCCTCAAGCGCTGCCCCCCGCCCGGCAGGGTCACAGATCCATGTCTTGGTCCCGTGGACAACCTCAAGCACTGACCCCCACCCGGCAGGGTCACAGATTCGGGTCCCAGACTGCAGACAGCCTCCCGTGCTGCCCCCTGCCCACCAGGTCACGGATCCGGGTCCTGGGACCATGGACAGCCTCAAGCACTGCCCCCCGCCTGGCAGGATCACAGATCTGAGTCCCGGACTGCAGACAGCCTCCCGTGGTGCCCCCTGCCCAGCAGGGTCACAGATCCAGGTCCTGGGACCGCGGACAGCCTCAAGCACTGCCCCCCGCCTGGCAGGGTCACGGATCTGGGTCCCGGGACAGTGGACAGCCTCAAGCTCAAGCGCTGCCCCCCGCCTGGCAGGGTCACAGATCTGGGTCCTGGGACCGCGGACAGCCTCAAGCACTGCCGCCCCACCCGCGAGGACATGGATCCAGGTCCCAGACTGCGGACAGCCTCAAGCACTGCCCCCCTCCTGGCAGGGTCACAGATCTGGGTCCTGGGACCGCAGACAGCCTCAAGCACTGCTGCCCCACCCGCGAGGACATGGATCCAGGTCGCAGACTGCGGACAGCCTCAAGCACTGCCCCCCTCCTGGCAGGGTCACAGATACGGGTCCCAGACCGCAGATAGCCTTGCCTCCTGCCGCCTGCCTTCAGTATGCAAATTAGCTGCTTCAGGGTGGGGGTCCCCACTGGGGTGCCTGGCCAGTCTGGGTGAGGGGCTGAGGGCTGTTTTCAGGCTGGCGGGTGACTGAAGCTCCAAACCTCTCCTTTTTTTTCTTTTTCTTTTTTTTTATTCTGGCATTTATTTACCTTCTATGGCTGTCACTGGAGCTGAGAGCCGGCTTCCTCTCTGAGGCTCGGCTGCTGAAAACAGGTTTCTGGCCTTTGTTTACCTTCTGTATTTGAAACTTGGTTGCAACTCCAGCTCTGAGATCCAGGCTGACTGAAAACAGGTTACTGGGGTTTTGTTTAGCTTCTATATTTGTTACAATGTTTCAAACTGCAAGCTCAGAGGACGGCAGCGGCAGGCGGGGAACGTTGGAGTCCTCCGTCACTGAAGCAAGCAAGCCTCCTATTAGCTTTAAGCTGCCTGGCTGCCGGCCGCCATCTTGGCTGGCAGTTAATTTGCATATCTCCCTGATTAGCCAATGGGAAGGGTAGCGGCCGTACAGCTAATTACCATGTTTTCTCTTTTATTAGATAGGACTAGAGGCCCTGTGCACAAAAATTTGTGCACTCAGATGGGGGAGGTCCCTCAGCCCAGCCTGTGTCCTCTCGCAGTGCGGGACCCTTGGGGGATGACCACCTGCTGGCTTAGGCCTGCTCCCTGGGGGAATTGGGCCTAAGCTGGCAATCAGACATCCCTCTGGCAGCCCGGCAGCCCTCGGGGATGTCCACTTGCCAGCGGGGAGCAGACCTAAGCTGCAGTCAGACATCCTTAGCGCTGCTGAGGAGGCAGGAGAGGCTCCCACCACCACCACTGTACTGGCAGCCATCAACCTGGCTTGTGGCTGAGGAGAACTCCCCCATGTGGGAGCCCTCTGACCACCAGAGGGCAGCTCCTGCATTGAGCGTCTGCCCCCTGGTGGTCAGTGTGTGTCATAGTGACCAGTCATTCCCAGTCTTTCTGCTGTTAGGGTCAGTTTGCATATTACCCTTTTACTATATAGGATAGAGGCTTGGTGCACGGGTGGGGGCCAGCTAGTTTGCCTTGAAGGGTGTCCCAGATCAGGGTGGGGGTCCCGCTTGGGTGCCTGGCCAGCCTGGGTGAGGGGCTATGGCTGTTTGCAGCTGGTCACACCCCCTTCAGGGTGGGGGTCCCCACTGGGGTGCCTGGCCAGTCTGGGTAAGGGGCTGAAGGCCGTTTTCAGGCTTGCCGGCAACTGAAGCTCTCAGCCTCTCCTTTTTTTCTTTTTTTTTTTATTCTGGGATTTATTTACCTTCTATAATTGAAACTTTGTTGCCATCACTGGAGCTGAGAGCAGGCTCCTGCTCGCTCCAGCTCTGAGGCCACAGCCTGCTTAAAGCAGGTATCTGGGATTTGTTTAGCTTCTATAATTGAAACTTTGTTGCTTTCGGAACTCAGAGCCGGGCCGCAGGAGGCGGGGAACCTTGGCTTCCTCCATCACTGAAGCAAGCAAGCCTCCTGCTCGCTTCAGCTGCGTGGCTGCCGGCTGCCATCTTTGTTGGCAGTTAATTTGCATATCTCCTTGATTAGCCAATGGGAAGCATAGTGAAGGTATGGTCAATTACCCTTTTTGTCTTTTTTTAGATAGGATAAGTTGTCGGACCCTAGCTGGAGGTACAAATGGGACAGTACAAAGTAAAATGGGGACGGAAAAGATCTTCATGTGTCAAGCTATGGTCTGCTGTGGTGTTCTCTGGATTTAGTGAGTTTTTAAAGCTGACTTTCCTGCCCAGCCAGTGTGGCTTAGTGGTTGAGTGTTGACCTGTGAACTAGGACAGGGGTGGGCAACCTTTTTGTGAGTGCGTGCCAAAACCAGAAAAATCTCTGACTCAAAATTCTTCTGTGTGCCAACCCTAATTTCTTGAAAACATGTTATGCCTACTTAATATCTCTTAAGGTGTACGTATGTGAAGAACCTTGAAGATATAATAAAATTCATTCGAGCGACAAAAACATAGTATATGATGATGAAAAATACATTTATTTTTTATTTTATTTTTAATTTTTTTTAAAATATATTTTATTGATTTTTTACAGACAGGAAGGGAGAGGGATAGAGAGTTAGAAACATCGATGAGAGAGAAACATCAATCAGTTGCCTCTTGCACACCCCCTACTGGGGATGTGCCCGCAACCAAGGCACATGCCCTTGACCGGAATCGAACCTGGGACCCTTGAGTCTGCAGGCCAACACTCTATCCACTGAGCCAAACCAGTTAGGGCTACATTTATTTTTTAATGTATACATGTACACTGATAGTCTGACAGAAAACTTTATGACTCTGTTTGATATTATCAGTGGGACTTTTGCTGCTGCATCACTGATGACAGAGATTTTACTTCAGGTTTATATTTCGTGACCTTCAGAGATATGCAAGAGCTACTACTTTCATCTGTCAGGCTACTCCTATTACGAGACTTAACAAAATTCATCACTGAGAACAAAGATTCACAAGTGTATGTGGATGAAACCAAAACACTGGTCGGATCTTGGAAGGCAGGGAGAGTTAAGGCAGAGGCATAGAAATTGTTCTTCCCCTCTCTCATCAATCCATGTCTATGGTCTTTAAGATAACTTGTTATGTAAAATTATTTATTTATCTAAGATGCACCTACACTGAATTTATCTGAAAAATAAAAAAGTTGATATTAAGAAAAAAATTGTAAATGAACGATTATAAGAGAGGGTTTCACATGCCAGCAAAAGTTACTGGCATGCCATGTTTGGCACGTGTGCCAGGGGTTGCCCACCCCTGAACTAGGAGGTTAGGGTTTGATTCCCAGTCAGGGCACATGCCCGGGTTGTGGGCTAAATCCCCATTGTGGGACTGGGGCATGCAGGAGGCAGCTGATCAATGATTTTCTCTCATCATTGATGTTTCTATCTTTCTCTCCCTCCCCCTTAGTCTCTGAAATCAATAAAAATGTATTTAAAACTGACTTTCCTGCATGGTACGTTATGAATACCTTAGAGATTCTCTATTAGAAATATCTTATTTATCTCTCAATATGGGCTAAGCCCCTCCTGCAGCCATACACTGACATGGCCACCGAGACAGCCCCCTCTGTCTCTCTGCCTGTGGGTCTCTTCAGCTGCTTTCTGCTGGGATAGCTTCTCCCCGGAAGGAAGCCCTCTTGGATGAGGTCCCTTTAAAATGACCTGCAGACCAGGTCCCCCTGCAAGGCTCTTACCTTTTCTGAAGCAAAGACATGTTCTGTCTTAATACTAGTGAAGCTTTGCTGACACCCATGGAGACTTCTCTTTGCCTCTCCCATCAGCTCCAGTCATAACTTTTGCCTTTAAAGTTATGAAATGTAGATAAAAAAAATCTGTCCTTTGTGTTTATCCAAGTTGCAAGGGATATATCTCAAGGTATCTGTGTGTATCCCTTAGAACCCCTCTCACTTGATGTGAAGTGAGAATGAAATAACCCTTACCCTTTTTCCATGTGTCGGGGGTTGTGGGGAAATACTACAACTCTCTCCAAGTTTGACCCCTACAAACCGTCCCTGAGAAGAATCATAGGCAACCTAACACTTTGGAATGGCGTAATTAATTGGTTTTTTATTGATTTCTTTCTGACTTTGGGGTCATTATAAAACCTAGACAGATAAAGTCCTGGTTATATCTCTATCTCTATCTCTATCTCTATCTCTGTCTCTATCTCTATCTCTATCTCTATCTCTATCTCTATCTCTATCTCTATCTCTATCTCTATCTCTAATCTATCTGTCTATCGTCTATCATCTGTTATCTCTCTATCATCTAACTAGAAGTTCAATGCAATCAACTCAAAGTCTACTCTCGACAAAACTGAAATATGTTAACCTGGTTAATGTTACATCAATTTGACAAAATGAGCCTATTTAATTTTAGTAGGCGTTTCAATAAAATAATGTGAATAACTTCTTATAACATAAATATACATCTCCAACCATTCACACAGCACCAACTGCTCCTCCACACATTTGCTTCAGCTCATTACCATCTATCGAGAAACATAACTATAAACAACCTCTGAACTAGTGGTTCTCAAACCTGGGTGTATTACCTGGGGAGCATTTAAAATATGCCAGTGCCCAGGCCCCACCCTAGACCAATTAGAGCAGGCTCTCTGGAGACTGCAGTGTGAAAGCTCCCCAGCTTGCACTCAAGGGTGAGAGCTACTGCTGCAAGCTCTCCAAGCTGGGATGCCACTTAGGGCTGGTCTGCATTCAATCACTCCGTATAAAGGAAGGATAAACTACTTCTTTCTTAAGTGATTCTGGTTCTTCTCTTGACCTCCCCAACTCAGATGGGGTCATGGTTCAGTAAAATACATAAACGTGGACGGACAAAGAAGGAAGGAGCCCAGCTACCTGGCTCTGGGGGCGTCTGTCTTTTCTCCTGGAGACTTTGCTTTTGAGGGAGGGTGGAAACTAGATTAATCTTTCAGAGTTTTTGCTAATGGAATACAAATGCCTTTCCAGACTGAGCCATAAATAGCAGACATATGCTGGATCCAGGTCATAACAGCTCAAGAGAGGCAACTGTTAAGTTTTCAGGAATTTGGGGAGCCAGTTGATGTCACATTGAAATTAGCCGTGATGGGAATTTTTATACCATAGGAACCAACAAAAGCTAAAATCAGGGCTCCTTACTTTTCCCCCAGGGAACCAGCTGTCAGACAGTTACCAGCAAAACATTGGATGGATGTAAATACTGAAAAGATGCTTCTCAAGCATGTCCTTCCTTTTGAAGTTTGAGACAAAGACTAGAAGGCTTTGCTACTGAATGTTTCTTTCCTCAACAATCTTGATAGAAATTACCTCCTCCATATGATTTTACAGAAGTGGGGACGAGGGAAACATGAACCAAAGTTCATTCTAATAAACTCTGTGCTGGCTCATGGAGGTCTACTGAAGTGTATTCATCGTGACGAAGATAAAAAATGTCCTGCAGGTGTTTCTCCAGTTATTAGAGTTAATTGGGGCCCTTGTAACCGTTCACCTTTGCTAATTAGCATTCTGCTTCTATGTTTTTCCAACCTGTGTGTGAGGAAGCGGTGTTTTGGTTTGTTTTGCTTTCAGTTGTTGATGTGGATGTTTAGGTAATTTAAAAAATCGTTTCAGTAAATTATAGATAAATGCCATCTGTCTTCCTGTGTAGAGTCGAGATTCATTTTCAGAGGAAACCACTTTATGCAGGATTGTATTACTTTGCAAGGATGTATCACTGTCACAAACAGAAGGTGATAGACAATGAAGACTGGTGGCAGCATCCTGAGGTAGCTGATCTTTGTTTACTATCTCATTCAGTGCTTTCTCTTCCATCACGTAAATGAACAGTTATCTTAAATGTGAAAATTTATCTTAAATAATGAAAATACTCAGTAAGATGAAAGAGCAAGGTAGTGTCAGCTGCTTAATACGTAAGTAATGATAATTGTAATATGCATGAGTGGCAAATAAATAAATAGGTAGATAAATATCCTGACCTTGACTTTATTAAACTTCCTAACTCCTATGGTTTCCCATGGCCAACAATCTTCAAGCAGCTGCTACCTCCAAGTTTTCCTGCCTACATCTCCCTCTCTGCATGACACACCTACTCCTTCTCTCTCATTTGTTCAGCTTCCAAAGGGCTATGGAGTGACCACCACTTCACGAGCCCCTCTTTGTGGCGAGGGCTCGGTGACTCAGAACTCCATTCTGAACTGTAGCTCCTCATCTGTTACTCCATTTTCCCTTCCCCATGAAAATAGGTCATTCCTTCCCTTCAAGGACTTAGGCGGTGCGACTGACATTCATAACAAGGAATTCCAGGAACAGTCGCTGTCTAATCCAAAACATCCATGTAAAGACTGGGGATCTCAAACAAAATTGTAGGAAAACGTTAGAGCAATTTAAGGGCAAACGGTCATTTGGCAGCGCCCATAAAATCACATCCAAAGTGGAGAAGGCCTCTTCACCTTTCCCTAAAAGAAATTCTTGGTGAACCCACAGCTGGAATGGCAGCGTCTTTGGTAAGATTAACTCCTGACCGTAAATATTTTTGCCAGTTTATATAAAAGGCACTGATGGCAATATACTCAGCTCTTGAGCTTGGCATATGATATGAGACACCTCGTCCACTCCCCACTCAGCATATGTTTTAGACTGTGCTTAGAGATCTCCTAGAACTTTGAGTCTTGTGTTTTTTTGTTAGTGGTGTTTTTCTTTTATTGGTACATTCTGCTGACTTAGAAGACATTCATTATATGAGAAATTTAAGAATTAAGTCAATGAATTAATAAAAAATAGTACAGATAATTGTTCTTGGTGATTATAACTTAAAAATTATGCAGGGGGAGCAGGCATTATGTCTGGATAGTGTGATATGAGTGAGTGATGATCATTCTCTTTACCCTGTTTCTGAACATTAACAGAGAATGCATGCATCAACATTTTTTTTTGTTTGTTTAAAAATACGTTTATTGCAGAGAAATCCTTGATCATGGGATTTTCATAATCTATTTTACTAACAGCACTTATAAAATGAGCCAAAATTAGTCGTACAAGGAATACATTGAACTTTACAGTTCAGGGGAACACTTGGATCTGAAATTCTTCCTATTAGCTCATTAAAACAAGATAGTATTTTAAAAAAGAAACACACGCAGTTATTTTGTTCTCTATTTAGAGCAGGGGTCCTCAAACTACGGCCCGCGGGCCACATGCAAATACAAATATTATATTTGTTCCCGTTTTGTTTTTTTACTTCAAAATAAGATATGTGCAGTGTGCATAGGGATTTGTTCATAGTTTTTTTTTAAACTATAGTCCGGCCCTCCAACGGTCTGAGGGACAGTGAACTGGCCCCCTGTTTAAAAAGTTTGAGGACCCCTGATTTAGGGCAACTAGTGTCTAGTAACAATTCCATAGAGAATCAAGTAATAAGTACCTCATGAATATGGAGGTCTACAGGGTCTATTCCAAGTGCCAGATGGAATCAAGTTCCTCTTCTTCCTCCCCTAACTCCCCCAAAAGGAACATGAGATAATAAAAGAAATTAAGTCACCATAGAGCAGTGGTTCTCAACCGTCTGGCCCTTTAAATACAGTTCCTCATGTTGTGACCCAACCATAAAATTATTTTCGTTGCTACTTCATAACTGTAATGTTGCTACTATTATGAATCGTAATGTAAATATCTGATATGCAGGATGGTCTTAGGCGACCCCTGTGAAAGGGTCGTTCGACCGCCAAAGGGGTCGCGACCCACAGGTTGAGAACCGCTGCCAACCTTCAAAATCCGTCAAGAAAGAGTTAACATTCTCTTCTCTCACATTCCCCCATCACCCAGTTCCCTGGGTGCCGGTTTAGTTCCAAACAGCAATCCTTCTCATTTCTTTTATTTTATTATTTGTTTATTTTTTGCTGGTGCAACTGCTGCCTTGTTATCTTTGTGGAACTCGTTTCATTGTCTCTCTTTTAAAAATGTTAACTACGATGTTCCATCTGCTGTCACTGAACTGGAATGCCCACAACAATGTAAAAAGGAAGTCCCGCTGGGAATGCCTTAAAGAATCCTTTACCTGATGAACAGCAACTCACTGCCAAAATGGGGTTTTAACTTCTTTCAATTAACAACAAAGAAGAAGAAAACAAAGACACAAGGCGTGATCAGCTTGCAGTAGGCCTGTCTGAATCCCCTATTCTTGATCCATTGAGGGAAAGCAGCTGTGGAGGAAGCCCTAGATCTCACACTGCACGTCAGAGTAGCTTGAAGTTTTTCTGGGGTTAGGACTGAACAGAGAGGAATATGGGGGAGCTGTCACATTTCTGCTTATTTATGAAGATCTCTGAGGACTTAAAAGCTCTCCTCTTTAAAGTATTTCTCCATACAATATTTATAACTAGGTTGTCTTATCTCGTAACATGCTTGATGGAAAAAGAAGTAGCCCCTTCACCTTTTATGGGAAAGCAGTAGTACAATATTGGATGCTTCAAATATGTAAGAGACTAGATCATTTATTCAATGAGTATATGTTGAGTACCTACTATGTGCCTATGCGAAGCACTGGCTAATTAAAGTACTTATACTTTGCTGACAATGACTATTAAGCTTACTGTGTGGGGAAAGGCATAAATGTGTATTAATAAATAATTGTACAGACAAACACACAGTTACAACTGTGGATAGGGCTGTGAAGAAGTGGCAGGTGATATATGAGAGCCTATAAAAGGATTTCTTCATGGGAGGGGTGCCAAAGTGAGACAAAGATGTTTGATCTGAGATCTGAAAGGTGAGGACTGATCACTACACTCATGGGGGAGGTAACAGCTTTAATGGAAGCCAGAGGAGAACCTTCCGTGCCCTGTGCAAACAGCTCAGGGCATCTTAATCTACATATTATTGCCTCCTACTGGCCAAACACCTGAACAGCCATAGGCAAATTCCCCCATTCTGACAATGCTTGTGTATACTAAACCCTACCCTTTGAAGTGTATATCTCCACCTCGCCTCAGGACAATTTGTGTTGATAAAAAGCATGGGGTCCTGAGACAAGGAGATCTTAGTTTCTTAAGCTAGGCTCCTCTGACCCCCAAATGCCTTTCAAAGTTATGCTTCATCTCTGGACTCCTACTTAAGTTACACACAGCCCCTTCTCCAGATTGCTGAACCCTTCTAGATGCTGGGACAAGAACCCCGGCAGAGGTCCACATTTTGCTCCATAGATAAATATTAAAAATTTTTGTTTTTGCATTTTTTTATTTTGAAACAATTGTAGATTTATAAAAGAGTTTTAAAGATATTAAAGAGCTCTCATATTCCTTTCCCTTAGGCTCCCATAATATTACCATCTTAATTTGGCATGTTATATTTATTAAAACTAAGAAGTTAACATACATAAATAGAATTAAGTAAATGACAAACTTGATTCAGATTTTACCAATTTTTCCACTAATGCCCTCTGTCTATTTCAGGACCCAAAGCAAGAGTCATGTTGCTTTTAATCTTCATGGATTCTTAGTATCGTCCAGTCTGTGACAGTTTCTTAGTTTTTCCCTTTTCTTTCATGATCTTGACACCTTTAAAGAGTGCAGTCAGGTATGTTGTAATGTGTTCCCTCCATTTAGTTCTGTCTGATGTTTTCTTATAATTGGAATTAGGTTATGGATTTGGGGAAGCACCCTACAGAGCTGAAGTGTCCTTATCATCATAGCAGGAGTTACATGATACATATAATTTTTAATCCTCACCCAAGGATATTTTTTTCCATTGATTTTCAAAGAGTGGGAAGGAGGAGGGGGGGGGAGAAAGAGAGAGAGAGAGAGAGAGAGAGAGAGAGAGAGAGAGAGAGAGAGAGAAGAGAGACAGAGGGGGGGCATCAATGTGAGAGAGACACATCGATTGGTTACCACCCAGACACATAGAACCTGCAACCAGATGTGTGCCCTCGACCAGAATCAAACACAAGACCTTTTGGTATGCAGGCCGATGCTCTAACCATTAAGCAATGCTGGCCAGGGCAAGGTACAGGATATTAACAGGACTTAGTATTGATGGTATTAACTTGGATCATTTTGTGAAGGTAGTATTTGTGAGGTTTCTCCTCTGCAAAGTTATGCTTTTCCCTTTCATACTCTACTCATTAGAAATCAGTCACCAAATCCAGCCAAAAAGAAAAGAATGAACCTCCATCTCTTGGAGGCAGGAATATCAAGTAACTGTGGACATCTGTTGTTAAAACCACCCCAGCAATGAATATATACAGGGTGTCCCAAAAATGTACACACACGTAACAGTTCAATTGATGTTTCTTTCTTTTCAGATTTAACCCATTGGAATGAATACTTACTCAAAGTGTGTATACATTGTTGAGGATATCCTATATTTGGGGGAGATACTTTGAAGCTATCCAACTATGCTCCTCCAACTTGAAGCTTTTTACCCACAAATTTTAGCATGCATTAGTGGATCATACTGGTAGCAATTATTATTGATGTTAACTTTTATTTCTATATTTAATATTTGGAATTCTTCTGGAAGAAAGATCTGTTCTCTTACATTGATTTACTTTTCAATCATTTACTTATATCAGTATGGACTCATGGGTATTATTTATGCTGTCTGGGGATTATAATCCAATAATATCATTACTTATTTTATTATTCAAATTGTTCTAGCTCTTAACCATTGAGAGCTCTTTCAGATAGATTCCTATGCCTTTTGACATGCTCTCACATTATTTTTGAGTAATTCCTTGCTGTCTTGCACCAGAAATATTAAACCAATTTTGCATTTCTGAAAGGAATTCCACTTGTTTGTGACACATTAGCCTTCTTATATATTGCTGGTTTTGACTTGCTAATATGCTGAAGTGGGAGGTGGGTGTAGCTATGAAAGGGCAACATGAGGTATCCTTGTGATGATAAATTGTTCTGACCTATTACTGTGTCAACATTAATGACCTGGAGGTGATATTGTACTAACTATACTGTTGCAAGATATTACCATTTGGGAGAATTGGGTAAATTCTACACAGGATCTCTCTGTAGTATTTCTTATAATGACATATAAATTCATAAGTAACAAAATAAAACCATATATATATATATGTATATATATATATACATATATATATATATATATATCGCAATTGTACAATGATAGATGAAAGAGCAATAGAATTATACTATTGTAGGACCTTTGCACTATACCTAACATTTACATAACATATAAATATTTATAAAAATATAAAGCCAATAAAAGCTATGGAATGAAATGAAAGATAATAGAAAAGAGAGCATGAAAAGAGAAAAAGGGAAATAGGAACAGATGGCAAAATAGAAATCAACTATCAAGTTGGTAGAATTGAACCATAATCTATAAACAGTCTACTTAAGTATGTATGTATAAAATACAATTTAAAATAAATGTAAATATAATATTCTATTAAAAATAAAAGGAAGAAAATATATGTTATGCTAATGTTAACTTCAGAACAGTTAGTCTAGTTATGTAAATTTCAAAAAGTAACTTAGAGCAAGGAATGTTACCAGTGATAAAGGATATCATTTCATAATTATAAAGCCATCAATTTATCAGAAGAAATAACAATTTCAATGTTTGTTCACCTGATAACAAACTTCAAAGCACACAAAGCAAAATGAGTAGGTGTGTTGAAGTAATGGACATATACATATCTATATTTGGAGATTTCAACAGCTCTCTCTCAAAAGATGGCAGTCAAGAATATAGAAAATTGCCCTAACTGGTTTGGCTCAGTGGATAGCCATCCCCCTGTGGCCTGAAGGGTCCCAGGTTCGATTCTGGTCAAGGGCATGTCCTTGGTTGTGGGCAATCCCAGTTGCGGGCGGGGGGGGGGGGGGGGGGGGAGGGGGAGTGGGAGGCAGCTGATCAATGTTTCTCTCTCATCAATGTGTCTAACTCTCTATCCCTCTCCCTTCCTCTGTGTAAAAAATCAATAAAATATATTTAGATAAAAAGAATATAGAAAATTATTAAAGATAAAGTTATGGGAAACAATAATAGAGTATTGTATTCAAGCACATTGTAAAATATTGCACCCATATTACTGAAAAGACTTTTTGTATACCAGAGATATGTTCAAAGTCATCCACTCTAAACATCAAATATGCCACTAAGATATGTTGTATTCTCATTTATCTGGCTACTTTTGCTCAGAAATGTATTTGGGAGATTCAATAATCTCCCAAAGTTAATTTTTTCTTATTAATGAGTGGGAGTCCATTGTTGATTATTTCCACAATTTTCTCTTACATTTAATATTTTAATAAATATATTGAAAGAGGAAGAGGAAAGTGGAAGAAAAGTCATTGCTATCATTGGGCATTCATTTGCCACGCAAATGAATAGCTATTTATATTCATTATGTAAATTAATTATCACAAGGAACCTATGAAAAGGCACAATTGCTATCTCATATTTACAAGTAAAAAAAATGAGGCACAGAACATATAAAATACTTAGACAACTTCATATCACTAATAAGTGACTAATCCTGGATTTGAACATTTACTATATTTATTCAATGCCCTAAATCTTGACAACCATGAAATATTTCTTCTTCACTCACCTCAAAAGTATGTAAAACTGTTTCCTTCTATATTAACCATCACTGTAGAAACAAATGATTTTAAATATTTTAACTACTATGTTGGTGATAGCAAAGGTTACACTGATAGCAAAAACCATAATTTCATTCTATAAAGAAAAGACACATTTTTTGGTATATTCAGAAACCATTTTAAAATTATTGGTGTAATTTCCATGGTATTTTAGTCTTTCTTCTCTTTTCCTTTTCTCTTTTAACTGTTTGCATAAGAGCTCCCTGATTCTTACAGCATTGGACTTCTATAAAGTTTCAGAGGAAAAAGAATTCACATTTGGTTTAATACTGATATCTAAAAAGGGGTTGCCAGGGCTAGTGAGTACAAATACAAGGACACCCAATTAAAGTGGAGCTTCAGATAAACAATGAAGTCTTTTAAAATGTACTTATGCCTCTGTGAAAATTTGAGGACAACTTATACTTAAAAATTACACATTGGTTTTTTTGTTCTGCATTTTATTTGGCAATCTAATCTAAACTAAAGCAATATAGTTTCTGAGATTTCCTCCAGTGAGAGCTCCAGTGAGAGATCATCTTGTGTGTCCCAGACAAACAGAAAATATACAACATTATCACAAATGTTGCTTACTGAGTTTGTATAAAAAGAGCATCTAATAGCTACAGTTTAAAATACTTCTTTCTCTTCCCCAGAAACCCTCTATACTAAACCCCCACCCAAATATTTTGAGGGGACAAAAAAACAAGGCACCAAGTTACCTTAAATTAACAGGGTCTACTTTTTGCTAAGGAAGGCACTCTCATGGGGCCAACCTTTCCGAAATGGATGTCATTAGCTGGGGTGGCATGCCCCCTTCCCACTGTTTTGAAATCTTGAAAGAAATCTGAAAACAGAAGCTTTGCAAGTCCAACGAAACTGCTTGCAAGCAGCTATCATGAACTACCCAGAGTAGAGAGCGCTTCTCCTTTGTCCAAGCATTAACACTGGAAAAGATATTCAGTGAAGGCAATTCGAGACGTTACCTTCCTCTTTGGCTGAGCTGGTCATCAGCTCCATTCTGGCTTTGGCCCCAATCCCTTGTCTGCCAGAATGACGATCAGGCTCTCCTGGATGGCACAGTTGTTCAAAGTTAGCATGCCATTCCATGCAGTCTATTTAAAACTTTATTAGGAGCTTGGATTTTTCCTCCCCTATAATTTAGAAGGCAGAACAGAGAGGCAGTTTGCTCTTAAAACAATGCAATTGTGAGCTCCTGAGCTATTGTCAGACTGACTTTCCTTCCATGGAAAGTAACTCCCTTGACGTGCACCAGATCTGTGTATCCCCAGATTAATGAGAGAGGATTCGCATCGCTTGTGTTTAATGCTGGACTTTGAAAAATAGTTAAGTGACTGTAATGGAAGTAATTGAGGAAGGGACCCAAGTGGCAAGCAGGAGAATTTGGGTCTAGTTACTTTTTTTCTCAGTTCAGCCACCCCATTAGCAGTGTGATCTTAGATAAGTTACTTATAGTCTTTGAGCGGCGGTATCTTCTTATAAAAAAAAATACTGAGGCTTGACTAGATTATTGTAAATATCCTTTTGAAATCAGAGGTTTATGTTATTTTACACTCACTTCTTGTTTCCCTTGAGATTCTTGTGTTGTGTTCAGTTTCCCAGCTATGTGACTGCTTGAGCAATAGTCATAAATCACAGAGCTTACTGGCTCTCTAACAACTCTTTTAGAGACCTTTACATAACAAACCAGCAGAGGAAATATTAAGGGCTGCCACCTAAAGGGCCTCTGGGAAGAAAGGGAAAGATGTATAAATTCTTAAGAAAAAACAACTGAAGCACTGAAGTATAAGTGAGAAAAGAGAGGGGAATTACTGGTATATCAGAGGGGAATATTTAGATAATTGAATGAGTAGGAAGAAAACAGGGAAGAAAATAAACTGATGAACAAAAATAGATCCAGAGACACCGAAGCGTGGAACAGACTGTCAAACCTCAGAGGGAAGGCAGGGGAGGGTGAGTGGGTGGGAAGAGATCAACCAATGAACTCATATGCATATATGCATAACCCAGGGACACAAACGATAGTATGGTCAAGACCTGGGGTGGGGGTCAGGGGCAGGCTAGAAGAGGTCAACGTGGAAGGGGTGGGGGAAGGGGATATAAGTAATACTTTCAAAAGTAAAGATTAAAAAAAAGAAAACACAGAAGAGCATTAGAGAAATACATGGTTAGAATGAGTTGCTGTTGTGTCAAGGGGGTGGTCAAGGTGTTACAAGGGAAAAGAGTGAAAGAGATTGTAACACAAAGGAAGGAGTTCAGCTACAGAAGTAGCATTGTGTTTATTCTTCTGGTGAGCAGAAGTGCTATAAACCTTTCCTAAAATTTCTTGAGAAATAAACAAACATGTGGAATCACAGATGCAACTACCAATGTCTGTCCTTGGGTTGTTGGCCTATGTGACAGAAAGGGGACAGAGAGTCAAGACCATGAGTGGGGTGGGGTAATTGGGGAGCAGTTGGAATCAGGGAATGGAAGAAATTAGTCATGTGGGAGTGGGGATGCAGAGGAAATGATGGGGAGGAAGAGCAGTGATGTGTGTCTGTGCTCCCGGGAACATTGAGAAACAGCAGCCCACTCAGGAACTTTTGACAGTGTCAGAGACGGAGCTCTGGATATGGAGGAAAGATAGGCATTTCTCAAAATTCTTCCTGTACTTTTCATTGAAAACTGTGTAATTCAGTGACAGAATAGAAAGAATATTCAATTTGACAGACACTTGAGTTCGATTTCAAGGATTTCTTTCCTTGGGCAGCTGATGGCTTGCTACTTCCTCAAGTGATATAAAGAAGTAGGTTTGGGGGGTAGAAGGGGAAAAAAAGAGACTTTACTGTGGGCAATGGGCGCACGATGCTGTGCAGATCATGTGTTATTGAGTTGGACAGTTGAAACCTGCATGATTTTGTGAACCAATGTCACCCCAGTAAATTCAATTACAAACAAGTAAACAAAAAGAAATAGGTTTGCCTGTCTTTTCCCTTCTTTCATTTATTATTATTATTATTATTATTATTATTATTATTATTATTGGTAAAGACTAGTTTATTGATTTTTAGAGAGACAGGAAGGGAAAGGAAGATAGATAGATAGAGAGAGAGATCTATGTGAGAGCCATACATCAATTGACTGCCTCCTACATGCTCCTACTGGGGATGGAGCTGCAACCCTGGCATGTGCCCTGATGGGGAATCAAACTGGCAACTTTTCAGTGCACAGGAAGACGCTTCAACCAACTGAGCAACACCGGCCAGGGCCTAAGTCTTTTCTTGAGATATACACACACAAGCGTCACAGCAAAAGGATGAAGATTATATTTTCCCCTATTTTTCCACCCATTATGCCTATTTATTTTATTCAGCTGCATATAAAGAACAGGGTATTTTATCATCTGACTAAGAGAAAGGAAATGGATCAGGCCTATGTCTTTGACTCTTACTCGTGATATCAAGTGTGGTTTGTTTCTCCAAAAAACATAATATGAATTTAAAACATTAAGGCAGAGAAGAGGAAGGAGCTTTAAATTGTGCATGATTATGGTGTGGAGAGGGATACAGGCAGTGGAATAAATGATGAAGAAGGTGATTGATTTCTCAGCAGCACGGTCTGACAGGTCAGTAAAGGAGGTGAATGTCCCGAACTCCATTGTTCATACAAGCTTAGTATCTGGTCAGTAGGCTCTGTAAACCTGGTGGTCAATCCTCTCAACCCCACAATTTGCATGTATCTGTCCTCAGTTATCTCTTATTTCTGTCTAACTCAGCTTTCAAAATTGACAGTCTGTCATAGAAAGGTGAACGGGGAACATTTACTGAACACCTACTGTGTGCAAGTTCAGTATGAAAAACTCCAGAGAAAACAAAGGTGGAAAGAAAATCTCTACCTGAAGTTCTCATTCTAACTTTAATAAGGGAAAATCATGTTAACAAAGCCAATTCATAGCAGAATATGTAAAACTAAAACTCAAGGGGAAAATGAAAAAAATGTTGAAAATGGGGAAAAGATAGGAACTATATACAGAAAAAGAAAGATAGTTTAAAAACAGCTGAAAAGATCAGTAAATACTAGTAAATGCATATTACAATAACATGTTAGCTTTTTTGTCAGTTTAGTAAAAACTGGAAACATCAAATTGGTGACTATAAGGAAAAAATGAATCCTCCTATGTGCTGATGGTGACTTTTGTAGGGAAACTTGTAAACTTTATAAAAAATTTTAATGTATACCCATTTGACATAAAAAATCTTTTCTAATAAATCTCCCCTGTAAATATTATATAAGTATTCTATATTAGAGCATAAATATTCAATTTCAAATTGCTAGTCATAGCAAAACATTGGAATGATCCAAAATATTATATACACATATAAATTATATCCTATATAATAAAAGCCTAATATGCAAATCGACTGAACAGCATGGAACAACTGGTGGAACGACCGGTCGCTGTGATGCGCACTGACCACCAGGAGGCAGATGCTCAATGCAAGAGCTTCCCCCAGCCCGCAGGTCCCAGGCCAGCCAAGGTGGGTGGCAGTGGGCCCCCTGATCACCCTGCCGGTTGCCCCACTGGGGTGGGAGTGGGGGTGGGGCTGGCCGACAAGTGGGTGGTGGGGGGGCATTCAGGAGGGCATGGCTGGCCAGCAAGCAGGCAGCACCACCCCCCGATAGCCCCACCAGTCACCTCCCACAGAGGGAGGTGACCGGTGGTGGCTGTGGGGGGCAGGGCCATCGAGCAGGCAGTGCCAGGCAGGCCAAGGTGGATGCCAGCAGGGGTACCCCAATCACCCTGCCAGTTACTCCACATATTGGCCCTCATTGCCGGCCAGGCCTAGGGACCCTACTCATGCATGAATTTCGTGCACTGGGCCTCTAGTATAATTATAATTACATGTATAAAATAACTATATATATAATCTATATATATAAAAGCTTAAGTGACTGGTCAACCAGCCAACCGGCCAACCAGCTGGTAGCTATTATATGCACTGACCATCAGGTAGCAGACACTCAGTGCACAAGCATGGAAACATGGAACAGACTGATGAATCTCAGAGGGAAGAGGGGAAAGGGGAGGGCAAAAAGAGATTTACCAAAGATCATATATGCATACTGGAGGTCCGGTGCATGTATTCATATACCGGTGGGGTCCCTCAGCCTGGCCTGCGGGGATCGGGTCAAAACCAACTCTCCGACATCCCCTGAGGGGTCCCAGATTGTGAGAGGGTGCAGGCCAGGCTGAGGGACCCCACCGGTGCATAAATCTATGCACCGGGCCTCTTGATCTATATATAATGTGATTATTTGATTGTCAAATGATCACATTAAATGTGTGCTTTTGAGTACACATGTGCATATGTGCACTTAGGAGAGAGAACAAAAGAGAGCTAATGAAAGCATAAGATTAAATGTGAGCTCTGCAAAGAACAGACTGGCTCTTTTCCTAGGTATACTAACTACCTAGATGCATAGAAAAATAATGCTAAACAATAATACATTCTTAGTAGTTGTTACTGTGGGTGGAGAACTTATCGGGTAGTAGTTAGTCATCTTCCCATTTGTTCTTTGTACATCTCCATGCAGTTCCAATGTATTATAGCAAGTGGTTAGTACTTTTGTAATTTAAAAATCAATAGGAAAAATGAAGAGGTATCACAAAGCACCACAGTGGTTAATATTCATGTGAATTATAGAGACAGTAAAAGTGATATAGGGATTCCGAAAAGATAGAGCAAATTCCCAACTGGCTTAATCATGAAGGATTGATGACAGGCTCACATTTAAATTGGTTCTCAGAGAACACTGCTTTAGAACCCACAGGATCTGGGTCTTAGCCTCATTTAAGTTGCCAACTCACTGCAAGCTATTGGGTGCAGTCATCAGGGTCTGCCTAATCTTTCTGTATCTCGATTTAAGGTGAAGGGCTTTAGATATCTCTCAAGGCCGTCCAAATAGTGATATTTGAGGGGGAATGAGCATTTGGACGGGGGAGAAGAAACACGAAGGTGGAAAAATACAACCTTGGTTCTGAAATTAGTGAGTAACCCCCCCACTCCCGCCACACACACACACACACACACACACACACACACACACACACCAAAATGAATAGAGAAGAATAATGACAAATATTGTTGAAAAGCTTTGAATCAGGTTGTAGACAGCTTTGAATGTCAGGCTAAACAGTATGAGCTTCATCTAATGGGAAGTCACTGATTTCAGAGTAAGAGACCTACATTGCTAAGCGAATGCATTAAGAGCTGTAATATGCAGTGAAATGAAGGAATAAGAAACTAGAAATATGGGGAGGATTCCTTGGAGGCCCTGTCAATACACAAAGGTGATATAAGAATACTTGCATTGCATATTGCCCACGGGTATAGAGAAAAGGAGACATTTTGGACCTGATGTTAGAATTAATAATGGAGGCCTGGGGTTGGAAGATGTGATTTTGTTGCTGATATTTTAATTTGAGGAATAAAATATTAAACAGAAATGTAAATGTCACTACAGGATCCTGCTGTGGGAGAAAGAAAAGTGATTCAAATTTAAACTCCAGGTCGTATTTATTAGTACTTTGGTCACTGGTTTATAAATTATAGGGGATACATTTAAAAATCTATATTCTTGCCTGTAGATGGAAGTGAGATGATCTACCCAGCATTAGCCAACACAACACAGTGCATTAAGAGTTGAAAACCACAAAGGACATGTGCAACATACAGGAAAGGTCACAATAACCACCCCCCCAACATTCAAATTGTGCAATTTTTGTTCTAACAAGTGAAACAATGGGAGGTTTAAACTTTGCTAATTTTATGGCATAGACTTTTTTTGTAAAGAGAAAAATTTTATTATTATTGTCCAACCTTTCTCATTTATATAACCCTTGTAAAAACTTCCCCTCCATTGAATATGCATAATGTTTTAAGCTAAGGATCCTGGGTATTACAACACTGTTATGCATGAGAGGACTTGAATTCAGAGGGCCTATGGGGATTTACCCAAAGGTGGGTGGCTGATTGCTGGGGGAGCTGATGTAAGTGCCCACGACTATTTCAATGTACTTACTCTGATAACATTATGTCCCAAGACGCAATGACTATCAAAGAGTATTCTCTCATACATCTTTTTTATTTTAATATGTTTGTATTGGTTTCAGAGAGGAAATGAGAGGGAGAGAGAGATAGAAACATCAATGATGAGAGAGAATTATTGATTGGCTGCCTCCTGCATACCCCACATTGGAGATCGAGCTACAACCCAGGCATATGCCCTGACCAGGAATTGAACCGTGACCTCCTGGTTCATAGGTCAATGCTCAACCACTGAGCCATGCTGACAGGGCTCTTATACATCTTTATATAGGACATCAGAATAAATACAAATGCTTTCCAGAAAAAAATTGGTTTATTTACTATTGCATTATAAGATTTATAGTGTAACTAGCTATATATCAAGGAATAAAACAGTTGCCATGTGTCCATCCCTGCTGATGAAGATTGTCACTCAGAAGATACATTCCTCCCTCCTTTAAGGGCAACAGGGACAGTTGCCTGGCCTTGTGACAGTTCTTGTATCTTCTTTTATTTATCTAGAGCTCCATATCATGTATCCCTCTCAAGCTGAGAAAGATGTTATCCTGTTTCTCCATTTGAATCTATAACATGCGACAATTTCTAAAAATCTCAGCCATGGTTGTTTTTCCTATCATAACCACCCCCAAAATTAATCATGACAAATTGCAATATTAAGAAAAATATCTTTTTTTGCACATTCTGGGGTTGTGGTTTGTGAAATTCCACTAGAGTGATTTCTGCATGTCTCTTAGACACTTAATGATGAATAGTCAAAACTTGGGTTATTTTAAATAATGCTACAAGGAACATAGGGATGCATATACCATTTTGAAGTAATGTTTTGGACTATTATGTGGTCATAAAAAGAATGAAATCTTATCATTTGTGACAGTATGGATGGACCTAGAGAGTATTATGCTAAGTGAAATAACTCAGACATAGAAAGACAAATACTATATGATTTCACTTATATGTGAAATCTAAAAAAAACAAAATAAACACACAAGCAAAACAGAAACAAACTCATAGACACAGAAAACAAACTGAGGGTTGCCAGATGGGAGGGGTCTTTGGAGGCTGGTTGAATGAGGTTTCAGAATGAAGTACCAATTGGCAATTATAAAATAGTCAAGGGCTGTAAATTACAGCATAGGGATTATAGTCAATAATATTGTAATAACCATGTATGGTGCCAGGTAGGTACTGGAATAATCGGGGAATCACTTCATAAATATCTAACCACTCTGCTGTGCACCTGAAACTAATATTCAATGTCAACTGTAATTGAAAGGAAAACTTGGGTTACTTTGAATGTTATGTTGAATCTTGCATGTGAGTATGAGAAGTGTGGAGGTGGAGGTGGGACATTCTGTCCTACATGAAGTCTTTATCGTTTGCCTTTATTAGGATCCACTGAGAAGCAGATGCTGATGTGGGTTTAGGTGTGCGTGTACGAGATGTATTCACGGGGGGAAGAAGCAGGAGAGCCTTTAGATAGCAATACAGATCTAATGTTTCTGGAAGGTGAGAGGCAAGGAAGGAGGATGGGTTGAAAATAATCTTGGACTATAGCACAATTCCAAAAAAGATGCAGCCACGTCAATGACGAGCCCTTGAGCCAAGCCATTAGCTGGAGTAGTCCCACCTCTCACCATCTTGGCCTGCCTGGCACCTCTGGCATGTTCACCTGCGCTCACCGCAGCAGAAGAGCTGAGCAGTGCCTTCGATGGCTGCTACATGTTGGCATGACTCATTCCTCTGAAGAATGTTTCTCTAAAACAGCTTTGGGTCTTCATAGTGTTCAGATGTTCTCGGTGATTTTCCATGAGATTTAAGTGGCCTATTATGAGGTCAAAACATATTGGATGTAATGAAATACTACTTAGCTAGAATTATTATTCATGTCTTGATTACATTTATTTCTTGTTTTGTGTATTTTGTGTGTACACATGCGTGCAGAAAGACAGATTTCTATATCAATATAAGATATGCCCTTTGTAAGTTAAATACTTTGTGCATATCTTCTATTCAAACTTAGACTTTATGTAAGAAAGTTATATTGACATCTCTATAGTAACAGGCTAATTGGTGGCTCTTGGAAGAAAGACTTGTGAAGATCAATGGCATAATGATTACAATTCCCTGCGGTATGTATTAAGAACTTCACAAATGAATCTTAAAAGCAGTAGATTCTCTTTATTTAATTTTCAAGTTGTTTCAACTCTACAAAGGAATTTGAGAATCTTAATCAAAGAGGGATGCCTGGTTACTTAAACAAGGACATTAAGTTTTAAATAAAGCTTGAACAAGTCAGATGTGTGTGTGTGTGGGGGGAGGTTGCAAGTATTTATATGAAATCAACACAATCATTAATAGATGGGTTTATTCTTAACAAAATATTACAAAGGAACGTGGCACAAAAATTCAGAAGACTTGAGTTTCAGTATTAGTCCTGGCAGGTGCTAATCACAAACGGCCTTAGATGAGTCAATTTAAACTTTCTAATCTCCAGTTTCATCACTTAAAAAAAATAGAGATAACTGCTCATATGTCTTCTTCATGTAGTTTCTAGGAAGGTCAAATGAGCTATGAGATCACATTGGAGTGACTCTGGATGTTTGGGTGGAATTGTGATATGCAAGATACTGTGTCAGCATTCTTTCTTCAAAGGAGTTGAACAAATCTCTTGAAAGCAGCTCTGCATTATGTCCCAGTAAAAACATGTAGAATCCATTCAAGTCCGTAAATTCTTTTTGAGTGAGGAGAGATACTGTTTTTTCATTTGCTTCTTTGTTCAATAGATATTAACCCCGCACTTTGTGTTCTAGACACTGGGGGATGCAATGGTGAATAAGAGTGAATCAGACAAAGACATGTTCTCATGCAGCTTATACTCCAGGTAAGAACTATCTTCTGTTTCTGGGAAAACAGTCTCTGTGATGGAAATTTGTTAACAGGAAGTTTAATAGGGATCAATACATGTCAGAGAGAGAAGGAAGCAAGTTTGAGCAGAGGAAAAAACTAAATTGAGACGTAGTTTAACAATTTGTTTTAGTTTAACAAATAAAGAGAATCTACTGCTTTTAAGATTCATGGCCTCAGAAAACCCCAGAAGCAGCCTGGAGTTGGGATGGCATTTTCACTGACCATAACTTGATATTGTTGTCCCTAAGGAAGGACAGAACCTTGAGTGAGGCAGATTCTTTTAGCCAAAGACAATGTCAAGGGGAGTGGGTGTATTATCTGTGATCTGTGAGCAGACAAACGCTCAGTAGCATGGAGAATGAGTGTCTAGTATCTGAAAGGTGCATCACAGCACCCAGTGCAGCAAATAAATGTAAGCTATGTCAGGTGGTGACTGTGCTATGACAAAGCAAGACATTAGAGTCTCAGGAGTGGAGGAGCTTTTGTACAGAAAAGGCAATAGGGCAGTGGTTCTCAACCTTCCTAATGCCGCGACCCTTTGATACAGTTCCTCATGTTGTGGTGACCCTCAACCATAAAATTATTTTCGTTGCTACTTCATAACTGTAATTTTGCTACTGTTATGAATCGTGATGTAAATATTTGATATGCAGGATGTATTTTCATTGTTACAAATTGAACATAATTAAAGCATAGTGATTAATCACAAAACAATATGTAATTATATATGTGTTTTCCAATGGTCTTAGGCGACCCCTGTGAAAGGGTTGTTCGGCCCCCAAAGGGGTCACGACCTACAGGTTGAGAACCGCTGCAATAGGGTACATTGAGAAGAGACATAAAAGAAGTGAGAGCATGAAGCCTGTAGATTTTGGTGGTCAGAACTTCCCAACTCAAGGGGAAAGTAATGCAAAGGCTTTGAGACAGGAAGTGGTATTTGAGGTATTTGAAAAACATCAAGAAAACCACTGCAGCTCCAGTTGTATGAATAGCGAGGGGAATTGGTAAGACATGAGTCAGAGAACTGGTCGAGGGGAGAACAGAGGGAGATCTAGAGTCACACTGGTCAAATCTTGAGTGTCTACCACAGTCGGGCCTGATGAGCAAGATATCAATAAGCAAGAAGGAAGGGAGCATAGAACAATAGACAGTAAACAAAAATGTAAAAGATTATATTCAGTAGTGGTCAGCACACGAAAAGGAAATTCCTAAATGTGTGAAATGGTAGGAAATGAATGAAGTAGAGAAGTATCTATAGATCAGGAGGGTAATGTTAGAACTGAGACCTGAATCACCTAAAATGACATCAGAACCTATATGTAAATTAGTGAACAATGTAGAAACTATGTATAATTTACATGTATTTACACTTTTTCTTTCATTTCAATTAATAGCATGTGGCCTTTGAGGAAATTCCATCAGGTATGGTTAACTTTAATTGTTCCAACCTCCCTAGCCAAGTACAAGATACTATTGAACTACTCTTGAAGACAGTATGACCACCAATCCTTGGGTTCATTGTTTTAGGGATGTGATCAGAGTCCTGATTCATTTCAACCCATTGGTGAATGAGACTAAGGCCATCTCCTCTGTGAGTCAGTTAACCTTGCATAGCTCCATAGCCACTTAGCAAATTTATTGTTGCAACTAACATTTCAATTCAATCCGCCTCAAAATATGCTTATTAACGATTAATTGTGTACAAAGCACAATCCTAAATGCAACAAGTATACTTAGATGATCTATATATGTTCCATGTCCCAAAGACGATTACAAGAGAACTAGAGGAGGTGATATTTATGGAAGGATAGAACACCAGGCTGACTGTGGTAAGTATAATGGAAGAATAGTGGCTATCATTAATTATTCAACATTGCCTTTGATCATGAAGCAGATAAGGCAAGTGAACTTAAGGCAACCCATCAGCAGTACTAAAATAAACTTTAAAGAGCATGCCTTTGACCAACATTAACAGCAGGTACAAAATATAATATTTATTAATTTACTCACTTATTCATTTTGCACAGTTGTCAAGTTCTATGGATTATATTGTATCTCCCCAAAATTCATGATGTTGAAACCCTATCCCCAGTACATCAGACTGTGACCTTTTTTAGAGAGAGGCTCTTTACAAGTTAAAATGAGGTCATTGGGGTGAGCCCCAACCCAATATGACTGGTGTCTTTACAGAAAGGCTGAATTTGGAGAGAGTCTGGCCAAATTAGAGAATACCGTGTGAACATGAAGACAGCTTTTTCTTTCATTTCAATTAATAGCATGTGGCCTTTGAGAGGAGAGAAGCCTGGAACAGATCCTTCTCTTGTAACCCTCAGAAGAAACGAACCCTGCCAACATCTTGATTTCAGACGTCTAGCCTCCCAAACCATGACACAATATTTTCTGTTGTGTAAGCCACCCAGTTCATGGCACTTTGTTTTGGCAGCCCTAGCAAACTAAGTTAAGACACTAAATTTAATACACTGAGTTTAAATATGCTCCCAGCTAATGTCTAAAGGCAAGAAAGGCTATGATCTAATGCACTGATTAATCCATACTTTATATATTTATCCAGTTCACATGTTAATGAGAAGTTTGGAAAAGTTTAACTTTCAAGTTTACTCCATCAAGAGCTATCGTTTGTTTTTTCTTTAAAGAAGTTAATCTAAGGCGTGTATGGGCTTATCTGCCATTGTAAAGAATAGAGTTAGTACAGTTCAACCACAGGGTCATCAGGATGACTCAGAAGTCTTTAGCCAACTTGTAATACAGAAAAGATGCCAAGGGACATTGGGGTGAGAGAGGTTGTGTGTTCTGGCCCCAGAGAGTATTGCTTCTTGAGGCTTTGGGATCATCTTTTCTTGCCCCCTCCCTTTACTGGTTTCTAGTTACCACTGTCCTTAGTGTCTGTACGCCTGTTCCTTAATTTTTATAATTGGGTACAGTGCATCTTCTATTGGTTGGGAAATCAGAAAAGAGAGTCTATGAGAGTTCCATATATTTTTTAGAATGGAACTGTGTAAGTATCCAAGAAATTTCCCCACAAAACAAATCTTATGGTCTTTTTTTTTAACATCAGTTTTTAAAGCAAAGGAGCTGTCTCTTTGCTTGGAACATAGATGTGTTTCAAGTACTGCATTTGGTAGACTGCATTGGGAAAAACAGAAGTAGCCCATTTTGAAGACAAGAACTGTCCTTTATCTCTAACACAGATAATCTGAATGATTAATTTGTGAAGCAAATTCTCTTATGAAGAACTTGTCCTTTAAAACCTTATCCCTGGACCATGGTAGACAGAACCCAGGGGCCTGATATTTGTCCTGGTCCAGTTCTAATCCCAGCCCCACATCTTCTGCTCCTTCTCTGCTTGCTCTAATAACCTCCCATTAGTCCTCTATCTTCCCACCCTTGCTCTTTCTCATTCTACAATTTCAACCTCACCCATGGCTTCAGTTACCACCTAGGAGCAAATAGCTCACACAGTTATGTGTCTAACTTAGACCTTTGAGTTCCAGATCTGTATTTTCAACTGTTTGTCTGGAACATTCTTCAAATTCAATATGTCCAACATGAACGTCCCCCTTGTTCCCTTCCAGTGTTTCCAGTTCTAGTCAATGTCATCACCACCTCAGATTGCATGGTATAATCCTCATTATCTCCTTCATCTTCCTCCCTATCCATACTTCACCAAATTTCATAAAATTTACATCATATAACACGTTGGAATTTATCACTTTTCTGGATTCCCACCATAATGTCCCAATTAAAGATGCCATCATCTGTTCCTTGGTCTTAGGCAATGGCACGTCAACCTATCCACAGTTGCTCTTGACTTTCTCTAACCCATTCTCCTCAATGTGGCCAGAACATTTGTTTTAAACACATTTGATTGTAGTCATCTTTCCCCACACCCACTAAAATCTGCAGTGGCTTCCCAGTACTTTGATTATAAAGATAGTGTTCCTAATCATGGCGCTATTTCCATGCATGGTTTCCCTCCTCCACGCCCGCCTGACCCATCTCCTCTCATTCTTACTCTACCTTGTTTAGGTTTTTCTACCCTCCACAGAAGATTTGACCTATGGCTCCTTTTACCTAGCTAATATTTCCTTCTACTCTTCACCTGATTAATTTGTTCTCATCTATGAGATGTCACCTTGAGCTTCACTTCCTTATGCAACCCTCCTCTGACCTCCCTGGCAGATTTAAATCCCCCTATGATGTATTCTCAGAGCAACATGACCTTTTATTCCATTACATTTATCATAGTTGTCATTTTCATTGAATTTGTGCAATTGCTTGCTTAATGTTTGTCTCCTCCACAACACTGAAAATTCTGTCTTTATACACCGCTTTTATCCCAAGTGGTTTGTCCAGAATCTGGCACATTGTAGTTGCTTAATAAATATTTATTTAATAAATGACTGGATAAAAACATGATGATGCTGCAGTGATTCAGAGGCCACTTGGGCTCCTAAGCATTGCCCCAGAATTACAAAGAAAATTAGGGAAGAACTTGGATTTGGGTGTAAAGTTAATGGAAAAAATAAAAAACGATGACACGTAAGGAAAAAATTAGATCCTTAGATATACTGTGGGGATTGGATTTCTAAAAGTTAAAAATACTGGTTCAAGCATCAACATTTGTCAAAACAAATATTAACATGTGAAGAAATAGAAATTATTAGGCAAGAAATAGGGCAAGAATAAATAAGCTGGCAATGTCCACACCTATGATCCATGTCCAAGTTTGATTCAAACTTATGCAATGTTTTCTTGGAGCCTGGCTTAGGCCTATCTCAAAGCCTTTAAACTAGCTATTTCCTCTGTCTGAAATAGTCTAAGCCCAGAACTTAGCATTTCTCACTTATTATCATCAATCAGATGGTCAATGAAATTTCAGCCCCTTAGTGTCACATCTTCCCTGACTATCTTTATCAGTCAGAATCGAGAGATTATGTAGTGGAGGGAAGAAGACAACAAAATTGTATTTCACAATCCAACTACATACTCACTGTGGTTAGCAATAGACTCTCAGGGACTCAGACTGTGGAGCTTCTATCATGAATATTGCCACTTGCTCTACCAGAGGGCAGGAGAGCCCCTGAGGTTCTCACACTGAGAATTAAATGCTCAGCTTTGAGTCACATCAACACCATTCACATCTCATCAGTAGAACTAATCACATGACTCTATTCCACCACAACTTCAGTCGACTTTGTGCCCATAAGAAAGGAGCACTATAAATATTTGGCAAACAGCATAATACCTAATCTACATTAGTCTCTTTACTTGCTTTTGCATTTTGTAGTAATGATCATTGTTTGTTCTTATTCTATCATCTATCTATCTATCTATCTATCTGGCTGTTTAATGCCTGCTCCCCCACGACATGACCATGAATGAAAATTTTTTGTCTTAATCCAAATGATTTGTTCAGAATCTGGCACAAGTAAAACTGTGCATGGTTTATGATAGGCAATAAAAATATTATTTATTAAGTGAATAGTGAATAAAGCAGTGGCTTTTCTTAACCTGTACCTTCTTTTATCCAAATCTTCTAGTAATGAGCTCAGTTTGCCTTTATTCTTCATCAAGAGCGTTGATGACACTATAAAGACAGGGCTATGAGATTGAAGGCAGAGTTTGAGATTTTCACCCGAGGAGACATAAGAAGACAATCCAGACCAAGCAAATTTACAGAAGCTGCATGTAATATGTAGCATTGGGTTGGAGAAAATGTGGCTTTAGCTCCAACTGGCTTTGTCAAAACTCAGGTGATGGAATATGATAGTGAGACCAGAGCTACCCCCAAATGAGGTACCTTTGTGTTTCCTTTTTAGGTTATGATAAGCTCAATCACTCTCCAAATTTCAGAGATCTTGACAGAGAATGACACCACAGAATAATTGACCATATTTGCCTCTCCTGATACTCTTCTATGAAAGAATGGGCCCTGTTCTCTCTCCAAGGTACTGATTCAAAGCTGGTAAATATTGCTGAACTGTCCTAAGTGCTGAACATTTAGTATCAATAAGCTGCTTCCTTAAAGTTTTTGTATCCCCCACCCACTCCCACCCTAGGAAGATTATTAGAGCCATTCTACTTGACTAAAACTTTTAGGCACAATACTTGGCACAATGATATTGCAACTAACATAAGTACTCACCTGGAAATTTTGACAAGCTAAATTAATGTTAAGCCTACACCACTTTCTATGACACTAGTGAAATTTGGTATATTAGTCTCCTAAGACTGCTCTAGCAAATTAACATGAACTTGGTATGCTTAAAACAATTCAAGTTTATCTTCTCAAAATTTAGTAGTTCAGAAGTCCAATATGGATCTCACTGGGCTCAAATTCCTCCTGGAGACTCTGGGAGAGACTATGTTCTCTAACATTTTCCAGATTCTACAGACTGCCTACATCTTAGCTCATGGCCCTGCCAACTACAAAGCCGTCACTGGCCAGTAAAGTGATTTTTCTCATCACGTTACTCTGACATGAGGCTTCTGCTCAGTCGCCCACTTTTAAGGACCCTGATGTTGCATTGGGACCAACTGAATAATACGGGATAGATAATCTCCTTATTGTATGGTCAGCCGGTTAGCAACTTTAATTCCATTTGCTGTCTAAGTTCTGTTTTTGCCATGTTTAGTAACATATTCAGAAGTTCCAGTTGGACATCTTTGGAGGGTGAGGCATTGTTCTGCCTATCATCCTTTGTACATATTGATTGATTTGAGGTGTTTGTTTGTTTGTTTGTGAGCAGGGTGCAAGGGTGATTTCTTTTCCAGTCCACACAGATTCGAAGAATGAAGCCACGGACAAAAGGTGGTAGGTGAGGAGTACAGAAACTTTATTACAAGCAGATACTATCTCCAAAATTCTAATTCTACGACAGAGGGGTCCCCTAAAGAGGGTGGCCACTGCTCTTTTTGTCTTGAGGTATTATATATTCTAGAGACCACCCTTTCCCTTATTGTGCCTTTCCCGCTGTAATCCGTTCCCAGGGCCCCTGAATCCACGCTTCTCCTTTTTGGTCATCTTATCGCATCAAGTTGGAGTTGCTTTTTATCTCCCTTATGGCTTTCCCAGTTGCTCAGTCAGGGCTGCTTGTGATCTAACTTATGGCCAATTTAATTGCTTAGACCAGCGATACCTCTGTCTCTGTCCTTGGTTTATGGCTGTTTTAATTGCTCAGGCCAGAGATACCTCTATCCTCCCTGGACCTCCCTTCCTGTCTGCCTAATTAAGCTAGCTAGCTAACTCTTATCAATATTCACATTGAAGATTATCAAAATCATCATAAGATTGACTAGCTGGATTTCTCAAAACATAAGAAATTTTGAGATACCAAAATATATTTAAAGTACTGGAATCACTTAGGATCGACACATTGACAATTTTTAGATAAAGAGAGTAAAGCATGGATGAATTAAATTACATAGCCAAGGCCAAATGATTTGGAAGAATTTGGATTAAGATTCAGGGCACTTTCTACTAAGATATCACTGTTGAATTCCATTTAGGAAGCCAAGCTATTTTGCAGTTCATCTCAGAACAAATTTATCAAGTGGTTAACATTTGTTTTAAACTCATGAAGCCTAATGTCATAAATTTGAATACTAGGGCAGTTCAGAAATATAAAATGGCCAAAGTGATCATTCCTCAGACCACATGGTTTTAATGCTTCAAGTGACCTGGTTACAAGAGGCTGATGTTTCCAGATGTGGCCAGGTGCATATTCACCCAATTCATCCCACTTCAATAGATGATATTGTGTACTTGATCACTTACTGATTTCACCACACAGAAGTGTGCACAAAAAAGAAAAATGTTTGACAAATTATGTTTAAGTAGGTCAAGATGGTCACTATTAAGGAAGCATATAAACATTAACAATCATGGGAGCAGACTTAAGAGAAGGTGAATGGAGACTTGAGATCTACTCCAAAAGAACCATTCATCTATAAATTCATGTTGTTTTAAATTGTATTATGAAGTATTGCCTATACTAAAAAATCACTTTTATTTTTCAGGACTAGCTGAAAGCAAAATGAATTACTCTGCATATTTACACATCCACATAGAAATGCTTAAAAAACGCTGTCTCCCTAGCGCTGCTGTGTTTTGTAACACTGGCAATGAAGATGCTATTTATATTTTTAATAAAACATTTAGATTAAATTTTCTGGTTCACCATGGATCCATTCTGAGAAACACTGTGGCACGCTGGTTTGGGGTTAGACTCTGACCCTTATCCTTAGCAACTAGATTGCTACCCATTTCAATTCTCTCCTCCTACTTGTCACCACCGCCCCCCCCCCCCCCCCCCGTATCTCTTGAATAAGTTCTTTTTGTCTCTGCCACCAGGTTTCTAAAGAGGCTCACAGAAACAACTGTTACCACACTAGGGAGAATGCAAGCAAAAAGGGGAAAAAATAGAAGCTTCTTTAGAACTATTTTTGTTTTTGCCACTTATTTACCCCTAAGAAGATCTCCATGGAATGGGTTTATAAGTTGCATGGGAGGCACTCATGTCTTTAGCATCAGGGCCATAGTGTAACAGTTTAGCAAAGGAGCACAAACAATGTCCTTGCCTTGTCCTGACTGTGCTTATTTCAGTGTCTGTCTTCCCATGGACATATTTTGTGGTGGACACAGGGAGCTGGTGCCCAGTCGACTCTGTTAAGATCATGAGTACTGGCTCCACTAAGACATCAAATTTCACTTGGCAAGTGCCTTACTTCTTTTAAATTAAATGTATTGGAGTGCCATTGGTTAATACAATTACATGGGCCTTGGCCCTCGATGGGTAGTTTGGTTCATTAGAGCATCTCCCTGATATGCCAAGGTTGTGGGTTTAATTTCTGGTCAGGACGCATATGACCAATGAATGCATAAATAAGTGGAACAACAAATCTCTCTTTATCTCTCTCTCTCTTTCTAAAATGAATCAATAAGTAAAATTTTTGAAAAGATTTTGTACATTTCTATGATATATCATCTGTATATTGCATTGTGTGCCCACCGCCCAAAGTCGAATCGCCATCTGTCATCATACATTTAACCTCCTTCATAACCCTTCATTATTGTCCCACCCCCTTCTCTATGGTAATCACCATACTGTTATCTGTGTCTGCGTTTTTGTTTGTTTGTCATTTTCAGTTTTATGAGTGAAATTATATGGTTCTTTGATTTTTTTGCCTGACATATTTTGCTTAGCATGATATTCCCAAGATCCATCCATGTTGTCCCAAATGGCAGTATTTTATATTTTCTTATGGCTGAGTAGTATTTCTATCCAAGGACACTTTAGTTGTTTTCATGTCTTGCCCTGGTGAATAAGGCTGCAATGAACATAGCGGGGCATATATCTTTGCAAATAAATGTGTGTATTTTAAATTTTTCGTGTCAATACCCAGAAGACAGATTGCTGGGTCATATGGTTGCTCTATTAATAATTTTTTTTAAGGAACATCCAGACGGTTTTCCATAGTGGCTGTACCAGTTTACATTCCCACCAGTAGTGAATGAGGGTTCATTTTTCTCCACCACCTTTCCAACACTTATTGCCTGACTTATTGATAATAGCCCCTCTAACAGGTGTGAGGTGGTATCTCATTGTAGTTTTGATTTGCATTTCTCCAATAGCTAGTGAGGTTGAGTGTCTTTTCTTATCTCTGTTGGCCACTTCTTGAGAGAACTGTCTGTTCAGATCCTCTGCCAATTTTTTAATTAGATTGTTTTTTGTTGAGTTGTATGAATTCTTTATATGCTTTGGATATTAACCCCTTATTGGAGCTGTTGATTGCAAATATCTTCTCCTATTCGGTTGGTTGCCCTTTTGTTTTGACAGTTTCTTTTGCTGTGCAGAACTTTTTAGTTTGATATAGTCCCATTCATTTTTGCTTTTACTTCCCTTATCTTTGGAGTCAAATTAATAAAATCCCTCTAAGGCCAATGTCTATAAGTTTAGTACCTATGTTTTTTCTATGTAATTTGTTGTTTCATGTTATATATTTAGGCCTTTGATCCATTTTGAGTTATTTTTTGTACAGTTTTATTATTTTGCATACACCTTTCCAATTTTCTCCGTTGTATGTTTTTGGCTCCTTTGTCAAAATGCCCATATACATCTGGGTTTATTTCTGGGCTCTCAATTCTGTTCTTTTGGTCTGTGTGTCTCTTCCTACATTCCCTTTCTCTACCCTAATATCTTTCCATCCACTGCAATGATATTTAAAATTTATTCCTATTTTTATATCTTCATTAGTCTGTTGCTTCAATACTTTCCTTTTAGGTCACATATTAAATTTAGTGATATCTTCAGATGAGAGCCAAAAACAAGAATCAAAAGTTCTGGAGAGGAGAGAGGATAAAATAAGAAATTTTGCCAGTTGTAACACTGCAAAATAAGTCATTGTCATTAAGCAGCCATAATAAAAATGTTTTTAATGTGTTGGGATTATTTTGAATGATATATAATAATGCATTTATGTTAATATGTGTATTAATGTTCTGGCCAAGATAACAAGCCCAGAGCCAAAGACAACTCAGATTGGGATATGAGTTTAAAATTCCTTTATGAGGATCATCATCATCATATTCATATAATAGTATCCTGATAAATGTTCTCTATAGTTGTTCAAGTTGTGAGCAATTAATTGCATCAAACTAAATTTGAGATTGAATATACTTAAACAAAACTGACTTGGTGATTGAGGAAAGGGTTTACTATGCTTACAGCCCAGCTACAGTGATCACACCCAGATGAATAAGAAATGCTGTCAGGTTAAAAGAGACAACAGGAGCATGGTTCAGCCCAGAAAAAAGCAATACTTAATTTAAGAAGGAGTCCAAGTCTAAACTTTCACAGAAGCACTAGGAAGGGGAGAGTTGAGGTCAATATTATCTGGTGAATCTCAAGCCAGTCAGTAGATGCATAAAGACAGAGTATCAGTTGGGCCCAAGAGAATGTTTAAGAGCTAAAAGACTGGAAGGAGAGACCATTTGTAAATTTAGTTGGTCCAGAAAGAAAATCTGAGTTTCTTTTATAAATGCCTAGATTCATTGGGAGTTTTTCTACATCATTTTACTATCAGAGAGCACTTATGTTCTGAGGACAGATGCTAGTTCCTATAGTTAAAAGGTATCACTGCTCATAGTTTTAGAAACCAGAGCAAAGCAACTGTTGGGAGTCCTATATTTGACACAGGGGAGGACAAGAATCTTTGTTTTAGAGGAGAAATTTCACCTTTCTTTATTGACAGCCATATAAGGACAAGGGTACCTGGATCTGATATTCCGTACCAGGAGCTGATGAGACTAAGAAAGTAAAAGAGACAACAATGATTCCTTCATCTTTCTGCTAAGAATACACATGTATTTTTCTGGTGTGATCTGAGTGAATAAGATTAACACTCTGACCCAAACTTCCCCTGCCCCCAGCCACATATTGCCTAATATTCTACGCAATATATTATTAAATATTTTATTTAATCATCATGACGACTCTGGGGCAGAATCTGCACATTATTTTACATGAGGGAACTAAGTTGTAAAGAGAAGAGGCATTTTTTCCAAGGTCATCTGTCTAATAAGTGGCAAAGTTTGAACGTGAACCTTGCTTTGAGAGTTTTAGATCCCATCTTTCTCATGATTTGGCTCTACAAGCAAGTCTACTATTCATACCTTAGCAATTTTCCTTCTTCTTGACTCTCCTACTATTGTCCATGTAGTCCTGCTTCAGAGATGATGAGAAAGAAGCTTTCTACAAAGACTTGCTCTTCTTGGATGCTGAGTGGCATAGCCCCACTTTCATCTTGAAAATTTGCATCTTTCCCCCATTTTCATTCTCTCACTCATCACTCTGGGCCAACTCTATGGCAAGACATATAAGAACATCCCCAGAGATAAGCCCGGTATTATTCTGCCTACTGAAACAGACTTCCATTCCTTTAAGTCCATTCCACGAACAAGGACTGCATTCCAGTTCTTAATAACATTATCCTCATCCCCAATGCCATTATATAATTAGAATGAGCTGTAACAGCCTTGACCAAGAGTTTTCTTCTCAAGAAATTATGTAAGTGTCTATGTACCAGAGATACTGTTTTGTTTTGGGAGGCAAAATTATGCTCAGAGACTGAGATTGTCTTTGTCAATAATTTATTTAACACAGGTTCGCTGCGGGAAGTGTAATAACTTCATAAACAAATAGCATACAGGATAATGCCTCGTAAGAAGCCAAAAAGAAATAACAAACTCCAAAGCAATGAACAATTCATTACACTGTCGGTCCAGGCAAGGGAAATGGAAGGAATAGAGTTCAAATTTTGTTGAGGTGAACCTTTCTAAGAGTTGGCACTAGGGAGAGACTGCTTAGCTGAAAGCTGAAGTCCAGCTGCAAGTGCAAATGTAAAAGTCCCTTGTTGCCGGAGCCTGTTGCTATGAAACTATGGCGTCTGTGTTGCCCAGCAAGTTGTTCTCCTTCATGGGGCTCCTGCATGATTTTCACCACTGCTGGCCAAAGAGTCATTTTTACTGCAGCAAAAGCTAATACCCCCAAGGTCTTGGGAGAGCTATGAAGATCAGCAAAGGGTAGTTTTGCCCAGACCAAAAAGATAACTTCTGCTTCGTTTTCAGAGCTTCTCCTGTATCTGCTGTTTCTTAAAAATAACCAGCTCAAAATAACCCCTATGCCAAAGAGGCATATTCTGGGATGGTACATTCTGCTCCCCTTCCATGGTCTTTAAGATATCTTCAGTTTTAACAGGGCCTTCCTGGTGATTGCTTTAAATGTTTTAAGTATTGTTTCATCATCCAGAGTATCTTTCTCCTAAAATCTAACTTATAGCTTCCAAATCCCAGGTAGAGTATACCTTAGGTGGAATCCACTTCTGGAATCTCCACCCTGATGGAGAAGTGTCAAGGCCGTTCCCTGTGTGTCCCCTTGATAATGACATCAAAGGTTTTATCACAGGTGGCTAAGAACAACAGCTCTGTTCATGTTATTCTCGCCAACTGGGTTAAGCTGTTGGAGGGCAGGAATCTTCTCTCATTCTTTGTTGTTGTTGCCCTGATATCTAAGAGAATATTGAATGATATATAGATATGTGTTGACTCAATAGGAATATTTCAATTCAGCTTATGGTGTAGGCTTCTGAGAAACACTCAATTCTCAGAGATGCGATCCGGCATTGTCAGAAGTGTCCCTGCAGAAGGAAGCAAGGCAATGGCAGCGTGTTTACTTGAGACATTTCCAGGGGGTTACCATCAAGCAGGAGAATCTGTACTCCATATCCTGACATCAATAAAAGGAGAGGACACTGTGTGGGCTGTGGCTCTCTACAGATAGATTTTGAATGGTTGTTATTGAAGACCTTCAATAATTACCAATACGTGCTCACTGGGCAATCTTGTAAATAACTCACTTTCTAGGAACATGTTTGTCAATAAAAGCCTTGGAGGAATGGAGAAGGTACATTGATTTGCCTGGGGCCTGGCCTCTTTCCTTTCTGCAGGGATTTATAGAATACTGCCCATGAGGTCTTGTAAATGAGGTCCTTCAGCCAACACCAGTCACCTTGCTGAGTAAATGAGGAAGAAAGGACAAAGTCTCCAGGATCCATCTTATTAGGCACAGTAACATAAGGAAAGCTTTAGGAAATGCTTCTTTGGGCTCACTAGTTGAAGGAAAGGTCTGTTTTTAAAGTGAAAAGGTCTACATGGAGTGATATTGTCAGACTTGCTCAGCTGAGTATTGTTTGGCAAAACACTGCTTTCTGCATCACAATGATCTCAGTCACTCTCAGACAACAGTGTGGTGATTTCAGGGTGGGTAAAGGTGGAGGAGGGTATGGGGAGATAGAAGCTGATGAAAGGAGACTTGACTTGGGGTGGTGGACACACAATACAATGTACAGATGATGTGTGTAGAATTGTGCACCTGAAACCTGTATAATTTTTGTTAACCAGTGTCACCCCAATAAATTCAATAAAAAGGAAAAAAAAGAAATAAGGGGTAGGTCAAATTTAATGAGGAGGCTGTCCTATGTTGTGGTGTCTCCCAGTATGTTTTCCTGAAGTGTGTTAGAATTTCCACCTGATATTTCCACCTTGAAGGGCAAGTTTTAGTTAGCTTTAGAACAAGGTAAATTCAGGATCTGAGAAATTATGTGAATTCTCATGAGCAGCTCCTGAGTTCACTCTAAAACAGTGGTTCTCAACCTTCCTAATGCCCCGACCCTTTGATACAGTTCCTCATGTTGTGGTGACCCCCAACCATAAAATTATTTTCGTTGCTACTTCATAACTGTAATTTTGCTACTGTTATGAATCATAATGTAAATATCTGATATGCAGGATGTATTTTCATTGTTATAAATTGAACATAATTAAAGCATAATGATTAATCACAAAAACAATATGTAATTATATATGTGTTTTCTGATGGTCTTAGGCGACCCCTGTGAAAGGGTCGTTCGACCCCCAAAGGGGTCACGACCCACAGGTTGAGAACCGCTGCTCTAAAATCTAAGAAATTAGGCTTCCTTACAGACTAAAAATATTTTGAGTGTTCCTAGAAACTACTCCTTCCTTCACAAAGAGCTATTGATTCAAATAATTTGGGGCTCCATCCACAGAGAAGAGTCTGATAAGACTTTCACTTTGAAGGTGCTACAATTGCATCTCCATCTGAGAGTCCAGCATCTGACTTAAGCTGTGAAAAAGGGAAGTTTAAGCTGTTCCTCAAAGTCAAGATGAAGTGGATGTGGTTGACTGTGTCAGTTCCCCTGTCTTTGAAGAGGAACTCAGCATTACCTCCAGTCGGAGGAATACACACACACACACACACACACACACACACACACACACTACTTCTCTAAGTCAACTCACTCCCGAAGGCTTTTTTTCTTCGTTCTTAACACAGATTTACCACCATTGCAGCTGCTTAACATTTTGCAGGGTGGTGTTTCACTTTATCCCCCTCTTCCCATTCCCTGTTTGAAAAATAACTCTGTATTTTAAATATTTTAGACTCGGCAGCAGTAACTGTTTTCAGGCTTTGGATCACACCGCCACTGCTAGAAAGGAAGAGTTGAAGACAGCTGTGGTGCCAAATTTCAAGAAAAAAAGGAAAAGAAAAAAATAGCAAATCCTTGTTTGTTAGGCTGTCACCAAACATCACTGGGAATCCGTCCCACTTGTGCATGGAAACTCCTATTGTGGAGTCTGAAAAAGGAAAGCTTAGGATTTTCTAGGAGAAAAAGAGATCATATTTTCTAGCTAGAGAATAGAAGCATGTAAATTACTTTCTGAGAAGGTTTGTAGGGAAAAATAAATAACTCTAAGAAGAATGGTGTGTTTATTATGGTGTTATTATCAAGATTTCAGAACAGGCCCTGGCTCCTGTTGCTTAGTTGGTTGGGTGCCTTCCCATGCACCAAAAGGTTGCTGGTTCAATTCCTGGGCAGGGCACATGCCGAGGTTTGGGGCTCAATCCCCAGTAGGGGTTGTGCAGGAGGCAGCTGATTGCTATTTCTCTCTCATATCAATGTTTCTCTCTCTCTCTCTCTCCCACTTCTCTCTCTCTAAAAGTCATTAAAACATCTTTTAAAAAAATTTCAAAAACAGTGAAGGAGACTGAAGAACTCAATTTAGGCAGCAATTGTCGTTTAGTGGACATTTATTTTAAACCCAGAATTGTTGTTTTTCAAACTGAGATCAAGGAAGAGAAAGGTTCTCCTGACATATGTTGGGGAGGAAAATTTTCCAATGCCTCACAGAGGTTCTTTGGATGGTCTAATAATCAAATAGACATGAGGCAAACTAACAGGGGAAAATTCAATTTAATTTCATACATACAAGAACCACCCCCCACCAGTGGTTCTCAACCTTCTGGCCCTTTAAATGCAGTTCCTCATGTTGTGGCCCAACCATAAAATTTTGCTACTTCATAACTACTGTTATGAATTGTAATGTAAATATCTGATATGCAGGATGGTATGCAGGATGGTCTTAAGTGACCCCTGTGTAAGGGTCGTTCGACCTCCAAAGGGGTCACAACTCACAGGTTGAGAACACACACACACACACACACACACACACACACACACACACACACGAGAGGTTCCAAGACAGAACGTTAAAATAAGGTACACATGCTATCATCTTGAGCCAAGGAATGGGATAGGGGCCTAGAGCTTCAGGGGGTGGAGGGGTAGGATAATTTACAGGATGATAAGGAAAGCAGATGTTCAGTAATTAGGTACTCTCCCGGCCATACAGATAGGACATAAAATTTTATTTCTGATAATAGCTCCTTATGGGCAAGGCTCACAATTTAAATTCTTTAAGGGAGAGGTAAAAGCAGTTTCTTGAGCCTGTATGGTCTTCATTGCCTTTAGTTTGAAATAATCCACATGTCCAAGCCATACATCTTGGGGAGGCCTGTTCTGAGCCCCTTCATATACATGAGATAAATCATCCTGCCTTCCCCAAACCTCCTGCTGGCAAATGCTGTGCTTCCCTCGATCAACTCAGTTTGTGTGAGTGGGAAATGAAGAGCAAGGCAAGATCTCCCCCTGCTTCCGGCTCATTTTCCCTGAATAAGCAAAAGTCTCACCTTCATTTTCTTGGTTCTTTGAAAACAAAAAACTTAAGAAAATGTTATGGCCACCATACCTAGTGGGAAATCACTCAAGTGGAACTTGTCATCCTCTTAATCCACTTATAATGATAGAGCGCTGATTTGTACATCTAATTACTGAAGCCTCATTATTGCTGCACTGAAATCAACGTGGCACCTTCAAATATGCACCTTCCCAGGAATGAGACCCTCCAGTCATTCCCCCTCGCCCGACCTTAGTGGCGAGCTCATGTCCAGTCTTACTCAGAAGCGAGCTTTGTCAAAGATTCAAAGTCACCCTTTCAGGCACCTGCACTTGTCAGCGCATGCCTAAAACCAGCTCTGTGAGGTGGTAGGTAATGAAGTTTGGCTCCACAAGTGGAAATTACTAATTTATTAGTGTTTTTTGAGTGGAAAACAGGCATGTGGATAAAGGGAAACCCATAGATGGATTCTACAAAGTCTTTACAAAAACACTTTTGAAAATGTTCCACACCATGGGTCACTAATAAATGTAAAAGCTGTATTCTTGGGATGGGGGAGTACTCTTTGATCTGAGAAAATGAACCGGCTTAAGAGAAAAATAAAATGCTCAGAATTTATATAATTTTTGTTTGTATAGAAAAAACTAGAAGGGGGAAATAATTGGGCTTCTTGGGATTAGTATTATGATGCATAATGTTTAACATGTTTATTGCATGATATTTATCATTTTGACTCTTAAATGTTTTGACCCAGTAGGTCAGACACATGACCCAGAAATCTGTGCTTTAAATTCCTAACTCACAGTCTTATAATTATGGCTAATTTGCTATTTGCCATACACTACTGAAAACTTTTCATGAAGAAACCTTATTAATCCTTATAACAACCCCAGGAAATATTACAATGTCCCTTTTACAGAGTAAGAAACTGAGGCATAGAAAAGTTGAATGATTTCTCTAAAATCACAGTGAGTGGCACAGCTACAAGTAAAGATAGAAAGGTGTTTTCATTGATGACCTAGAAGAAGAAAATGGACAACATTGTTGATCATTTGCTAAAAATGCTGCTTCTCTTTGCAGCTCCTCTTCAAAAGGGCATAAGTATAGTGACTCCTATTGGACATAGTAGTTCACTTACTCACTGACTTATTTTTATTCAAGTTTAAGAAAATATTTCTTGGCTTTCATTGACTTTTTGCTTTATTGCTCTTTTGGGAATGTGTAGTCCTATGGGTAAGAAGGCATTAATGGTATGAAAGGACAAAATAGCAACAGATTACTGAGTTTTCCTTTTCTCTATTCCTGGTCAGAGATCTGTGCCTCTTTTCTTTTCGGCTTTGGGTGTGTGTGTGTGTGTGTGTGTGTGTGTGTGTGTTCAAAAAGAGTGAAGCAACTCCATGGATTTATAGAGGCTTAGCAGAAAGAAATAAGAGTAAGGAGAGAAAATGTGGATTCATTTTTTAAAGAGCACCTAAAGAAGAAATGCCAAAACCAGATATTTAATGTAATGGACCAAACGCTGGGGGAAGCTGAGATTAAGACTGAACAGAGCTGTCTTGATTTTCTAACAAGTATCTTAACATCTCCCAGTGATGGTGGGATGTGAGGGTGGAAGCTGAAGGTAGAGCCACAGTATTGTAATGCATGATTTCAGGCTGACTTCAATCAAGCAAAATTAAGTTTGTGCTACGTCCTGCTTGTTGTTGGCTGCAAGTTATCTGAAAGGGCAGAAACTACAAGATTTCCATTTACTCGTGAATTTATATTGCTGTGTAATTGTCTTGATTGTCAACCGTTATATAGGTGTTTCATATGAGTGTCTTTCCTTAGCAGTAAGATTGGAAGCTTATAAAAACAGAGAGTAACATTTGCTATTCTCTATGCTGTTTGACACTTAGCAAAGGACTGGGCATTGAGAATTTAATTTAATTTAATTAACTATATTAAACCAATGCATCTTCAACCTGCTCCTTGTTTGTCTTTGTGATCTAAAAGGGATGCATCTAATATTGTGTTATTCAATTTAAAGTTTCAACTTTTTTTTCATTTGCTTGACAAAGTTGGGCGAGAGAAAATGCAGCCTGTAGAACATATCAAACATTGATGTTGCCCTCACATACACGTACACTTTCATAAAAGCAAGTCTTGTACTTCAGAACTGTCATTGTGCCTTTATCAAATGGGTTAGTACCTAAAATAATAAATACTCTTTGAAAGAATTTCTCATTAAACAAATAAAAACCTATAGCCGATGTGAGCACAAAAAGCTCCATAATTTTTTATGGAGATCCCAAATTCCATGAATACTTTGTACCCAAATGCCTATTCATGGAAAACAAGGGCATTGATCTGTGTTTAAAACAAGGAAAAATATCTCTAGGGAATAAATATCTCTAGAGTGTAGCACATTTATTAATGCCCCAAAGAAATAAACAATCTGAACAGTTTAGCACGATTATGTGTTTCCATAGCATAGCGGATTTATTCTAACATTTTCCCACCTGGAAAAACTGGGTTCAAGTGTCTTCGGCAATGGCAACGCAACATTGCGTCTCCTCAGAATGTCATGCCACTCTCAGAGCAATCCTATACTTGCAGGAATGGGGCTGGGTGGTGGTGGTGGTGGCAGTAGTGATTGTAAAGGTTCTGGTGTAGAAATTGCAGATGGAGAGCGGGGCTCTGGGCATGGAAGTGGAGAGGAGCGAGGAGCGGAAAGGAGCCTGGAGAAAAGGCTGTCATATTTGCTCAGAAGAACCGCCAAATCAGAGAGCAGAGAAGATTTCATTGGAGGAACGCCTTCACCAGCAATTAATCCTGTCATACTGCAAGAAAATTGTAAATGTTCTCTCCAGAAACTGTCCGCCCATTGCAGCTAATGGAACACACACGCACGAAGGGACCCGCTCTCCTGCTCTACACCAAAGGCGCCCGGTGCAGAGACCCGCTCCAGCGAGCGCACGCGCGCGCGCACACACACAAACACACACACGCGCGCACACACACGCACACGCGCCAGCCTGAGGGTTGGCCAGAGTCTTGCAACCGCAGATCCCGCTAGGAAATAGCCACAGGCACCCTGAAGTCGGTGTTGCCGCTACTCTGATCACTACTTTCCCAAGCACTTTGGTGAAGAAATGCATCCCGCCCAGCTCGCCGGTCCATGCAGGTCTCGGTTCTATTCCGTTCTCCAGATTCCTCATCTTCCTGAAAGCCAGGCTCCAAAGTCCTTTTTGCTTCTCCTTGGGTGGTTTGGTGTGGAGGGCGGGGGCAGCGTCAGTTTCACTTCAATCTAAGCCGCCGAGGGGTTCCCGACTGGCCGAGGGACCGGGACCCCTGTGATGTGCGCGACTCTGGCGGCGCGCGCCGGAGCCCCGCAGCTCTGGCCAGAACCACCGGGTCCGCTCTCTCCCCGCCTCCCCCGCCCCACCCCTCCGGGTGTCGCGGCACCAACTAATCTTTTCCTTTTCTCTCGCAAGATCAAGGGAGAAAGCGAGCGGGCGGCTGGCTTAGGACTCTGAGCCCTGCGCAGCCCGCGCCGGAGCCGGTCCGCCCCGAACCCGCGAAGGGCTCCTCGCGCCTGCCAGCTGCACCGAGGAAGTCGCACTCCGGGGAGGTAGCTGGAGCCAAACCCGCAGCAGGTAAGAGCGCCGCGCCGCCCAGCTCTCAGCCTGCCTGCGCCCGGGGCCCTGGCACAGCGGGGTCCCTCCCGATCTCCAGAACCGGGTGCGGAGGCTCGGGGTTGGGAAACTGGCCGAGGGTCCCCCACAAGTGCAGATTCTCAAACGGAAACTTTGGCTCCCGGGGCTTGGAGGGCTGAAGGGAGCGATGGCGGGTCTGGCAGGAAGGGGCAGACGAGGCACCGCGCGGGGCAGGGCTGTGATTCCGCGGGTCACTGAGTCCCGCGGAAGGTAGAAGGCAGCCTGGGAGCCGCGCCTGCCAGGGCACCGCTGCCTCTTCCAACCCGACACCCCTCCACGGTCACCCGACTCCCTCCCGCTCCCCGCGATGCCGTCACTGAAAAGACAGGGAGATCTTCGCCCTCTCCTACCCGTCACGGTCCTTCCTGCCTGGATTGCCACGTCTTCCAGGCGTTTGGGGTGGAGGCCCCGCTCGCCAAGGCTGTGCACCGTACCCGGGTTCCGCCCTGTGGTGCCGCGGTTCGTGGACCATGGCCAAGGGCCGGGGCACAAGCATGAGCGAATGGTCCCAGGACAGAGGAGGGGGAAGCCTTGTGCAACCCCGTCCCAGTTCAGCTCCGCGAAGCATATAGGCTTTCCGCCCAGGCTGGGGGACAGGGGCTCAGCCCAGAGCTCCAGAGGTCCAAGACCGTGCCGGGCATCGCCAACACCCGCCTCACGATGGGCCCTTGGCAGCCCGGCGGGGCTCGGGTCCTGGATAGGGGCGACTCCACTCCCGATGTCCCTGGCGGTCCGCACCTGCGGACCTGAGCGATCGCGAGTGTCTTCTGGCTCGCGGAACCCGCGAGATGCTGTCCGAGCCCGCGCGGGGTGGATCGCGCACACATTCCACCTGTGAGCCCTGCCCGCAGCCCCTGGGGCGCCCTCAGAGGGGTAGGAGGAAGCTCACCTAGGGGAGCTCTCAAGAGGTGAAGATTCCCCCCGAATTACCGACACAGAGACAGAGCGGCACACACCCCTGCCTCAGTTCCCTCAGCTTCCCTCCAGGGTCCCCATCTCTTTCTCTCCCCTCCTGCGTCGCCAGTCCTCCAGGCTGCCTTGAGCCTCAAAACCGCCCAACCGAACTCACCAACCCCAGGTCATGAGACCAGGCTGTTGCCTGTATGGAAATGTCACCTCGGTGCAGAGGCGGGAGGAGAGCAGAGAAACAGAGATAGACGCGGAGGGCAAGAAGACCTGCCTGCAGATATCTCACCCGAGCTGCCCTCAGGTGTCCTGAAGTTAGTTCACGGCCCGGCACCTCTGTGACTGAGGCCACCTAGGGTCACCCGTCTGCCCGCCCAGGCGTGGCCAGCCCAGCGAAAGCACGGTGCTTCCCAGCCCTCCAGCTCCGGAATCTCCCACACTGACTCTCTAGTTCCCGTTCATCTTCTCTCTGCAGTCTGTTTGGTTTGTCTGGCTTTCTTGCTCTTTTTCTTAGCGCTGGGGGGCGGTGGGTACCTGGCAGCCAGCCTTGTGGTGTGTCCGTCCCCCAGCACACGCAGCCAGCCGCACAGACACAGGTCCCCACGCTCTACCGCACACCGCCCGCGCTCCAGCGGGCAGTCCGCAGTCTGGGCTCCACAGAGCCGCGCGCCCATGTCCAGGGCCAAGGTCAGGGTCATGGCCACGGCCTCAGTTCCGCAGAGGACCGGGCTGGAGGAGAACGGAGCCAACCCCGACTCCAAAAAAACCACCGTAGGACAACAGAAAAAGCCTGAGAAAAACTCGAATTTGGGTTGGGGTGGGATGGGGGGAGGTTCTAGGGGAGAAAGACCGGCCCTCCAGCTGCATGGGGCAGCTTTAAGAGACTGGGGCTGGGTGCCCTGCCTCTGCCCCCCCTCCCCTCCCACCAGGCCTCAGGCCAGAGCCCACCCTTGGCGGGCAGCCTCTCTCCAGCCACTCAGGGAAGTCCAGATGGTTGGTTCCTGGGGCGGACCAGCAGCTCACTGCATTCCTGGCCATTCTGCTTTACCTGAATGGAGAGGTTGCTGAAGGTGAGGTAGTTCTAAACTCTCTCAACCCCGCAAAGGCCATGCTTTGTTCTTTTGCTGGCAATCTGGTTGTATGTATACATAGTACTGAGAAGCACATGGTACATTTTCATTGATAAGCAAATAATAAGGGTGATGATACAGTTTGAAACTACAGTTAGGAGTGTGCGTGTGTGTGTGTGTGTGTGTGTGTGTGTGTGTGTGTGTGTGAAATCTTTGGGGCCTTCACAACAAGGGCATTGATAATCATAGAAGTAAACCAGTTGTTGTGGCCAGTGACTGGTTTCACATTGGGAACTGCATTCGGCTGCAATTCAGAGGGTGGACTTTGAGACTCTTGTCAAGTGAGTGGAAGAATTTTGTGCTAAAAGTGTCACAGCTCTGCGGGTTTTGGCAGCTAAGAACCTCAAGAAGCAGTAAGTTCATGCCAGATGAATTTTTATTGTTATCACTGTTATTAGTAATGTGTTCGGGTTGTGGCAGAGATAAGAAGATTCTGTGGACTCTACACGCTTTACTGGGTTAAACAATTATCCCCGTGAAAACTGAAAAATAAAACTTGACCCTGAAAAGGCATAACAATTCCAGCCCCATCCACTTACTGTTTTAAAACTCTGAGTGAGGTGGGAGTGGGGAGAGTCCTGGGACCCCAAATTCAGGGTGTGCTTCCTGACAGATGCTTGGTTTTCTTTCAAATGCAATAAATGCGTGTTTATGTAAGTGTGCCTGAGGGTGTCTGGAGGGGGATTGGAGTGAGGAAATAGGTGGATTTTTATATTCCCGTCATAGTTCAAGTGCCTGCTTGTAGTTCTCAAGTGACTTCAGGGGTGGAGGTGGAAGAGACTGGCCATCACACAGAAGTACAGGTCCCTTTGGTATGGTCCCCACAGTCTGTCAACTTGGGGGGTCAGCTAGTGCTATTTTCACATTAAAACATTACGTTGCTTTGAATGTGACTCTATGCCCTTCTTTGCCCAGATAACCCCCAACTGCAAGCAGGTGGATGTAAATTTAGTGGGAATTTTCTAATTTCAGTTCCAGGGTAGCCAGCTCTCAGGTTCAAGGACACAGAAGGGAGAGGGGTGGCTCCAGAGGTGAGAAGAAAACAGTAGTTTGCAGCCTGCTGGCCGGTGGGGGAGGCCTGGAGGGCAAGTCAGGGGAGGGGGAGAGGTGGGCTGTTTAGGGAGCACATGCCTCTCTGACCCATAGCCCTGAACAACGTAAAATCAAGTAGAAAAGATGAAGAGAGGACAGTAGAATAAGAGGAAATGAAGAGGAAATGGGAGAAAGAAAGAAAAAAATAAAGAAAGGTAGGAACCTGTGGGTATACTATTAACAGGCACAAGTGCTGGGTTCAGCCTCCATCACTGGAGTTAGTCCTTGTTTGGGGTATGCCTGGGAGAAAATGCCTGTAACTGTCTAAACCTGACCACTCTAGCCCCACTCTTAATTTTATCTTAGTCTTTCTTCCCTTTACTCCGTAGGATCAAGAGAGAAACATTTTGTTAGCCAGTTCCTCTAAAGAACTGGTTTTCTTCACTTAAACTTATATTGGAAGTGGTTGCCCATTTTATGATGTGGACTCTGTGTGATTTTCCTCAGGGGCCACCTATATATCAAACACTGTCAATATCCTCTTTGTGGCTGTCAACATCTGGCTGTCAGTCCCTATCACCTGCCCCCACTTTGCCTATCTTTGGTTCATGGAGCAAGTGTTGGGACTGCTTTCATTAGAGGGCATTGGAGCAAGGCCACTGATTACATACACCCAAGCTCAGCTGGGTCACGTGGTGGTGCTGGTGGTGGTAATTTTAGGAGTGTGTGTTTTGTGTGGTGCAAAGGAAACAGGTCATTCCCCTTAGAAAAGAATTTTTAAAGAGTGTGTTCAAAGTCCCCGGCACTGTCCTAAGTACCTTACATGTATTGTGTTATCTGTTCTGTCTCCACTGTTTACAACAGTATCTGGCACATCTTAGGTTAAGTATTTGTTCAATGTGTGAATGGGTGAATCAGTTTTCTCATTTTATCATCGCAACAAACCTATGAAATAGATGTTATTTTTCCCATTTTACAAATGAGGAAACCAGAGTTCAGAGGTAAGGACCCCAAGTCACACAGCTAGGAACTTGCTGCCTCCTGCTGTGCTGCTTGGCTCCATTAATTGTTGTAACACTGTTTGCCCTGCGTTTGGGAAATCAAAACTGCTCAGAGTTTGCTGATGTTCTCCCCCTCCTTTTAATTCAATTGTGCATATTCGTGTGGTATCCCCTCCACCCTAACTGAGAAAGATTCAGAGCCAACTAGATTCTTAGTTGCCGCAACATGCTTGTTGGAATTAAAGTGTTTGCCTCTGGCAGAGGAAAATGAGGGCACCAAAATTGCCTTAAATTTTGGCAGATGCTATTTCTACCTATAGCTTTACTGAGATTTTCTTTGTCTGGTGCAAAAGGATAAAAGAGAATTTTTATATCTTCCAGTTGTTAACGTACAAACATCCAAACCTGTAAAAATTTTTTGTGAGTTTATTTGAGCCAAACTGTTGACAATTACCGGGGAACAGAATCTCAACAGATTGGGATAATGCTCCAGAGAATGACAGTTCTTCACCTGTTTTATACATTACAATCAAAGGAGGAGACATAAGTGGGTTCCATGAAATCCACTGGTGATAGATTAGGGAGGCGGGAGAAAGCAAAGGGGTGGGGGGACCTCTGGAATTGGATAAAAAGTAAGATGATAGATACATGCTTCTTTTATTTAGGTGGGTGCAGGATAGTTAACAGTCAACAATTAACATGATAACAATCACAATGGAGGAATTTATAGTATTTGGTTGTGCCCTGAGGGATCCGGAAAAAGGGAAGTTACAAGTTACCCTGACATTTCACGAGGATGTTATCTTAGGTGCAAAAAGACAATAGGCTCAGTTCAGGTAAAGACTGACCTTTATCAGGGAAGATACTGGTCTAGGACATGACTACCCACTATAAACTGCTTTTAGTTAAAGTTCTAATTTCAGACCATCCTTTGTGGTTACTGTAGGTCTGTGAGTTTGCAAAACTGCCATGCAGGCCTTCCCTGAGCTAGTCAGGTTAGCATGTGGCCTTTTTTTTTGCATCCACGCAGTTTAACTCATAATTTGTGTTGTTGAAGTGGATGGAGAAACTTTTCCAACGTGATGCCTAACCAAGAACTGCATACATCCCAACCTCCATCCTAGCCCTGTATTCATTTTCCCTTGCTGAACGAGTGCTTCTTTCTTAATTAAGATTGCTGGTACTTAAGGGTCTGAACTTCAAGGGCAGCTTTTCATTTTTGTTAGAGTTTTTAGCCACCTTTGCTTTGAAAGACATAATGTGACTTTGAGAAACTGCTATTAGCAAAGGGTGAGATAGGTTCTGGCTGGTTTGCCTGCTTCCACACTTTATATATTCTTGTCTAACTTTATTTCGTTTCCAGTCTCCCTCTCTCCCCCCTACATGTACAAGATCCTTCTTTCATACTGTGACCTAAATATACAATCATCTTAACTGGTGCTGTTACCATGGTAATGTTTTATGGTAGATAAGGGTACACATTGAAAAGTCAGTTTCTTTCATTAGGAATGGAATTCCTTCTCTCTTTCCCTCGCCCAAATCCAGGCTTTCACAGAATGATGCCCTCTGGTGTTCAGTAACAGGAAGCACATGACTTTGGATAGGGCAAAACCCGTTTTTAAAACTTTGAATTTCAATTAAAATTTGAAACAGACAAAAGCAAGAAGACCTTTAATTAGTATATTTTTAAACAGAGAGATTAGTAGAAGACATTCCTTGCCTAGGCTTATTAAGAGTGGTTTACTGTGTAGAATTCTAAAAAGTTACGGGAAAGGAGAGATTTTTATACCCTTAGGTATTTAACATTGTTGTGAAAATATTTCTATAGCAGACATATTTATGGAAGAAGACACTCATAAAATTTTTTTATGTTTAAATGTTTAAAACTTTAAGATGGAAGTATTTTGTTCTAAAATGGGAATGTTTTTCTCCTATCTCCTATATATTTTATGTATAATATAATTTTATATTATATTGTACATATATAATTTGTTGCTGCTTTGTTATAGGAGAAACTTGGAAGTTTATATTATTGTGAACAGTAATATCAATTTATACATTATTAATGATCACAAATTACAGGACAAATTGGAAGTGAGGTTGATCTTCTATAAACATGTCTTCCTTCTTCCTCACTCCAGGTCTACTGTCTCTGTCTGAGATATCACTAAGGCAAACCTGTCTCTGAGACGCTGTCTAGAATTCATTCCCATCTCCATCCACACACCTTCTTCAGACGGTAGCATCTCTCACATGAACTGCCACCAGAGCCTTGTGTTTTGCACTGGTCTCCCTTCCAAGCTTGCCCTAGAACAGTGATGGTGAACCTATGACACGCGTGTCAGAGGTGACACGTGAACTCATTTTTTTGGTTGATATTTCTTTGTTAAATGGCATTTAAACATATAAAATAAATATCAAAAATATAAGTCTTTGTTTTACTATGGTTGCAAATATCAAAAAATTTCTATATGTGACACGGCACCAGAGTTAAGTTAGGGTTTTTCAAAATGCTGACACGCCGAGCTCAAAAGGTTCGCCATCACTGCCTAGTGCAATCTATGCCTCACACTGCCAGAATGACCTTTCTAAAATGCAAATCTGAGCACACCATTCTCTTATTAAAAGTTCTTCACTGCTTCTCAACTGTCTAAGATAAACTCTAAATTCAAGCCCACATCAGATCTTCCATGACTGATCAAAGCCTTTTTTGCCAAGCCGTATCTCCACCAGCCATTTCTTCACCTACCCCCCCACCTCCCTACTGCATAAGGTGATACTACACATAAATGGCTTAGGGGAATCACTGGCACAGAGTAAATGCTAAATAAATATTGGCCAATAAATTTCTTTTTTATCTTTATTCTTCTCCTCTTCCTCACCCTCCTCATCGTCTAACTTATTGCTAGTATAATACTAATAAGCAATGATAAACATCATGCTTGTACTAGCCATCCCCCTGATATATTTCTGGGAAGCTATCCGCTTGATACAAAGTTCCTCTGTGTTCTCTCCTATCTAGTGTTCCGTCTAGGTTCTCATTACTAATCTAGCTGGACCAAGCACATGGCACCCTTCCTCTTCCTCCTTCCCAGCCCTGGTGGAGGGGTTTGTGAGAGTGAGGGAACTGTCTGAAATGTTAATGGAGATACATTTTGCTGTTATTGCTGCAAAATGTTGGTGCTCTGTGATGATCCCCAGTACCTGATATAGCATAATATCTCCTCTAGGAACGGGGAAGGGATAATGATGTTTCCCGATGTTATTGCTCACTCTTGGCCATGAAGATAATTCTTCCCGTTTAATAAAGCAAAGAAGCTTTCCCTTACCTCCCCAGCCATGCCAAGCCAATAAACAAGGCAGACTAATATAGAAAGACGTGCCCATTATTTCTTGATTATTTAATTAACTAAGGAGCTCTTTAGGAGGAGTGAGATGGGGAGTTAAAGAATCACCTGTACGCTAATTTCCCCAGTCTTTATAAAAGCTAAGCATGACATAATTTGATGGGTGGAGGGAAGAACATATATTTCGCACACAATTTCATATTGTTGAACCCGATGATGATTTTCTAATACTTGGTGCCTTCCGTGGCACTGCTCCACAGGGAAGAGGCTTGGACCATATAGCCAGCAGGAAAGTGGAAAATGATAGGGAAACTCTGCTTAATGGAGTTCTTTGGAGAGCTTCGGGCATTGCTTTCATTTAGGGGAGAAGATAAAGAGCAGCCCCAGGGCCACAGTGTTCCCCAGACCTGCCTGCTGTTTCTTGTTTCATCCTCAAAATTACTTTTCTACCAGATTTTATCAGAGGAGTGGGCATCTATATTTTCGTGTATAAACCTAATATTCCAGACTCTTTTTCTCCCTTTGCTTTGTGTGCTGGGGGTACTAAAGTCGGGGGGGGGGTGATGGAGGTTTAATTTCTGTTGTCTCTGGACAATAGGTGTCATTCAAAGGTAAACAAGGAGTCACAGTTGTGCTTTTCTTTTAAAGTGAGCATGGCTGGACATTGTCCATGACTGGATATTTCCATGTTAGGGAAAATTTCAGAATTTTGGATGAAACACTCTGTGACAATAATGACAACAAAAACAATGAAATGGCCACCCGCTCTTTCTTGAGTGTCTACCAAAGTTTAGGACCTGTGTCATTTCTTTATATATTTTGTCAGGTTGTTTTTTTTACTATATATATATTAGAGGCCAAGTGCACCAAATTCATGCATGGGTAGGGTCCCTGGCCTGGTCGGAGATCAGGACCAATCAGGGCTGGCAGCCTGGCCTTTTTTCATTCCATGCCACCCCCTGGTGGTCAGCGCACATCATAGTGAGCAATCAAATTCCTGGTCTCCTGGTCCAACTCCTGAGGGGACACTTTGCATATTAGCCATATATATATTATTCCTATACCTAAAGCCAACACTATGTGGTAGATGTTTGTTCTTCCTACTCATAAGTGTAGAAATTGGTGCTTGTTCACACTAAAGAGCTTGTTCTGGGTCTAAGAGTGAGTTTGATGCTTTGGGCATTAGCCTCAAGTCTAACCTCAAAGGTATGTTTAAAAAAATGGGGGTTTTGTCAGGTTTTTTTTTACTATTCCATAAGCAGTTTCTTTAAAAGAATTTCCCATCATATTATTCAATATCTAATTCTGATAAAGTCAAGGAAAAAGAGAGGGAAGAAAGAAATAGAAGCACGTCACGCTTTGAGTCCATGTTCCGAAAATGGAACCATGAAAACAGAGTTTATGGTCGAGGCATCAGTCTCAGGTGAGATGGAGAATCTGTCTGGATTACTCACCTCCTGGCTCAGTCTAACTATAGCCTTCACATTGGAAGATGTTTGCTCCTTGTAATACCTGGGGATCTTTTTCTAGGCACAGAGGGGGGAAGAGTCTGAGTAAGGCCTCCAGCTATGGGAAATCTAAGGCCTAAAGTAAGATTTTATGAATCTTTCCAGAACATATACATGTTGGAACATTTCTACTAACTATAAAAAGCCCTATGTGTTACTACAAATATTTATTTGCTATCCTCTATTTTATATTGTCCTAGCTATTCCCTGCACAACCGTTGCTATTAATTGACATTAACTTCTGCATTGCAGATACAAAACAAAAGGCCAAAGGAGCAAATCATTCTGAGGGATGAACCATCAGTGGATGAATTCCATTCCTGTTTACATGTCCACTGTCAACTCTGTTTGCGCCCCAAGTCACCCAAGAATCATTAGTGTCTATTGGTAAATGATAATACCAGCTAATTTTTCTTACCACTAATTGAAATTTCACACTCTTACATTTCAATATCAGTCAATATTTTTGCATTCCGGCACTTTTAATCAAGGACTATTTTTCACAAGGGAGTTACAATGAGGCCCTAATTAATTAAGCTGGTAATTGCTCCTCTCCCTGGCAGTTTGCGAGTTACATAACACATTCTTTAGAAAATTCGCATCCTTAGCATTCCTCTCTAAAATTCCCCCCTTTATAAGGAGATTCCTTGGCTTCTAGCTCTGTAAGAACTTACTGAAAATTCAAATTATTTTCATTTTCAAGCAGGGGTATGGAAAGGAGGTCACGTTTATTTCCCAGCACGTTTCCATATTCAGACAAAATAAGATGACACCTCTCTATCAGTGAGATGTTCAGAGAGAATCCCGGGGGTCGTCTTCATGGAATAGAGGTTGTCAAATGCCTCTCCTTTCATGTTCACTGGCTTATTTCAGCTTCTTGATCACAATGCAAGTTCCCGTGGTCCGTTCCTCTTGTATCTTTCTCCCATTTCTCAATCCTCAGCTACTTAATTGCTCCTGCTTCTCTGTGGCTGTTTCAGTGCCTAAGGTTTGTTATATTTCCACCTGATTTAGTCCTATTATTGTAGTAGACACTGAATTTAGAGAGTTGGCTATAATTGGCAGCCCTGCTCTCTTCTCCCTTAATCGGCATTGCCCTAATTCCTATATTTCAGCACCTCTTGGTGTAAGATGCATTTTCAGAAAAAAATTGATGGTGACTAAATCCACTTGCTGATTTCCCTAAGATTTAGGAATTCCAGATTATTGAAATCACTACACCACATATTGGTCAGATTTGCTAAAGGTTGTTATTGTTGTTTGCCTTTTTACATTAATGTGTGTGACTTATTCATTCCACTTGCAGCAAATATTTGACTACTTTTAAAATTATTTTTTTCCAACTCCCATGAGCTCTTCTTCTGCTTTTCCAAATATAATTGAAAATGAAGCCATATCAATTGCTTAATTGTCTAAAATTCAAAATGCCTTTTTCATGACTATGTATAATTATTGAATGATAACTTTTTCTTGCAGCATTCGTTTTTTTTAAAATAGATCAGTCTTCAGAGCAGTTTTATGTTCACAGCAAAATTGTGTAGAAAGAACAGAAAATTTCCATAGTACCCTTCTCCCCATACACTAACACCCCCCCCCCAAGATCCTGCACCACAGTGGCACATTTGTTACAATGAGTGAACCTACATTGACCCATCATGATCCTCTGAAGTTCACAGTTCACATTAGTGTTCACTCTTTGTGGTGCATGTCCTATGGGTTTTGACAAATGTGTAGACATGTATCCACCATTATAATATCACAGAGAATAGTTTCATTGCTCTAAATATTCTTTGTGCTACCCTATTTATCTCTCCTTCCCTCTCTCCTACCCTTTGGCAACAACTCAATCTTTTTACTGTCTTCACAATTTTGCTTTTTCCAGAATGTCATATAATTGTAATCATACCATATGCAGCCTTTTCAGATTGGCTTCTCTCACTTAACAATATGCATTTAAGTTTCCTCCATGTATTTTCATGGCTTGAGAGCTCATCTCTTTTTAGTGCAGAATAATATTTCACAGCATTAGTTTTTCTTTGGTGTTTTTATTAAATTAGCAAATGTTTTTCCTTCTTGAAGATGAATTTTAGCTATTCATTAAAGAAATACTTTTTTCATTTCATCATAAATACCATATTATTTTATTCTTGTACAATATTTGATTTTCTCTAATCTTACATTTCCATTTTCTTAAATTTTGGCACTTTCCAAAAATAGCCACAGAATTTGTTATTGTTCTGAATATTTTAATTCTATCTTTTTTCCTTTAACCCACCCTGCCCCTATGTCAACACATAGTGAGATAATAACATTGTTACTTGGCATCTTGTGGGTTTTATTTCATTATTTTTATTTTCTCATTACTGTATTTTTCACAAGGTTTATTTATTTATTTATTTAGGAATTCAGGTAATAAAAATCTCCTCTCTGCTGGAAGACTTAAATGGCTAGTTTATCAGTTTTGCAACTGCTCTTCTCCCTTGAGTGTGTAAATACAAGAGGGAAGAAAGGACAGTACAGAGCTGTTTCTTCTCCATTTCTCTTTCCCAATTGAGCTTCCAAGCCCCAGCAGTCACCCTCATGATGAAGCCAAAAACTTACCCAAGGTACTTCTCCTGACCTCTAAATGGTGCAACATAAATCTTACTCTGTTTTACGAGTAGCAGACAGAGTATTCTTATTTGTATATGAGAGGTAAGAGACGTCGTAAGAGGTCATTCAGAACTCCTCTGAGTTGTGCCCTGTCCTCTGTTCTCTGCCTTTAGGAAGACTGATGCTGTTTGATATATTGGTCTAGTCATTCCAGCTATTTAGACATGGCCTTTGCACTGGGCATCTAATGGTATCTGCTTTTGAAAGCTGACTTTCAATATCTTTGCTTGGGCCCATTCTTCAACTTAGGAACTTTATAGTATTCAATTCCTTTATACAGTGATATCATTGTTGATATCCTCTGGTTTCATTAGAAGAAACCTGCTCTATATGGGCAAGATTTATATACTTAATTTTATTTTATTGATGAGAGAGAGAGAAAGAGAGAGACATCCATTTGTTGTTCCACTTATTTATGCCTTCATTGCTTGACTGTTTAATGTGCCCTGACTGGCTATCCACCCTGCAGCCTTGGTGTATGGGGGATGACACTCTAACCAATTGAGCTACCTGGCCAGGGCCAAGATTTATATTTTAAAAATTCTTCTTGCCCTGTCTGGTTTGGCTCAGTAGATAGAGCATTGGCCTGCAGACTGAAGGGTCCCGGGTTTGTTTCCGGCCAAGGGCACATGCCTGGATTGTGGGCTCAATCCCCAGTGGGAGGTGTGCAGGAGGCAGCTGATCAATGATTCTCTCTCCTCACTGATGTTTCTATCTCTCTCTCCCTCTCCCTTCCTCTCTGAAATCAATAAAATATACTTAAAAAATTCTTCTCAACACTGAGTCTGTGCCTGGCTCTGTTCTTGTCACACTGCAGATAAATGTGTTTTTTTAAATGATGATTTTATGCCACTAGTCTGCTAGAAGTTTGAAGTTTCTTGCTACCCTAATCTGCTCTTCTACTGGTTTCATAATAGCAAGTCATCATTTTCTGAAATAGCTCAAAGACATTCTCTTTCTAGGTAAACTTTTCCTTTCAGAATAAATCTGCCCCTCTGACAAATTTTTCTGTTTCATCTAACCCTGACCAAAATTTTCTGTGGGATACCTTTGGTAGGTATATAGCAGTGTTTTTACTTTGTTTAAGTTGAATTTAATTAGTATCTAGGACATAAACTTTTAAAGGGATTCACCTTGCTTGTTTTTATGTGTAACACATCTTGAAACAAAAATTTAGCTAGCTCAGACCACAGACGACTTTTTCCCACATTAGGACAAAGTCACAGTACCACTGACTCTTCTTACTGGATTCCACCTACAATGACCAAAGATGAGGAACCCAAGTGCCATTCTGGATAACGTGCCGTAGTCTAGCTTTGGTCTTATGCATAGAATCGGAGTATTCGTTTATTTGTTCTTTTGTTTACTTATCCAATAGATATTTACTGAACATTGATTTTGTGCACAACACTGCATTTGTGCCCCCTCTTTCACCCTTTCTTACGCAGGCTTAACTCGTCCTCACCATAGCGCTGCTGCAACATCGGCAGTTAGAGCAGAACTGTGCTCTCTGGCCCTGCACCTCCTGAGAGCTTGCAAAGAAAAGGCTTTGACCTCTTTTCCTGACTTGAGGGTCTGTAGAAAGTAGTGGGAAAAGGTGGGAGGATTAAGCTGTACAAACTGGTAGCTGCAGAATAAACACAGAGATGTAGTTTACAGTATAGGAATATAGTCAATAATAGCGAGATAAATATGTATGGGGCAAGATGGGTACTGGAAGCAGTGGGGGGACCACTCTGTCAAGTACATAATTTTCTAACCACTTTGCTGTACCTCTGAAACTACTACAGAATAATATCGATGTGAAGTATAATTGAAATCTTTATTTATTTTTATAATTCTTTTTAAAATCTTTATTGTTGAAAGTATTACATATGTACCCTCCCCCCCCCAATGACCTTTTCTAGCTGAAAACTTTAAAAAAATAATATGTACTTTGGAGACAATTGTATCATTGTCAGTTTACCGTTAGTTCCTTCAGCTTCATAGATTCAAGAATTTAGTGAAGTGTTCAACATCACATCGCTTGACACCTTTATTTTGCAATTAAGGAGACTGTGACCAAGAAATAGTAGTGAGTTGTCTTATGAGCGACAATGACTTCAGGTGACATAGCCAGGATTTGGGGATGTACATCCTGACACCCAACCCATTGTCAATTTTATAACCCCAATATGACTGCCGCTATGAAATGTCCTACATGATTATTTTTAATCTTAGTTTAATTCCTTCTAAGACAGATCTGAGCTAAAAAAAACTAAGAAACAAAAATAACAAACAAACATTCATATTCTTTCTTCCTCATTTTTGTAGGATTTCTGATTTTTTTTCCATCACCCCTCTCCTGTTTCCCTGATGTTTCTCCATAGGTTCTCATGACTTAGTGGTAAGATTTGGTTGGAAATGCTGAGGTTCAAACATGAGTAATGGTCAAAACTTTAATGACAAATATGATGTGGGGCCAACCTATGAGAACATGCATCACCATTATGTCATTTTTTCTGGGTCCCTGCTAAGAATCCACCTGGGTTCAATGAGCTACTCCAATTGTGAGAGGACTTACTTCCCAGAAGTTTTGGAGACCTCATCTATTCATTTTTGTTGAATTGCATATAAATAATTAGGGTTTCTATACATCCTTGCAGTACCTATTTAGACCAATCTTTTTTAATAATGTTGATACTTATGAAAAGATATCAACTCAGCCTTTTAACTTGACATAATAAAGAATAATTGAAAACAAATTACACATCTTTCTCCCTGAAGATGTATTACAATTTTTTAAAAAAGCTGAAGGAAGTATGATGGATGCAGCCTTTTAGAAAACAACATTAAAGTCCACTTCTTCTGCTCCCCCAGCTTATGAGGTCATTAGGAGACACTGTTGTCAAATATCCTGCCAAATTGGCAAAAGTTTTCTATGCAGTATCTTTAAGAAAAAGGGACAAGTTGGAAAGCTGTAGTTTGATGTCATCTTTCCCAATACTGTCAATGTACTTTTCTCCTAAATAGCAGATGACTTCATCTTGAAGTCCTAAAAACCGTAAATGTAATCAGCCTTGCCACAAATATTTTCAAAATGAAATGCCCATTTTTTCGTTGTCTTGTTGCTTTGTTTTAAGAAGAAAGTGAAAAGGAGAAGCTATTGGCAGTGAGTTGATGAATTGGTGTTGTCTGGGACCCTGGGCACTTCATGGTCCAGAGAAAGTCACAGCGAGGTGACAGAATGCTCCCTCAGACCACTGTCACTCACAGGGGAACGTGATGTGCTCTGGGGGAATGTTGGGAAGGCATTCGCAAAGCTATTTTAAGAGGTGTTTGGAACTGTGAGAGGCCAAGGAAGCGTAGGAGAACATGCCAGAAGCCTTGTTTGTAAATACTGTATTCTCTTTAGGGTCTATTCAGTTGTAAAATCAAAAGGTGTTTTGCCAGGAAATAAAGCTGCTTATCTTGCCTCACTAAAGGAGAATTTCACACTAAATGAAAACCCCAAATTAAAATGGAAACATGTCACCCAAAATCGCAGCAAGTTGTTTTCTGTTTCTCCAACATGAGCTCCCCAAGCCATCAAGAAGCTGGTGCCTTTAGTTGGTACCAGTAAGCAGTTATCAGAGGACAGATGGGACTTGGTGTCCAGAGAAACTGTGTTTGAGGAGACTAGAGAGACGCCGCCTCCACACTCATCCTCACATAGGTGCAAAGAAAGATTTGGACGAGAGTGACAATCCCTCTTTGAAAGATTGTATCACCTTAAGGATTGGAGAAAACAAAGAAATCCTACCCCAGCGTTTCTTAGTTTTTGTCTATGGGACCTTAGAGATTCCCAAGGGAGCTGGAGCAGTCTTGCTCACAAGATGAGCAGGATTGGGAACTCCCTTCAACTTCATCCCTGTCTGAAAAAGAACCCGCATCCTAGAGGCATCAGCATATACACATGTGAAGGGGACATTGATCATATTTAAAACTGAGGAAAAACACACATCACTCATGGCAGCGTCGTTCTCACCTCACCATTCTGTCTCCCTGCAGCATTCCGTCAGCCTTTATGGGAAGCACAGGTAAGCGCTTCAGAAGGGACGGATACAGATTCCGATACTTGTCTATTTATTTACTCGTCAACATTTATTGCTGCAAAATTAGGTACAGCCAGGGACTCTGCTGGACATCTAAGATACAAAGATGATGATGTTAATTAATTGTAATGCCAGCCCTTACAGTCTGTCCTGGGAGATAAGGTGAGAAATAAGCAATGATGCATGATGTACAGGTGCTGTGACAGAAGTACTTGGACTCCTGCAACCGCAGAGGAGAAGGGGGCTAACCCAGCTGAATCCAGGTTTAATAGAGCATTTAGAGAGTGAATCGGGTTTCACTGGACAGATGGGAGTGTCTTAGCCAGCCTGGGGTCCTCTAGCAAATATACCATAGACCAGATGGCTTCAACAACAAACTACAGTTGTGTGTTGGATATGAAGAGAATAACTACTGTAACGAATCAAGCAGTGACTATCCCAAAAGAGTAAAGAAAAAGTATCAGAATATGTAAAGTGCACACTGGGAGGTCAGAAATAGAGTAGCGTGGGTTTGAGCAAATAATCCCTTATATTTGCATGTGGCTTTAGAATTCCCAAAGCTCATCACTGCATTGTGGTAGAGCAGGGTTTGGGGCCAAGTACATAAAGCCTTGACCTGTTTCTTTATGACCTCCAGCCAAGAATGTTTTTTGCGTTATTAAAAAGGTGTTAAAAAATTAAAAGGCCCAGGGTGATGTGCTGGTAGAACAGACTAGAAAATCCACATGCTTATTGTTATATGTTCCTACTCTGTTTTTGCATTCCTCTGGTTTCCTATATTTATGTACATATTTTTTTTATTACATATCTTCTAAGCCAGTGGTTCTCAACCTTCCTAATGCCGTGACCCTTTAATACAGTTCCTCATGTTGTGGTGACCCCCAATTTCATTGTTACAAATTGAACATAATTAAAGCATAGTGATTAACCACAAAAACAATATGTAATTATATATGTGTTTTCCGATGGTCTTCGGCGACCCCCGTGAAAGGGTCGTTCGACCCCCAAAGGGGTCTCGACCCACAGGTTGAGAACCGCTGTAAGCCATCTCAACCTCTTGAGACACAGATGTATTAATCCTGAAAATGAAAAAAAAAAATAGAAAAAAAATGAACAACAGAGATGAAATGTGGCCTTCACTGTCAATAATATTTACTATCTGCCCTGGCTCAGTGGATAGAGTGTCGGCCTGCAGACCCAAGGATCCCATGTTCGATTCTGGTCAAGGGCACATGCCTGGGTTTCGGGCTCGGTCCAACATGCAGGAGGCAGCCAATTCATGGCTCCCTCTCATCACCGATGTTTTTATCTCTCTCTTCCTCTCCCTTCCTCTCTGAAATAAATAAAATATATTTTAAAATAATAATAATATTTACTATTTGGTGCTTTATAGACAAGTTATCTTACCCCTCTTTTAGAAGAAGCTTCATTAAGGCTTGCAGTTCTTCTGCAAGTGTAACTAGTTCTACTTAGTTCTGAATGAAAATAAGGCAAAATGGGAGAAGCACTGTGGCCTCACCCCTTGTGGTTTGGGTTAGGGTAACTTGACTTGTTGAGGTGTCTCTGACAAGTTCTGTATTCCATTATCCATACAAGTACCTAGTGGATGAGGTGTCTCAGTTTGGGTTTCAGAACTCAGGTCCAGCTCTTCATTTGTGCTTGATTACCACTTTCTTGAAGTCATATTTGTGGGTTCGCTAATAATGACTTAAAATAATACTTTGTTAAAGAAAAAAAAAACCTTTACAATTTGTAATATATTATCAGATTCATCACCTCATTTTATTTTAACAAAAACTCCAAAGGTTGATAATAACAAGTTGAGGAAATTCAGGATTAGCAGTCTCAGGTGCCTTGCCCAGAGTGATAGGGCTTGAATGAGAATTCCGAACACCCAACTCCTATCCGGTTGTGTTTTCCATCCTTCCCCAGAGAAAACCCACTGTGCTCTTGCCAGAAGTGCCCTTGAGTGTGTAACAAAAGTCAACTGCAAACTCATCTGTAATAAATCCTCTAGCTGGGTCACAGAGAAGTTAATTAAGAATGATGGGTCCAAATTTTTCTTTTTTAATCAACTCACCCTCAAAGAACAGGGACTTCACTGTAGAACTCAAAGCCTCAATGACCCACAGGAAGGAGTCTGTCTCCCTCCCAAGGAAACCCCATATCCACTCAGGGGAGGCAAAGAAGAAGTCTCCGATGCTTGTTCTCTGTAAAGCAGTCCTCCCCCCTCCCCCCCTCCCCCCCCACGCACACACTTAGTGGGAAACTTATGTATTTTAAATAATTCTTTATTGTTAAAAGTATTAACAATACTTTTTTCCACCACTGACCCCCTCTGGCCCTCCCCCAGCCCCAGGCCCTCACCACCCCATTGTCTGTGGCCATGGGCCATGCATATATCCATATAAGGTCCTTGATTGATTACCTCCCACCCATCCACCCTCCCCCACCTTCCCTCCAAGATTCCCCAGTCTGTTCCATGCTTCCCTGACTCTGGATCCACTTCATTCATCAGTTCATTTTGTTACTTAGATTCCACAAGAGTGAGAGCACGTGATAAGGATATATACTTTTAATTTTACTTGGCACTATCCTGTGATCTGACTGTGGCCCCATTTTGCATTTGAAGAAGCAGAGTGGGGAGGAAAATGCCCCCACCTTGGAGGTGCTTTGATGTTTGGGGGGAAGTGAATCTGAAGGACAGCTACCTATAAGATTTGAAAATCCTCTGGTAGCGGATATATTAGCAGATATATATATATATATATATATATATATATATATATATATATATGATATATATATATATGCTATGATATATATATATGATATATATATATATGCTATGATATATATATATATATATATATATATATATATATATATGAGATATATCTCAGAAAACACAACCAGATAGGAGTTGGGCGTTTTGAATTCTCATTCAAGCCCTATCACTCTGGGCAAGGCACCTGAGACTGCTAATCCTGAATTTCCTCAACTTGTTATTATCAACCTTTGGAGTTTTTGTTAAAATAAAATGAGGTGATGGATCTGATAATATATTACCAAATCCCCTGGTGGGGGGGGGTGGAGTGGGGCAGGGGGAGCATAAAGTATCCCCTGGGGAGCTTTGAGGAGAGCTTTCTGGGACTGATAGCTGCTATTCCCTCGGGGCTGCATTAAGATGATCTCCATTCCCCTTTTCTTCCTTGCCTTGGCTCTGCTAGGCATGCTGCTTTGTTCTGTTGTCTTTAAACAGTTGAACTTGACCTGTGTGCTGCCATCCCCCAAGAAGACTAGAGCATCAAGTCATAGCTTAGTTTGTGGGTCCCTAGTATGGAGCCTCTTAAAATGGGTCGGAGCTGAATGCCCCTCTTCCCTGTGGTGTCCTATACATGTGCACAGTCCTGCCCAGGCCTGCGCTGGGGAGAGCAGAGATGTGAAACCCCTGGGAACCTTCCTGGTTTCATCCTTGCTTCGGCCTAAAGTGAAATGTTGACCTGTGGTGTTGGAAGGTGTGGGAATTCAGTGCAAACTATTTTAGCAGGTTTTCAGAAAGGAATTACATACATGAATAGGAATAATATTTTTCAAGTCACACCAATCATCAGTCCTCAATCTCCAGGGCAAAAGCTCTCTGCTAGGGAATACATTTTGAGATAAAAGAGGTTAGCGTTTTCTCTTCAGACTGTTTGTTAATGAGCCCTGTGCCTCACGGTTTCTCTTAATTTAAAGTGGGGCTATGATGTGTTTTATTTCCTCCAATGGGAAAATTGTAAGAAGTTATTCTGGTTAATAAAGTGATTTGGGAGTTTCAAAACAATGTTGATGTGATTATCCCAATGAAAAGTGATCACCTATTCAAGAAAAGAACTTCTCTGTCACACAGCCCAATTTGTGTAGCCCTCATTTCCTTCAGAATTAGTTGTTGATCTTCGATATTGTTATGATACTCAACACTGATGGGTAGATGATGTTCTGAGGAGAAGGGGTGGCAGTGTACTCAGTTACCACGGAATTCTAGTTCTTTGCAGGTACCTTTGCTTCTTGAGCTAAGGAAGACAATGACCATTTTATACCCACTGAATATTTACTGATTTCATGCTTATTTTTGCATCTATTGCTTTCTGTGCAATCCTGTAAGGTAGGTGTTATTACTGATTTCCAGGTGGGGAATATGACTATTTAAGAGTTTGTCCAATATCAGCTTTAAGCATATGACAGAATCGGGAAACAAGTCAATTCTTACAATTCAGGTGCACTGCACCTTTCTCCAAAACGGCGGCCCTCCGGACCTCACCTAACCCTGTAGCTTCTTCGTTTCTGTAATGGATGTTACCAATAGCTATACTTCTGACTTCCTAAGCTTACTCAAGAGTCAGAAGAAATACGTTTGGAAACATTTTGTGAACACTTAAAATGCTATGCAAATGAGTATGCTAAAATTATTATTACCATTCATAAAAACTTAGATTCAAATAAAACCTCCAACTCTTTATTTGGTTTGTTTAGCTATATAGTACTGTTACAGGGCTGCTATTTTTTTTTATGAGTTGACTGTATGTTTTTGTTTGTTTGTTTTGTTAATCCTCACCTGAGGATATTTTCTCCATTACTTTTCTAAGAGAGTGGGTTGGGAGCTAACTTGAAATCCAGATACCTGCCCTAGATCAGGAATCAAGCCCAAGACCCTTCATGCTTAGTCTGATACTCTAATTACTTAGCAACACTGGTTGGGGCTGTTGACTGTATCTTTAAATTATGTTTCTTGTTAGACTGACTGACTTATTCCCGTTGGACCCAGTGATCTTTCACAAACAAGGAGCAGACATGGCACTTTGGCCACCTCCTCGGTTGACTAGGCTCACCCCTGAGGAATAAGGAATTCTCTCTGTCCAACACACCCTATATCCAGATGTTCCTAATTGTTTTTCTCCAAACTCCAGCATGAACCTTACAATTAATATTACTGCAGGTATATTTTTCTAACCTGAGCTCATAGGTTAAAGTTATTTCCAAATTGTCAAGGAAATTCCTTTAAAATGGAGATGATATATTCCTAATCTTGGGGAGAATTAAGAAATGTCTAGTTTGCACTTAAATATAATTTCTGGAAGCTCTGGGCGTGTGTCTTGCTGAGATGCTCGGGGAAGAAGGTGACAGAGATGTAATCTAAGGAAAGATGTGGGCCCGTGGAATCAGAACTGTGACGTCACCTCTGCTCTTCATGTAGCTGCCTCTAACACCAGGCAAGGTACTGCACAGCTAAGAATAAATAACGGAGATTGATCAGACTATTCTGAGAAAAAAGAAGGTTCTGAACAGCATATTTTGTGAACATTAGCTACCTTTCAAAGTAAGTAATTTTTCTTTGCAGAATCCCCGGAGGATGTCCAGCCTCAAAAAAGGAAATTGCCATGTTGTGCAGTAGTGAGAACGGTGACTCAGAGGCAGAAGGAAACTCTGTTGACCAGAGTGCTCTAGGGAGAAGCCCAGAGGACCACCTTCTTCCTATAGCCAGGAACCACAGGCTATCTGTGGTGTTGGAAGGTATGGGAATTCAGTGCAAACTATTTTAGCAGGTTTTCAGAAAGGAATTATATACTTTGAGTAACAATGGAACCTTCCAGCTGAAGAGAGTGCAGGACACAGGCTTTGCACCTCTGACTTCACTCACCTTGGAGAGACTGTGACAGATATCTCCATCCAACGACACTGTGTATGGTAATTAAAGCTGCCCTTCATTGAGTACATCTTAAGGCCCAACTGTTCTATGTATAATTTACCTTCATCAGTCTTCTCCAAACCTGGAAGATTAATACTATCCCATTTTACAGATAAGGAAAACAAGGCACAGAAAGGTTGAGTAACATGAATAAGATCACAGAGCCAGTAAGAGCTGGAGCAAGTTAGTGTCTTCATCTCTCTGCCGCATTGTCATCCTTGGGAATAGTCATCGAAGGCATCAGGGGTGTTTAAAGAAAAGACCTTCTGGGAAATGACCCTTAGAAAAAGTCAAGCAACTGCAAGTCACTACTTCAGGGAGACATGCCTTGTAGACAGCTGTCCCTCTCCACCTTCATTGTTCTTTTCAGCACTTCTCATTTGTGTGTGTGTGTGTGTGTGTGTGTGTGTGTGTACTTCGCTGTTCTTTGTTATTACATTTATAATACTGAAAGGGATACTAGAAAATAAGTGCTTGTGTTCCGACTACCCAGAGCCATTCACTGTTTTTATTGAAGTAAAAAATACTTAACCGAAAATTTACTATTTTGAAGTGCACAGTTCAGTGGCATTAGATACATCCACATTGCTGTGTAGCCATTATCATCATCTATCTCCCACACTTTTATCATCTCAAACTGAAGCTCTGTACCCATTAATCAGTAACACCCCATTTCTCCTTCACCACCTCCTGCAACCACCATTCTACTTTCTTGTTTGTTTGTTTATTTATTTATTTATTTTGTAAAATTTTGCTTTATTTATTTTTCAATTACAATTGAAATGCAATATTATCTTATATTAGTTTCAGGTGTACAGCATAGTAGTTAGACAAGTATATAATTTATGAAGTGATTCCCCCTAATAATTCTAATACCCACCTGGCACCATATATAGTTGTTACAATATTATTGACTATATTCTGTATGCTGTACCTTGACATCCCCATGACTATTCTGTAACTACCAATTTGTATTTCTTAATCCCTTCACCTTTTACATCTAAGCCCCAAACCCCCTCCCATCTGACAATCCTCCATTTGTTCTCTGTATCGATGAATCTGTTTCTGTTTTGTTTATTTTTTTCTTTTCCACATAGAGGTGAAATCATATGGCATTTGTCTTTCTCTGTTTGATTTATTTCACTTAGCCTATTACCATGTAGGTCCATCCATGTTGTAGTAATGGTGAGAGTTTAATTTATTTTATTTTATTTTTTGTAGCCAAGTAATACTCCATTGTATATATGTACCATGTCTTCGTTACCCAGTCATCTATTGAGCACTTGGGTTGCTTTTATATCTTGGATGCGGTAATAACGTTACAGTGCCATTCCCACCTGTCTGGCCTCCCTCTCTGGATGTTTCACCATATCTCTGACTTAAAGTGGTCCAGAGTAAAATTTTGCTGCCTCTTGAAACCTCTTTCCTCTCATTCTGCATCCATCCCTCCTCTGTTTCCTTGCCTTTCTCATTTCAGGAAATGGCACCACCATAAGTCTGGAAACTTTAGGACTCATTTTTTGAGATACATGTTTTAATTTTAGCATAGTTTTAGAGTTCACAGAAAAGTTACAGAGATAGTATAGAGTTTCCATATACCCCTCACCTAGTTTCTCTGTTGTTAAATACATTAGTGTGATGCATTTGACACACCTAATGAACCAATATTGATATATTATTATTAACAAAAGCCCATACTCTATTGGGATTTCCTTCATTTTTACCCAATATCTTTTTACTGAGATTCCTTCCAGATACCACAATAAATGTACCTGTGGTTTCTTTCTCTGCAGGCACCTGATACTGTGACAGTTTCTCAGACTTTCCTTGTTTTTAGTGACTTTAATGGCTTTGAGGAGTCCTGGTCAGGTATTTTGTAGAATACTCCTCAATTTTGGTTTGTCTGATGTCTCATGGTTAGACTAAGGCTATGGTTTTCTGGGAAGGAAGACCACAGAAGATTAAGGGTAGAGGCTATTGCTGGAGAGGGGGACACTCACCCCTCTACCCCTCCTGAGTTCTTATGTGGGACTAATAAAATCAAAACAAGACCAGATTAATGGGAGAAAAACCACTTTGAGATATGCACACAGGAGATCATAAATGATGCTCACAGAAAGGATGGAAGCAGAAAGCTATTTATAACTTAGACAAAGAAACAAGAAATGCATGAAGCGCTGACAGAACAAAGAAACTTATGTTTGAGTGCTCATTAGTGAGTAATCTAAACAGAATGAGTTTGGGGTAGTAAATTAGTAAGAAGTAACAAGTTTGTTTATGCAGGCTTTCACCCTGAATTCCTTAACTCATGATCAGAATGTCTCTCTCAGATCCCCTTGCAGCAAAAAGGGCACCTTGCACAGGGGAAATTTACGTCCTGCTCCAAGGAGACAATGGAAGGTCACCAGCCCTTCCATCACTGGTTACTTTTCCAGAACTTTCATTCAAAATAACCAATATGCCACGTAGGATGTTTGGGGGCAGCCTGCCTTGGACTCCAACACTGTCAACATGACTTATTGATGATGGTAATTAAAGCTGGATCACCAGGCTGAGGGAGTGTTTGTGATGACTCATTTTTATTCTCCCCTTTCTTTCTTTGTTATACTCCTTATCATGGCCTTCAGTGCGAGGTCTAGAACTTCCCACCTCTTTTCTCTTGTCTTGAGCTGCTTCAATCAGGTTCTAGCCCACACTTATTTGCTTTTCAGTGTTTGTTGTTGTTGTTGTTGTTGTTGTTTTTGAACATATGCCCTTTTCTGCCTTGAGGCTTCTGCATGGAGAGTATGCCATATACTGCTCTCTGCATAGGGAACCTTCTTATGATCAGCATGGGAAGCACCTTCCTATTATTCAGTCTGATTATCTGCCCCTCCACAAAAAGCCTTTCCCGGTGCATCCAGTCTAAAAGAATGGCTTGGCTTATAAGCCATTTTAGCACCTTGTCTATTGCCTTCCTAGAATTTAATGCAGTCGTTTATGTAACTTTTACTTTATGTTTTTAATATCCCACTAGAAGGTAGGGACAAGAGCTTTCTAATTTGCCACTAAATCACGGGGGTCTAAAATGGTATCTGGTATACAGTAGAGCTTAACTCTGGTTGAATAAATGAATAAATCCTATTGTCTTAGATAAACGCCAAGCTTGACTGTGAAAGATGAGGGGAAAGGCGCGTGCTTTGAACAGTTCTTTTGTTTTTAGAGAATTCCTTTTTCTTAAATTACTGATAGTTGGTAAGTTGTGCTTGTTTAATTTAGTTAATGTCAATTCTCTTCCTTTCTTTGTTATATGAATCAAGAGTATACTTTAAGAAGATAGAATGAACAAGATTTATTTTCTGTGACAAATAAAGGAAAACTATCATCGAACTCTTCAGTGAGATGATATTGGTCTTATGAGACCCTAGCTGGGTTATCATACTTGATGGTTCCTGGATATCAAGATGGTGCAAACCAATATACAAATCTCAAGAGAAACCAAAAAAGATCCACAGCATGAGCAGAATAAATAATTATGGCCTAAACATAAAAGCAAGCAAGCAAACAAATGGGTGTCAGTAAGTTAAGCTGAGCCCCAAAATGAAAAGGGCTAAAGCAATGGAGAAAACTTGTAAATATTTAAAGATGTCTAAGAAACTTTATTCCTACTAAAGTTCCTTTGCAGTGAAATTAAACCAAGGGGTCATGTCTCTTCTATCCTCTGTCCTAGGAAACAAAGAAAAACCCCTTTATCCCACTCTTCTCTCTTTTTAAGGCTGCCATTCCCCTGACCTCCTTGACATTGACATCAGACTTCTGGGAACAGTCCTCCACTCTGCTCACACCCTCTCCCCTTACTATTCAAGCTCTATCTCCCTACACTTTACTGACAGTGGCACCCATGTTTTTCTTGTGGTGAACTTTTACTTTATATATTTTGGAGTTCTATTTTAATTTTTATAATATATATGCATTTACTTCTCAATCAGAAAAAATATTCTTAATGTTTTAAAACTAACAATATGCAAGCTATTATCCTATATAATAAAAGCCCAATATGCAAATTGACCGAATGGCAAAACAACTGGTGGAATGACCAGTTGCTATGACGTACACTGACCACCAGGGGACAGACGCTCAATGCAGAAGCTTTCCCCAGCCCACAGATCCCAGGCCAGCCAAGGCAGGTCCCAGCAGGGCCCCCCTGATTGCCCCACCGGTCGCCCCAAGGAGGGAGGCAACCAGCAGTGGCGGGGGACGGGAATGGCGAGCAGGTGGCTCCAGGCCAGCCAAGGCAGGTGCCAGTGAGGGCCCCCCAATAACCCCCTCAGTTGCCCCAAAGATGGGCCCAGATTGCCAGCCAGGCCTAGGGACCCTACCCATGCATGAATTTTGTGCACCAGGCCTGTAGTATTTTATAAGCATCCAACACTTCACTCTGATCATCCATTAATCTCCAGGAATTCTTCAGAAAAGACAGTATTCCTTCAACAGGACCTGATTGTCTTTGCTGTCAATTATGGACATAAGGAAACTAACCAACTGAAGTCTATTATTGAATGAGCTTTACATTTGTACTGCATCTTGATCCCATTATTTTTTCCTGATTCAGTATTAACTCACACAGCTTTGGAATATCTAGGCATCACTTTGCAACCTAGAATTGGAAACTTTTTCTAGAGTCAGCAAAGGAGATTAGAGCAGACTGTTGTATGGATTCAAATATTCCTAGAAATAATAATAGTATAGTTTCACAAGGTTATTTAGTTATACAAAATTATTTTCACAATATTATTCTTTATTTGATCTTCAGTTTAGGGCTGTGGGTAGAAATATAAAACTGTGTGCTTACAATTGGTCTCGTTTCCAGTTTGATAAAGTTTACATGTCCTATAATGAATAATGAATATTTTGAACATCTATAATGAGAATCTTCGTCCTAACAACTCTGCAGAAGCCTCTTAAAATAAAATGTAATTTGTAATCCTCCAGATTTTAGCAGTTTAATCCTCCAATTTTTCTTCTTGATGTGAGCTTGGAGCTACTGCCCTTCTTCCATCATTCCATTCCCATCCCTCCATTAGTACAAGAGTTATATTTAAAATGCAGATCTGATAGTTGGGTTCTGGGAATATTTTCTGATGTTTCTGTTCTTCTGGCCATGCTGTTTCTGTCTATGACTCAGTTTATTCTTCTTAGATGGATTCTCAAATTAAATTTAATAGCTGCATTAGTAAACAATTGTGAGTTTAGGTCTTAATATGTCCTTACCCTCTATCTCCCTTGGCTGCAAGATTGACTCAGTTTAAACTTTTCTGTTACTATACCCTCCTCACTCTGCCCCCAAGCCCCTAAAATGATATATTACTTTGGTAAATCACTTTTCCATTTTATGGCAGAAGCTCAAATGCCAAATTATGTTCGATGGATTAATAGGCCCTTTTGTCCATACATATGATTATTGATGAGATTCTGTTTTGTTGCAGTTTTGCTTTGCTTAATAAAACACACTTGTAAAACCACTTTTGCACCTTTAAAAACTACAGAATCCAGTGGGATGCTCAAGCACCTGTAAGCAGTATTCTCAATCAACTTGATATTCAATTAATTAAGTAAATAAAAAAAGGCACAGTCACCATCATGTAAAATATGGATTGGATTCCAGTAATTTTAGGAACATAAAGCTTTGCTTCTGGCCACGAAAATCTTGAAGCTGCAGCCCATGAGTGAGAACAATTAATTTTATACACCTTCCAGGGGGCTAGGGAATGGGTGGTTTGTGTCAGGTTGAGGGAATTTCTTGGGTTGACTGTTTCCTTGATCATAAATTTTCTGTTACCTTTTCATCTATCATATAATCCAGGCCTTCAAAAGATAAGTCTAGGACTTATCTTTCTATCTCTTCACAGATAATGCAAAAGGAAAATGAAAACATTTGAGCTATGGGGAAATAACCTCCAAGATGTTTTGAAAGAAAATTAAAACAATAATAGTAGATATGTTCAGAGAGAATGTGATATTCATCTGGGCTTCAGACTCCTCACATTGAAATTAGAGGATTGAACTAGACGACTTCTGAGAGATCTGAGATGATATTCATCAGAGACAGTTGGGAAGTCAGCCTCAGTTTTCTATTACAAAGAAAAGCCCTGTGTCACAATTCTCTCAGAGAAAGAACATGATTTCCCCATGCTGATGAAAGGTTAAAGTAAATGTTGATTTTCTGAATTCTCAGGAATTCCCTGAATTCCCTAATCTAAACAAGAGGTAGGAAAACATTATAATGAAATCTTCCAGTGCCTCTAAAGGCAATGCTAATTTTCTCATTAGGATGGGTTATTTTTCTAGGTAGAATGTGGTACTCTCCAGGCTAGATGACTATTCAGTAAATAGTAAGCCCATACAACCCAGAAAGATATAAGGCTGAGTGCTTTTAGAGTTAGTATTTCTGCCTTTTGTGTGCAGGTACACTCATATCTGTGTATTTAGAGTGGTTCTGGCTAAAAATAAAAAGTACACAAGGATATCTTTAGGGTTATAAAATATCAGATGAGGCTGAAGAATTGCCAGAGAGGAGAACATGATGTGTGCTAAATGAAAGTAGTTCAGAACAACTCAACTAAATTGATGGGGGAGATGTAGCTTCATAAGCTGGCAATGACAGACTATCAAGGTTCATATTGCCTTAACAAGGTTGAGTTTAGGAAAGTGAAATATCTTTAAAGAGTTAATCAAGGAGTAGAAATGATTGATTTGTGTTTAAAAGAAATGACTATGATTGAAGAATACAAAATGATTTTAGCAAGAAGACTGAAAAGATGAAGGCCAGATAAATAAATGAGATAAGAAAGGAAGATGGTTTCTAAATTAAGTCAATGTTGAGGCTGGAGGAAATGGATTGGAAAACTATTAAAGAGACAGGGTAAAGCAGTCAAACCACACTTATTCCAAGATGCGTCAAGACACATACATAAAAAAAACCCAGCAGGATAAGAAATAAGGAACAATGAATGAATCTATGAAACAACCAGAAAATTTTATTTTAAAATTTTCAATAATAAATGGTTATGTGTCAATAATTACTTAAAATGTAAATGAATTAAATTCTGCAGCTAAAAATAAAATAAAATAAAGAGACAAGATAGATTGACCTGGGTGATTGGATAAGTGTGGTGGTAGTGATGGCAGTGATGGTAGGTTAGCCAAAAAATATGAGACCAGAAGGTTTCTGGGATAGCCAACTGGGCTATGAGAATGGGGCCAGTCTTCTAAACTTAGTTCAGTTTTGAACATTTGAGTTTGAGAAACACAGGGCAGGTTAGAGGAGCGTTAGGATATGCTATTGAGTCTACAAGTCTTAGTAGAGAGATCTAGACTGAAGAATTTATCAGCATATTCATGGTAAAACTGCTATTGGATGTATGTATTCATATATAAACAGGTTATTTGAACTCATATTTGCTTCCAGCTCAATAGCCTTCATGCTGTATCCCTTTAGGAAGTAAAATTGCCAAGTGGTGCCAAAAAAAAAAGAGAGAGCAGATTTGTAATAAATGAGTGCCTGAGCTGGAAAGCAGTGCTAGGGCATTTTTCTTAATTGAAAACAGTTTATCTTTTATTCATTTCCCTGCTTTTGTTTCCTGTGTTTGCCTGCTGAATACCCAGGTGCAACTCAGAGTACAATGAAAGGGTTGGGGTGGCACCACAGTTAGAGCCATTTTTAGAATTCATTAATACTAGTCATGAAAAGTAAAAGCAGGTATAGCTTTTGTGGTATTTTATAAGGGAGAGCTCCTATTTGCATATCTGCATGGCATCATTTTGACTTTCCTATAAATCTAATCATAATTTCTCCCTTTTTTTGTCCTTCATTTATCCTCAATGTGTTCTTAATAGTTTTTTTAAAACATAAGAATACTGGACAAAAGAAAAAATTCTGAGTGTCATCTCTATCCAAAATCACAATCCTAACTTGTTTTGTGCTCCCTTCTGTAGTGGAAACACAAAGGCCGGCTTATACTGGGATATATGGTCTTCTCTGAAATACCTCGGGATTGTTACTGATGTCAGCAGTGGCTACACTGTGATCGCAGTAAATAAATTCCACGTGATCTTATTTCTGGTCATTAGCTATTTCCCCAAAGAGTTGAAAATGAATTTAGCAGAACAGAATGTTAGAATTAACACTGAAGAATATGAAATATTTTTCTCAAGGTTTATGTATTTTTCATAGTCCATACAAGTGGTGGGGTTGTTTTTTTTGGAATACTAATTTGAGAACCTCACCTTAGCTTCATGCACTTGTAGAATTAAAAATAAAAATTCATTAGTTGTTAAATGTTCTAAGCACAGTGTTAAATTTAGAAAATACTCTTAAATTGATGACAAGAACTATCTCCACTGACCAGTAGAAGAGATTGTTTAGTTCATATCAATAACCATTTTTTTGTATATTCATTATATCATTTATGAAGTTAGTTATTTCACTAAGACTATGTGTTGGTGTGTGCATTAATTAATATATTATGTGAAGGCCTTTCTGTGATTCTGATAGAGAAAGGATCAGTTCCAGTGACTGATTCACTTTCAAGGTTAGAGAAAGAAATAACTGACCAGAAAGGACAAAACATATCTTGACACATAAAAAATAGAAAGAAAGATAAAAGATTTATTCAGTGTATATTGAATGCAGTAGATTCTAAAGTTAGACAAATTGATGGTATGACATGGCTACACAAAGTGGTATATTAATCTGTTTTTATTTGTTAAAGAAATCCAACACTATTAACTATCGAGATGGACACAGTAGTGAAAGACTTCAAAGAACTTTAAATCTGGTTGCTAACATAAGAATACATAAAACAATTATTGAAGAATAGAATATTCTAAAAAGTTACATAGAGAGAAAATTTTATGTGATGAAGTAGTGTTGGCTGATTTATGGCTTATTGTGAATTTGCTGTGCTACATAAATTCAAAACATCACAATTATTATTTTCATGAACATTACCAAGGAACATTGTGATTTTGAATTTCAATATTTTGATTATATTCTTAGTAATCTCTCATACTTTATAATTTGTGTAATTTTAATACTAGGCTTGAGGGCATAGGCCATTGCTCTCAAAAGATGAGCAATTTCCAGGGGCTCTACACATATGTTGCTCTTTATTACTTAAAAAGAAAAGCTGATTCTGTATTGAAATTCCATCACTTGGCAAACTGGAAAGTCAGCATCTGAAAGCCAGCAGGAGGACACTGGAAGACATGAGTGTCACGGGTGGGTATGGAGAATGTCCATTACACCTGAGAGAACTTTGTGAAAATGACCGCTCATTGACTGTTTAATGTGAATGAGCAGCTTTACCCCAAGAGGAATCTTAACCACTGATTCTAAACTCAGTGGATTTTGTAGTGGGGCTATCAGGGGATTCTTACTAACCTGTCTGTCTGATCTCCACCTATTACAGATGTGAGATAAACAATATGAAAAATGTTCTAAGATATGTCACATCTTTGCATACTGTTGGCTAAGAAGTGTAACATGTATGCATCTAATTCATGTCACTGAGAGCCAGAATATGTGTCCTTCAAATTAAGCAATTAAGAAGGCATCAATTTAAAATACTTGAGAAGTATTCCACTACTCCCTTTAGAAACAACACAGCAAATGTATGTAGAGAATATAAAATTCTTCATCCTTCTTCCTAATGTGTTCATGTACATTGTAAAATATAAAGTGTAGGAATCCATCTCCCATATTATAGTTCCTTGAACTCAAAAGCCTATTTTTAAGAACATCATAACCTTCAGAGTTAGTATTTGGAAGGTAAGACTCAAAGACAGTGCCTTGGATTAGGTGATAAATATTAGAATTGGATGCACTCTTGCAAATTCCCAAGGGAAGCTACATACTGAAAAGTATCTGATTCAAGAAGAATCATCTCTCATCAGGAGTGCTTAGTTTTTATTATCGTCATTATTTTTCCTTTCATTTTCCAGGAGGCATTGAAGTCTGTTTAAGTAAACAAAACAAACACAGCAACCTCGTGAGCCACAATTTTGTTTGTGTGAATTAATGGGAGAAAAGTAATTCCAGCAAAACGAAAGCAGGGCTATTTCTGATACTATCGTCACCACCATGTCCTTCTACTCAGAACCTGAGAGCAGCCCAGTGTGGAGCTTAGAGGCACTGGTGAAAGGGGAAAAAGGACCCTTAAACCAGTCTAAGGACAGACCTAAAGTTTTTCTGCCAAGTTTTCTCGCCTGTTTCTTTGCTATTCTACCACACTGCAACTACACTATGCCATAGCGACGTAGAACGGGGCTGGTTTTGCTTGGTCAGTGATTGTGAGCGCATTGCCTTGATCATCACTAAAACGGGGTCATGTTTGGAGCAGTCGCACCTGAATGATTGTGACTTCACACCTGTTTTGGTTTGGAGTTCTCTCAGAAACAAGACCCTACTTCTGCTTGGGAAGTAAGTGCCAGGAGCTATGTAGAGACAAGGAGACATGAAACAGGGAAGGGCAGGCAGCAAACAAAAGTTTTTCTACTAAACTGGGCACCTCAGAGGGTGGCTGGAGCTCAAACATGTAGAAAATTCTATGAAATGGTGCAATATCACACGCCTCGTAATTATCTTGCCTGAGGACTGCAGGAGCTGGGGTATTAATATACCATTGGCTGAAATAATCACCATTTGAAGCCTGTTTCTAGGGGCTAGAGATTCCTGGGATATTTCCAGCTTTCACAAGAGGTGGGCAGAGCAGACTTCCGAGGTTCCTGAAATAGCTCTCAGACACAGAGAAGCCAAGTAGGCGTATGAAAGTCGGCAGGAGGACACTGGAAGACATGAGAGTCACGGGTGGGTATGGAGGATGTCCATTACACACCTCTAATCACAATAATATTTTGAGCCCCGATTAATAAATGTATATGTATTTATAAATTGTAGAGATGGTTGGGATATCATTTGATTAAGTATATAATAGTCTATATGCACATTTGTTAAAGGACAAGATAAAAATAAATTCTTCCTGCAAACCAATAGGTTATCTTTCATCACCCCTGGACTGTAGGAACCCCCATACGGAGACCACTGCATTGGGAAAGTGAAAACATCTTTTCAAGACCCAAACAATTCTGAATTGCATATAGGACATAGAGCAGTGGCCCCCGGTTCTTGGAAAAGTGGAAAGGTACAGTGGGCTTGCATCTGTATTCAGGTGAAATGGAGTGAGGCAATTCAGTTGCTTGAATGGCAGGTTTCCAATGTCACTGTGGTTTTGCTTTCTAGGCAGATATGAAAATAGACACCCTGATTACTGACCAACAGGGAAGAAAAGCCTGTATTTCTTCACCCACCAGATACTTATGTAGCATCTATCACGGGCTATGCTCGGGTGAACCAAACAGACCAGCAGCAGCTGCTCACACGAGCCTGTAGGGTAGGGACACAAATGTCAATGATCTTTGGATGTTAATGAACCCACTGTGGCCTTTCCCACCTGTCACTCTTCCTCCTTCTTTCCCTTACTATTGTTAGGAACATGCAGATGCTGTTTAATCCTATTTGTGGTAAGGACACAACCCTTTCGTTTCTTGATCAGTTGCATTTATTAAAAGAACAATATTAAAAATGTCTTAAATGTGTAAGCTTTACAACTTACAAAGAACTTGCATGCACATCATCTTATTCACAAAACTTATTATTTTCAAATATTACATGGAGAAGCATGAACTATGGGGCTAAGTGACTTGCTAAAATGTTGCTGGTTATAAATTGTTAAAGCCCCAAGGTGAGAATGAAATCCAGGTTTTCTTCCACAAGAGTGTGTGCGCCTGCCTCTGACTATGCTAAGCTAATGCATGGCCAGAGAGGAAGAACTGTCAGTACATAATGGAATGGGATTCTTAAGTTAAACCAGATTAGATAAATGAAGAGCTGTCTTTAACACTTCAGCCTCCTCTTACCAGATCATTGTTCTTTCCACCTTCAACAGGCTTCGGGGTCCTTACTGCATAATCAAAGCCTACTCTCGGATCAAAATATGAAAATAATTATTTACTATTAACACTCATACTATGATCTTTCTTTTAAACTCAACTGTCTATCTGTCTATTCATCTATCTGTTTTTGCAGCCAGCTGCTAGTAATTGATAATTAGAATTATTTTGAGAATTGATAATTGGTATACATTTCAGAAGAGTTTGGACTTAGCTAGCAACTTCATAAGAAGTGAGCAGTTAACCTATTGTGTCTTCCAAAGGTATATACATTTTAATTTTTATCTCTCTCTCATTGAAAAATAATACACATAGCCCCAGTTAACATCTGAAAATCGGAAGCAGGTGGATTAAACTTATTTGTTTATTTATTTACTTATTTATTTGGTATAGTTATTATGCCATATTATCTTGGTTATATTAGTTTCAGGTATACAATATGGTGATTCAACATTTTTACAACTTACAATGTGATCATCCCACTAATCCTAACAAACCTCTGTCACCATGCAAACTTATCACAATATTATTGGCTGGATTCCCCTTCTTTTCAGCCCCTCCTTATGGTAGTTAACCCTTTGGTCTCTGTTTCTATAAACTTGTTTTTGTTTTGTTTTGTTTATTTGTTTTGTTTTGTTTTTAGGTTCCACATGTAACTGAAACCATATACAGTGGGGCCTTGACTTACGAGTGTCCCGACTAACGAGTTTTTCAAGATACGAGCCGTCTCTCAGCCGATTTTTTGCTTTGAGTTGCAAGCTAAAATTCGGGTTACGAGCCAGCTTCAGATACCCCACCGCTAGTTGGCGCAGCGAACGTCACAGTGAATGCCACAACATCAGCCCAGCATCATGTGTCTCACTCATTCACTTTTTGATTTGACATACGAGTAATTTGAGTTAAGAGCTCCGTCACGGAACGAATTAAACTCATAAGTCAAGGCCCTACTGTAATGTTTGTCTTTCTCTGAGTTTTTTCACTTAGCATAATACCCTAAGGTCCATCCATGTTGCCCCAAATGGTAAGATTTCATTTTCTTTTCATTGTGTGTGTGTGTGTATGTGTGTGTGTGCGTGTGCATGTCAGCGCATAATTGTAAATAATGCTATAATAATTATGTGGGCACATATATCTTTTTCAATTCGTGTTGGGTTGTTTTTTTTGTTGTTGTTGGATAAATACCCAGACGTGGAATTGCTGGGTCATATGGTAGATTTCTTTTGTTTTCTGAGGAATCTTTACACTGTTTTTCATAGTAGTTACACCAGTTTGCAGTCCTGCCACAGTGCACAAAGGTTCCTATTTCTCCACTTCCTCGCCAACACGTTATTTGTTGACTTTGATAATAGCTATTCTGACAGGTGTGAGGTGATATCTCCTTGTGTCTGTGATTTGCATTTCCCTCGTGATAGTAATGCTGAGCATCTTTTCATATGTCCGTTGGCCATCTTTGGAGAAATGTTTTTCATGTCCTCTGCCCATTTTTTTATTAGTTGTTGTTCAATAGTGCCTTTTTACTTTTTTTCCTCTTTATTGTTGAAAATATTACATAAGTCCCCTATTTTCACCCATTGACCTTTTCCAACCCACCCCTACCCCTCCCCCGCAGGCCCTCACCAGTCCAATGTCTATGTCCACTGTTTGCATACAAATTCATTGGTTGATCTCTTCCCACCCACCCTCACCTGTCTTGCTTCTGAGGTTCCACTGTCTGTTCATTCTTCTATATCTCTGGGTCTATTTAAAAAAATATATATTTTATTGATTTCTTACAGAGAGGAAGGGAGAGGGAGAGTTAGAAACATCGATGAGAGAGAAACATCGATCAGCTGCCTCCTGCACACCCCCTACTGAGGATGTGCCCGCAACCAAGGTACATGCCCTTGACCGGAATCGATCCTGGGACCGTTCAGTCCGCAGGCCGATGCTCTCTCCACTGAGCCAAACCAGTTAGGGCTCTGGGTCTATTTTTGTACATCAATTTATTTTGTTCATTAGATTCCACATATGCGTGAGATCATGTGATACTTTCTCTGACTGGCTTATTTCACTTAAACATCTGTCCATATTTTGATCAGATTATTTAAATTTTTTATTGAGTTTTTTTACATATTTTAGATAGCAACACCTTATCAAATATCTTCTCCAATTCAGCAGGTTGTCTTTTGTTTTGTTGATGGTTTCTTTTGTTGAGAAGCTTTTTAGTTTTAGGAAGTACCATTTGTTTATTTTTGTTTTCCTTGCTTAAAGGGACTACCCAAAAATGTATTACTTAGACCGATAATCAAATAGTTTACTGCCTACGTTTTCTTCTAGGAGTTTCATGGTTTTAGGTCAAATCCATTTTGATTTTATTTTTGTATATGGTGTAAGAAAGTGGTCCAGTCTCCCCCTCCTTTTTTGCATGTATCTGCAGTTTTCCTAACACTATATGTTGCAGAGACTGTTATTTCTTCACTATATGTTCTTGCTTCCTTCATATTAGATTCATTGACCATATAAAGTGAGGGTCTATTTCTGAGCTCTCTATCTGTTCCATTGATTCATGGGTCTGTTTTTATGCTAATACCTCATTGTTTTGATTATTGTAACTTCATAGTATACTTTGAATCAGAGATCATGATGCCCCCAACCATGTTTTTCTTTCTCAAGGTTGCTTTGCCTATCTGTGATCTTTTGTTGTGACATGTGTTAAACACACTGCTTTCTTGGTCCTTTGAACTCATGCAGGCACTTTGTCTCCCTGCACCTTAGTCCAGCCTAGGGACAGTGGCGATGTTTGTGGGGATATAACTGCAGGCTCTGGAGCAGCTGGTGTGCCCATCAGTGGGGAGTAGAGGAACACAGAGGAGCAAGCAGAGCAAAAATAGATTCCACAAATCCCAGGAAATGCAGCTCCAAGGGCATCAGGAACAGACTACAGCAAAGATGGAACAGCTTTAAGACAAACCTGAACGTAAAAGGGCAAATCGTAAACAAGTAGATCTTTAAAAGTTGGTTGCAGCCCAATTCTAGGCCAGTTTTTACACAGGACAATTAGCAGGTCATCCTTTCTTCGCTGTGTAAATATAGAAAACTTCAATCAAATATAGTAGTTGGACTTTGAAATTCCAAATTCCAAAGCAAGGTGCAAATATTTGGTCACCAAGTACAGTTTACTATATTTGTTATTCAACAGCCACACTTTGGTACTTTCTGGATCTTCATGATAAGGTAGACACAACCTGTAATTTCTTGCTAGTTTTCTTGTTCATTTTTCTTTATCAAAGGTAAAATGTTCAGACCTGGGGTTCATTTGGAGTCTGGGAAACATACATCAGAGCCAGGAGCTTAAAAATGGGCCAGGAATGGAGAATGGATGGAGGAAATTCTAACAGAGAAGACAAAGGACAGAAACTAATTTGGGTTAGTGTAGACGTAGGTTGTGTGTTCTCCAACCAACGATGGTGAAGAGGAGCTCCCCTCACTTTATGGAGACCCTGCTGGTTTGGAAAGTTCATTGTTCGACACCATGGATCTCCAGGTGGGTCACGTTTTCAGATACACCAACCTGGAGGACTCCATGCTGTTGAGCTGTTCACAATCAGCGGACACTTCTAAGCCCATCTTCCCAGGAATTAAATCGGTATCTTTCATAATGTATATGCAAATATTATTCTTAAAAAAATCTTACTCTTTTTTTCTTTCAAAAATAAGGACAAACTTCTCATTTCTGCATCAAAATATATGTGTTTTTGTGAATATTATTAAAGCTGGTGTCACAATGTACTCTATTAGGATGGAAATACTATAAAAAGATTTATCTTTATAAAAGCTAATTAAAAATGATGGATATAACTAAAATATTTATTTGTGGATTTTAGTTATGTATAGCAGGAGTTCTACTAATAGGTGAGTCTGTCATATAAAGCAATGCATTTTTTCTAAAATTTGAATTTATTTGGCTTAGTTGATATAAAAGTATATAATTCATAACTAATGAAAGAATGTTCCTTGCTTTGCAATATATACCTTTTTTTAATTTAACATCTTTTTGAATTGGGCTGATGTTTATATTGCTATAAAACTGTTAATATAGCTATATTACTGTTATAAAACAATAATAATGTTGAGGCAATCACTCTTATTATAGTTTAACAAGAAATCTATTAGTTTGGTGTTCTTTTTTACTACTAAGATGGGACTGGGGTTGATCTAAGGTAGGTGTTATATATGATATTAAAAATTGTCTTTTATCAAATACTTTGTTTTTTATTTGCATTGGGTTTTGTATATGTAATACTCTTATTGGGACTGTTATATGATATCTCAAATTTTAGTTTCCTTCTATTAACACATTTTCAAATTCAATGGCTTTCATTGTCATGATATGTTACTCTATTAAATATACTGTTGAATTCCAATTGCTAGCATTTTACTAAAGCTTTGTGCATTTGCATTCATAACTGAGACTAATTTAAAGTTTAAAAATATTTTTTTGAGTTTTATTTGGCTCATACTTATATCAATAACACTGATAATATGAAATTAACTAGTGGTTTCCTCTTTTTTCCTCTTTTTCCTTATGCTCTTGAAGAGTTTATAGAGCATGAGAATTATCAGTTCTTTAAATATTTGAATGAACCAGCACTTTTGGTAAAAAGCTCAAATTCTTTTCTATAAAGTTTTTATAAGTATAACATTTTTCTAAGCCATTTGATTATTCATATTTTATATACCCTCATTCATGAATTTTGGTAAATTATGAATTCCCTATTGATTATTTATTTAATGAAAATGCTTACAATTTTATCACATAATTGTACATATGATTCTGTTAAATTTAATTATTCTACAAATCTGTTACTAATTTTCTTTTTCTAATTTTAGTTACATTTTTATCATGCAGTTTTGGTAAACCTTACCAGAATTATGTGAATTTTAATAATTCTATTGCTTTTGATTTTATAATTTATTACGCATTTTTTATAGTTACTTCTTCCTAATTTAATGGGGATTTTTGTTTCCTTTCTTTTTGTAACTTCTTGAGTTAAATGCTAAGCTCCTTTTTAAAAAATCCTTCTTGTTTGGTATTGAGAACATTTGTAACTATGAATTTGTCTCTAATAATTGCTTTGGTCTCATCTAAAATTTTAAAATATAGCATGGTTAATAAGAACCTGGGCCTAGAGTGAAGCAGGCTTAGGTTTGATTTCTGCACATATTGTGAAAGGAACTCCAACTCATAGTATCCACTTGAAATTTATAGTAAAATTACTTACCTTATATGCTTTGCAAGATTAAATGAAATAATATACTTGTAAGGATATAGTACAATGACAGGAAAATCAAATGTTCAACAAATAGTAGTATTTTTTTGAAAATTATAGTTTGTTTTTTCTCTTAACTCAATGATCACTTTACTTTTTAAGATCTAAAGTGCTGTATATTTGTTTGGTTTGTTCTTGTTTAAAATTTTCTTATAAATTTCAAATTTTATTGCCTTTTGGCCAGAAATGTGGCCTTACAATTATATTTTTTTAAATTGTCTCACTTTTTTAGTTTTTGAATTATTTGGATAATTGAAAAAAAGATTCTATTCTTTATTGAAGAGGGCCAGTTATACACACACACACGTTTCATTTATATTCATTCCCTATATTGATTATATTATAATTATAATTTCCTTTTTTTTCTTTTTCTTTTTTTTTTTTACTACCTGATCTGTTGCTGTATTTGTGTGTTGTTGTTTTTTTCACCTATTGTGTTTTGGTCAAATTCTAATAGTTTTTTTAAAAACACACTTTGAATGTTATACATAATTAATTATTACTATATTCTCTATTCTGTTTAAAATGTTTTTCTGGTAATTCTAATTTTTATGAAACTCACGGTGCTCCCTTCTATTTCTTCTCTTTTACTTTATCTGAGAATTGTTTGCTATACTTTTATTTTTAATTATTTTGTGCCATTTGTTCAGTCAGTTTTTTAAAAATATATAATTGGATTTTATTTATTTATTTTTTGATTCTTGAGTATTCACTTTTAAATGTGAGGTTTAATCATCTCATATTTTCTTTTCTCTCAATTTTCTATTTTCATTTGATACTTTATGTTTCATTTTTTCTTCATCTTTTACTTTATGAACTATCTCTCTCAAATAGTGATTTGGCGAGTATATTTAAATTCACTTTTAGTTTTCAAATTTAAGTTCACTTTTAGTTTTACTTTGAAAAACTATATTTTATCATTATTTTATAGTAATTACGAAAGCTAAGAATAAGATGTACTACTTTTTTGAATTAGCATTTGCTTATTTCACACTCTGTTTCAGATCTTTTTTGATGTAACATATGTAACATGAGGATAAATTTTAGAGTGAAATTATTGCTATTAAATTTTTGTATTTTCATCATGTATGACTATACATTTGTACATTTTTTCTTCTATTTCAATATTCTCACTTGCCTTGTACTGTATAACCACTCCTTTGCTACCTCTTGTTTCACCAGTTTCTGTGATTATAAGGCTTTGTATAGCAGGATTTCGCCATTTCAAAATTCTTTGTTCTGATTCATTCTCTTGCAAGTGATTTAAATACTTAATTTTGTTTTAATGAACTTAATATTTCTTGAGCCAATACACAGGCATGTTTCCAACTATTCTTATTTTCACTTTATTTAATGATACATAAGGTGCCGACATTTATGGGGAGAGAAAGAAGAACATCACAAATACACGCATGTCATAGACAGTGTTGCTCTCTAACACATATACAGCAAGCACACTTCTATTTCTTAAAGCATGTATTCTTTCTTTTTGGTAGAGATAATAATAAAAAAACATTTACTGGTTACTATGTACCAGGGCTAAGCCTTTTAAAAGATTCCTTTATTTAGTCTTTATTACAATTCCATAAGGTACATAAAAATCTTATGACCACTTTATAGATGAGAAAACTCAGGCAAAGAGTGTGCACATAACTTACTCAAGGTCACACAGCTTATAAATGTTGGTCCTAGAATTTTAATACAAAAAAAATGAGCTGTAGAATTCAGGTTTATCATTATGCTAAATTGCATCCTAAGAAGAACTATATGTATATCTATGCACATACATACATGTAGGAAAAACACATTCTTGAAACCTATGCTCTTCAGGCATTGTCTAATTCTCATTCACAAACCCACCTGAGTGTACAGCTTTGGGTACACTCTCTTCTTCAATTCACACACATTTATACCTTTTTATTACATAGCTGTCCTTCATTTACACAAATATGCATGGATAAGCCACCATTTTCTTTTAAGAGAAGCACTGACTTTAAATTTTTTAAAAATATATTTTTATTGATTTTTAGAGAGAGAGGAAGGGAGAGGGATATAGAGATAGAAAGACTGATGAGAGAGAAACATCATCGATCACCTGCTCCTGCACAACTCCTACTGGGAATGGAGCCTGAAATCTGGGAATTGAACCTGTGACCTCTTGGTTCATGGGTTGACCCTCAACCAATGAGTTATACCAGTCAGGCAAAGAAGCACTGACTTTAATATTGTGAAATCATTTTGTACTAGGTCATTTGCAGAGTATAACCAACAATGGGTAAAAGAAGTGTTATTGGTAGAATAAAATTTTCCTCCAAGATAAAATTGCGCATGCGTGCACACACACACACACAGCAAGAGCCATTTATATAGTTGGGTGAGTAACAGTAAGTGTGATTTTTAGCCAAGTTAAGGGGTTGGGTTGGGGCTAGGGTACGTAAGAAAGAGCAAAGACAACATTGCATTCAGATTATTTAGGTAATTCAAGCTGACAGAGAGCTGCATCTCTAATCATTTTGTTCTCACTATTTAAAGTACTGCTCAATTCTCTATACAGTATCACAATTTTATAAATACTGAGCAGATATTAATTAGCTATGATTTTGATTAGTATAGTAAACAAATACATATTGATTCTTTCAGTAGCATTCTATGTCCCCATGACTTTAATGCTGCCTTATTTCCAGGGAGTTTGAATTGAAGCCAGGTAATTATCTATAATAATAAAAGGGTAATATGCTAATTAGACTGGATGTCATTCCTGACCTCATTCCAGACATCCTTTCAGACGAAGCTGGGGCTGGAGGGAAGCCCGGGTTCCGGGTGCCTGGCAGCGGCTGGAGCAAAGCTTGGGTCCTGGGTCCAGAGGGGAGCTGGTGCCAGCAGCCAGGGGAAGGAAGGCCTACTCTTGCATGAATTTTGTGCATCGGACCTCTAATTGTTGCAATAAGATAGATCCTCCGACAGAATTTTGAATCCTTTTCTAGAACTATAAGGTCCTTATATGAAAGGACCAAATGATCTATTGGCTTCGTTACTACACCTGTCACCTTTGTGAAATGTGAAGTCTGCAAATCTCTTTTCATCCCTGAGATTTCCAGAAGAAAGCCTTCTGTGTTTACTAAGGAAGAACATAAAAAGGAATGTGATTGGAGGTGTGTTGATACTTGTGCACAGCTAGACCTGCCATCACCCCTTCTCTCTCACTCCTCAACAGCAGGTTGTTATCTTTGAAAACTTGAATCCTTAATTCTGCCTTTTGATTTTTGTTACTATTTTTCAGAGTTATTGATGTTTTGTTAGTGATGAGTAGTTTATAACTCCTGGCCGTATGTATAATTCTTAGGTTATGTTATTTAAAATTAAGTGGTGTGTGTGTGTGAGTGTGTGTGTGTGTGTGTGTGTGTGTGTGTGTGTGTGAGAGAGAGAGAGAGAGAGAGAGAGAGAGAGAGAGAGAGAGAGAGAGAGGATGCTCAATTAAATCATTCAAATTGTATTCATTCAGTTGTCATTCCAAATTGTGTGTTTTTAATTTAGTTTTTGCTTAGTAATTTAGTTGTTTCAATAAACAGATTCTATACCTGATTAGTGGGGCTAATCATGGTTTCTTTAACTTCCAGAGAAAACTAACGATTTCTGGCCAATCCCGTCCAAATAGCCTTAGTTAAAGAAGAACAGAACCAACAACCTCACTGTAAAGTGATGCTAAATTATTCATTTGCAAAGAAAACGGTTTTATTCAGCAAACAAAATGTTGGGTTCCAGCAATGATATGGATTAAAAATTAACATTTTGTCACTTCATATAACTAGCATCATAGTTAAACATGCAATACTTAGTAATATATCTAATATACATCTTAAGTTGATAGCTTCCTAAATATAACAACAGCAAAGTTATCAACAAAAAAAGCAAAGGTAGCATTTATTTAGTGTTTACTGTACATTTCGTATTTGCCCAAGTATTCCACATGTACAACCACTCTGTAAATTAGATGCCATTATTTCTCCCCAATTTACATTGAGGGAAGCTAAGGATCACAATACTTATTAAGTAACTTGTCCAATGTCATACAACTAGTTTCTGGCAGGGCTGGGACCCAAAGCCATTTTCTTTCCCTCCATACTGTGCTGAGCTCATTTATTTGGACCCCCGAGGCTGTATCTAGTTTGAAGGAAGGAGGGAGTGAGTGGAACAATTGTATTTGGTTACAAATAACACAGTCACTAATTACAACCTAGATATAAAATGTCTCAGTTCAATCAATTTCCATTTTATAACCCAGTTCATGTACTGAGTTTTCTTATCCTTTTTATGCAATATTTATGATTCAAGTGAATCTGCAATATATACATTTACATTCTCCTCTGTACATATGACATTCTTATAAATATGGATTAACACAAGTCTGAGACAGCGTTTTAGATATTTTCTGAAAAGGGGTCTGCCTTTTCAGTAGATTCCATTGAAATTTCAAATGACCACCCATAAAATTCTTCATATCTTTTTCACACATTACAACCATATTAAATATCTATCCCTAGACAATAGTTTTTAAAAATAAAATAAGTGGAGAATAATGGGCTAATGATGATTTCCCATTTTCTTTATATTCATTGCTTTGTTACAATTTTGTCTTTGCAATAAAAATGTGATTAAAATCTAGATCTTAATTTTTATACGTTCCCATCAGAAGCTTTTTATAGGAAGAGGAATTTTTTAATATCAGGAAAAAGATAATTAAATGTTTCTGACCCCTCCTCCCTCAGTAACATTATGGTGGTGGTGTTTTTTAACTGAGATATGCTTAAATATTTATTATATTGGATGCTGTCAAAGAATAAAATAGTGGTTGTTTGACTTCTTTCTTCCTTTTAAATATATTTAATTAAACAAATATCTATTAAACACACACCATACGTTATCTTAGATTCCCTGTTGTGTTTCCATCAATTTTTGGCATGTTTTACAAGTAATTTATTGACAATAATAATTAAAGGCCAAAGTATGTAAATGGTTTTCTTCCTTAGCAAGTTAGAGCAGATCACTTGTAATTGAATGTACTCTGTTGATGGAAAGAAAAGAACTGGATTCTATATTTATTGCTTGTTAATCTGAGAGTTTGCCCAAGGGAATGTCTCTTCAGGGACCCAGGCGTATCATAGTAGGAAAAGCAGTATTGCTTCGAGAGCTACAAAGTAATAAATCCTGCTTCTTGTCCTGACAGAACACCGACCCCATGGTCTCCTCCCATCCTTCCAATGCACTCTCTTAGCCACATGTAGCCATGCCCTCACTCATTCTCCGTGGGCAGGAAGAACTCTTAAGTATATATAGGTAGAAGGTCTCCACTTTCTCATCAATGAGCAGCAAAGCCAAGACTTGAGCCCAACACTTCTAACTCTTGGAATAGCTTATTAGGTGGTAAAAACTTTACCATCTAAAGTATTGCTATTTTTATTGAGAAATAGCACTAGAATCTACATTATCCCATGGAAATATCATGTCACTGTGCTTCTAAAAAGATAAAAGGTAAATATTTGGCATTGCTACCAAGAAGCTGCTAATTGACTTTAAATAAATTTAATATCAACATACATAACATTAATTTATCTATGGCTGAGTTGTATCCTCTGTAAAATTGGGTAATAAGGATATCTATCACATATGATGGCTGGGCAGGATAAGTGAGGAAGTCTGCCAAATAGCTTGCTGTGATGCTTGGCACACAGTGAGCATCAATAAGCATTACAACGTTGTTGCTATTATACTTTTATTTATCTTATTACTATTATGTACAAAAGAAGAGTAGGGGGAACCTACAATGCATGTGAACAACCAATTTAAAATATTAATTTATAATAAATTTATAATTAATACATTTTATTACATTAAGCTCATGATGAAATAGTTAACTTCCTGAGTATTCAGTATCCATTCAAATACTTTCATGACATAAAATGAACTTTTCTGTTAATTTAAATGATACATGTTTTTGAGCACCTTCTTCATGACTGACATTTTTCTTATTGAAAGATCTAGAATGAAAATATGATAAATTATGGATTACTTTATTTATTATTCAAGATGGAAGATTATGTTTTATATTTCTACCAGGAATTGTTTAAAGGAATTATTTTCAGAAGAAAAAAAATATTTAGACATCTTTTGGAAGTAATGTCAGTTCCTCAAGGAGGTCTCTAGAGCACATTTGTCTATTTTTGAGGAGATGTTTCTTCCTAGCTTCTGCCCACAGCAAACAGAGCTGAGCTGTCTCTGCCCTCCGAGACTGGAGGCCTAGTTACCAACTACTGGTTCTGATGCGTACTAAGTACCCATCATTTTAGTGACATTTAATTTTCAAAACAATACTATGAGACAGTATTATTTTTTAAAGATAATGAAGCTGAAAAACAGAGAAATGACAAGACATGCAGATGGCAGATCTGGGATTCTGACTGCAAGTGCCTTTCTTTTCCCGTTACAGTTAACTGCCCACTTTCAGCTTATTTTCCAAAACTCCTTCCCGAAAGCAGGAACTTTATCTATCTGGATTGGTAGCACGTTGTGCCAAGAACAGTGCTGTTACCATCTGGTCAATCATTTACGTCATTTTAACGTATAGAATGAAAAGTCTGGATCTTATAGCTGGATAATACTGATAAAACCTGAATTTAACTCCTTTTCTCTCATGACTGACTCAATCTACTATCTTATACCAGAATCCCAAAAACTCACATGCAATTGCTTATCCCTCCTTCCTTTTAGTTCATTATTGTTCCAAGTATTCATCCCTTTTCCTGGTTCATGCAATTTTTCTCAATTGATTATGCAATCACTGAATTAGCAACCTCAGACTGAGCTACCCTCCAGTTGATTGCAAAGGATTTGCACAAAGAAAGGATAAAACAAGTGGAGGAAAACAATTAGAGCTTTCATTAGTTATTGCATGTTGTGGTGATTGGTAAAGAATAAACACTGTCACCCTGATTCTTTCAGAAAGACAGAACAGGGCTCTTTGGAAGGTGCTACAGGGCTTTCTCCATGGGTCCCCATTCACATGCCTCCACCTCTCCCACTTCTGAAAGGAGGATCATGTAGGAGCAGCCCAGGAGAGGTATTAGAATAAGCCCCTTTAAAACACATAAGGAAAACAAGACAGAATTATACAGAAGAAGCATGCTGTTGGCTGCTCAACTGCTATCTTGATGGATGTTGAATAGCTCTAATAAGCAGTGGGATTTTGAGCCTCCGTTTCCTCAACTGTAAAACACAAATATTAATAAAATCTATCTTATCTCTCACATAGAACTATTACAGGGGAACAAATGAGATAATGCAAATGATAGGTTTGGGGAAGTGTAAATGATAGGTTTGGGGAAGTGTAAGTTGCATTCGAATATTTGTTAGTATAATGAAGTTGACTGTGCTGAATAAAGGACACATTAGATGGTTGTTTGTATCTTTCTGGAATAGAAAGGATTGAGATCCTAAGTGATATCCTAGAGGGGTGGATTAATGCACCCACCATAGAGGGGTGGATTAATGCACCCACCAAAGTGTCCACTCTATATCCAGAGCAGTGATTCCCAAAGTGGGCGCTACCGCCCCCTGGTGGGCGCTGCAGCGATCCAGGGGGCGGTGATGGCCACAGGTGCATTTTGAGTTCAATAAATAGTTTCATAATTTCAAACTTCAATGTTTCTAATTTACACCTTTCTTTACTATATTTTACGAAAAAGGTAGAAACATTAATACATATATCTTTCTGTTTCATTGCTATAAAATTTAAAAAAAATTAATTTCCAGGGGGCACTGAGTAATATTTTTTCTGGAAAGGGGGCGGTAGGCCAAATAAGTTTGGGAACCACTGATCCAGAGTATGACTTGTGACCTTTTAAGAGTTAGCATCATTAGCTTACAGACTTCTACCATAATGCTCAAGTCATCCCTGTAAGAAATGTACATTGGGAGAAAAGAGATGTATTTGGGAAGAGAGATGCATAGCTACTGCCAGGCTCATTTTGATGGTTCAGGGAAAGCAACATACAAGGAGAAATGCCTCAGTAAAGTTATACTACTTGCTGAAAGTCACCAAGTACATCCATGCATCATCGATCTCAGGTTCAGCGGGATTAATTAATTAAGGCTGTGCATGCACACCGTAAGATTAATTTACTGAATAATTCACTAAGAAAAGTCCGTTCAATTCTAAAGCGTGAAGACTATAATGAATCATCGATGTGACTAATTTACCTTCCCTGTATTGAGTGATAGGTTTTAAATTGAAGTGATCAGTAATTTGGGCATATTGATCCAACTCCAGGTCCCCTATATTATTAAGAAATTCCAGGAATTTTGAAAGACCAATGTTTTTCTTTAAAGGAGATTGAGGAATCTCATAACTTTCAACTGGAATGTCTTCTTTAAATCCACATGCATTAACAAGTTCCAACTCCTGGTCATAATTGATGAATTAAGAGAGAGGATTATGTTGGTAGTGATATGCAAAATTCTCAGGAATGCAGGGAGAAAGGCTGACGAGAAATGCCTATGATTATTCTTTGTGACAGGATTCTCTTGCACACTGCCAATGACCAGCCCAGTGAATTCAGTACAGCATGACACCAAACAGTAGAAAACATGGCAACACAATTATGTTTTCCAACTTGGGAGGCATTTGAAAAGAAGAATCTCTCTCTCTCTCTCTCTCTCTCTCTCTCTCTCTCTCTGGTTCCTGTGATTAGTCTAAAATGCATTGGAAAAATCACCCTTTTTTCCCTTAAAAATGGAAGTCAGGAGGAATTAGATCTATCTTAATCACTGTGCCATATTCTTTTTTATATACTCTGTCTGTCTCCAAGCCTGGCCCATTATAGGTGCTTATATATTGTTGTTGAATTAATAGAGTAATTATTTACAAATAATAGAGCAGTGGTGATCTAACTCAATGGTAGGGCCTATTTACAGGAAGCAGTACTGCATAATTCTCACTACTTCATCCGGACTAGGGACCTTTCATTGGTACCTATGTTGTTCTAACTTTCCTTTTACACCCTCACTACTGCTGCCATCTTGGTTTTCATATCAGAATTCTTATTATTGGGAGCTGTGTAAGCATGTAAGTTAAATCTGCTCTACCTTTGTTAGTATCACAAATGAGAAACTGCTGCATCACATTAAAATCAAATTTTTTTCTTAGAAGGAAAATAACACACTTTACCAGGCTTCTTGCTTGTATGTCTTCATCTGTTTACTTTTTTTCAGAAACAAAGGACTTTATTTATTTACTTATTTATTTGTTTATTTATTTATTTATTTTCTTTATTGACTAAGGTATTACATATGTGTCCTTATCCTCCTATTCCCCCCTGTCTGCCCCCCTTTTGCCTTCACTCCCTTAGTGTCTGTGTCCATTGGTTATGCTTATATGTCTCTGATTTCCTATACTATTCTCTATAGATAAGTGTTCACCCTTTAACCAGTCTGTTTTGGAGTTCATTGATGGAAGTTTTTTTTTTCTTTTTAAGTATTTAAATGATTTCATCATAGCTATAAGGTGCGCTCATTATGTGGATTCTGAGGACCATATTACTTAGTTCAATTGAAGATCTATTTTATGCCTCTTTCTGTTCTTTTCTTTGAGTGGGTATTGTTAGATTTTCATGTTTTACACAACATGTTTTTTCATATTTTTCTATATATCTCTCTATTCACATTTGACTTTAAAGTTTATCTTTCCTTCCATTTTACTTTTTTACTTATCCCCTTTCTCCTTAAATTCTCATTCTTTAAAACCTTTCTTTATCCTATCTAATAAAGAGGGAATATGCTAATTGACCCTCACACCATCGCAAAGATGGCAGCCCCCACAGCCAATAAGGAGGGAATATGTTAATTGACTGCCCTGCCCTCAAAGATGGCAGCGCCCACAGCCACAAGATTGTGGCGCCCAGTCCCCTCAGCCCTGCCAGGTGGCAGGCACGCTGACTACTCTGTGTGCATGCCTCCGGAGACCTCCAGTACCCTCAGCTCCCCAGCCACCCAGGGCCGGCCCGAGGCGCAGGTAACCAGGGCCAGCCGAGGCTTGCACTGACAGCAGTGGCAGCAGCAGAGGTGTGATGGGGCGTTGCCTTCCCCTGAGGGCTCCTGGATGGTGAGAGGGGGCAGGCCGGGCTGAGGGACCCCCGCTACTGTGCATGAATTTTCATGCACTGGGCCTCTAGTATTTAATATTACAGCATATAATGTACCTGTGTTTTTTAAAGCAACCATTGAAAATACTCTTTATTATTTATATGAATATCTCCTTATAAAGACAGAAAAGCTAAATTCTCTTTACAATTCAGGATTAAGAGAAATTGACAATTAATTTTATTGTGTTCTCTCTCTCTCTCTCTCTCTCTCTCTCAATAGATGTATACATTTATACAGTTCTTTAGCTATTAGGAAGTTCAAGTTTAGAGGCTATTTGATTTCCATTTTAGAAGTTTCCTTTGTTAGATATTTTTCTTTCTTTTTGATGACTCTTATTTCCTTAATCCTTGTATTGATGGTTCTAGAACATGCTTTTAGTTTATTATAAAATCTCACCAAGTCCTTTTCAGAATAGTTTTATTACCAATTTAAAAATAAGGCATGATAGCGTCTACGTACAACTAAATCACATCACTATTTTTAACTTTCCTCACTTTTCTTTGTTCTCTTCAATATTTTTTTAGGCTTGTGTACTTACTATCTGCTTGTCTTTCTCTTTCCTTACATCTCTTTTCTCCTCTCTTTCTTCCTTGGATGTTCAAATCTTTTCTCCATTCAAAATTGGTCACCATATACTTAATTTCCTTATCCTTTCCCATGACCTGACATAGGGAATAACATGTGAATAATAAACTTTGTATCTCTTCACCTCCTGTGGGTTCATAATGTGAGAATGTATTACTGCCTGACTCATTGAAAAGGGAAGGCTGGTTGCTGGCTGTGCACAGGCTCAGAATCGTGAAGGGGTCGGGAGAGATTAGTTGGCTCTGTCTTCCGTGGTTACTACACCCTCAGAGCTGTTCTACACACATTTACTACCTTTCAAGGAGAGAATGAGATAAACAGGCATGGGTGGTAGATTGCTGACAGCTTTCACCAGACCTAATGTACAATCTTAAGCATAAACCCCAATACATGAATAAATGTCACGATTTTCCTAGAAATACAGGATCAGTTTAGGAAAAGTTGAGATGTTAGATATTAAAAAAAATTACAGCCCATCTTTCCATTTAGAACCTTTCTCCCTTCAGAATAACTAAGTTCACAAATAAGATCATAGTTGTTAGTCTTAAGGAAGGAGTAGTAGGTAAGATGGAGTCTTAAAAAGGTAGGTGGAGTTGTATTGGCCATGGATGTTTTGGATGGCTTTCCTGGGGCCTTAAACGTATGCCTAATCTACCCAATGGATAATCCATCATGAAGCAGAAGTAATTAACTTGAAAATCCACTAAAAGGAGACATATAACACATGAGTCCTTTGTTGTAGAATAGCTGTGATTTCTGCTGAGAAAGAAAAAAGCTTTTAAGAAGTGAGGAAATTGAATGAAGGGAGCAGGAAACAGATCCGACATGTGCCTGTGTAACAAAATGTCTTGTCTTTCCAACCAGGATATAAAGCACTGAAGCTGGTCACTGTTCATCTGAAAGCTTTATGTCCTCAGTGCCTCGGAAGAGTTTATCAAGCAAATGAATTAGACAATAATACTAACACCTCAGGAGAGACAGGAAGTTAAAATTCACTAATTCACTTCAATCTATTGCAATCTATTGGACATATAGATGTTGGATGATAAGTTTACCTATAAATTGCTGGCTACTAAAAACAAGTAATTTGTTTTATCCTTTTTAATATTAAAACAGTAAAAACTTAGATTACAGAATTTTAAATATATACTGAAATTCTAAGATTTGACATATACCTATTTTTGCTTTTTAAAAATTTTATCTTTATTTTGAAAGTATTACAGATGGCCCCTTGTTTCCCCAATTGACTCCCTTCACCCCCCCTACCCCCCAAGCCTTTACTGCACTATTGTCTGTGTCCATGGGTTATGCATATATGCATATATACTACCTTTTTATGATTCATACTCCTGTTGTTATCCTCAAACTTTCATGCTCAGAAACTAGGTTTATAATCATTTGAAGTGACACTTTCAATGTTGTCAGCAAGATTGTTGATTCTCAAGGCTTGTGTCATAGAAACATTTCCAGCAGCTCAGTGGCATATCTTTCTGGGGGACCTTTATGAGCCTGCGCTTCATTCCTGGCCAGTGGGAAACTCACCACTGAAAGCAGATGCCCATGGGAAGGGTATCCTAGGCAACATTCGCAGCCCACGTCATTGCCGCTCTCTCAATGATAGATAGTTTCTGTTGGTGGTTCCTCTTGGGGAGAACCACACGCTGAGGTCCTCTAATGTCAATGCATAATGAGATAGGAATATGAGAAACTTATGCTGAATGGCTTCTTAACAAAGTGGAACTCTGGGTGTATCGGGAGAAATAGCTATTACTGATGGTCCAAATACTTTTCTCGGGCAATTACCATTTATAACTTTTATGTAGCTAGCTATTTTTAAAGTGCAATGTGGCAGAAAACAGTTGGCCATTTCCTCTATATTATGCTGAGTGCACAACCTTTGGAAGACCCCTAGGCCATGCCGTCACAATTGATTTTGCCTGTTCTCACTTCAAAGCACTGTATGAAAACAATAATTCGTCCAGCACCTGGGGGAGAACATGTTTCTGTAAGTGAATTTCCACACAATGGTAGTGTACTCCCTTAAAGTTTTTAAATTAGTTTACATGAGGCTCAAGATGCTTTTATTAAAACTTGCAATTGGATAGAAGTAATTTTTTAAATGCTATACATCTCCATATATTCTAAGGCTCTAATGGGTATGGTTTATCTTAATTAAAAATCATTACTAGAAATCTCAAGTATTCCTTCTTAGAATCCTTCAATAATCTCCATTACCTATCGGCTAAGTCCATATTCTAATAAGTTTTTCAAATTCATGTCTCTTCTTACCTCTCCAGTTTGTTCTTTTTCTCTCCTCACCCTTAATTCTGTAATCTTATGAAACTTTATACAATTCCCCCAGTGGGCCACAGTGTTGCACAGCCCTGTCCCTGCTGCTTCACTTTTCCAGAAAGCTCTTTCTCTCTGTTTCTAGCTGGACTAAGAGTTTCTTGACCTGTTGCCCACTTCCATTCTTACTACTTTGGTCCTTGTAGCTCTATTGTGTCCTATTTCAGTCACAGTTGTCATCAGTATTTGGATTGCTTGTTTGTCTAGATAACTCATGAGTGCTCCTCAATAACTGGCTTTTCAAATGCTTCTGACATATTTATAGGTCAGTGAATGCAATGTAGGTAAGCACCAGTGATTCCAACACACGTGGGACCCTCTCCTGGAACTAAAGGACCTATTCTGATGGCTGTGTATTTTGTGACTGTTTATTCCCCATCTCTTCCTATAGAATCAGGCCCTTGTCAGTTGCTGTCAATGTCTACTCTTAGCCAAGTAACTATGTACCCGTAGCTAAGATACTGAAACCTTCTGCAGCTCAGTTTCTTCCTTTTATAACTATTAGTGAAATAAATTGGGGCAATTGACTAAGTGATGAAATGGTTGACCACCAATGTGGCACATGATTCACACTTTGAATGAGACCTCACATCCATGTGCAGAGCTTGAGAATATAGTGTGTGCATAATCACGATGGTGAGTGTAGCTCATCAGCTCCACATAGTAAATTAATGCTGACCCCTCTGTGAGGTTCTGCAGCATTTTGAAACTTCAGCTTGCAGCGTTTTCTGGGCGATGTGTTGAGGTATTTTGCCCTTATAGACTAAGACACACTCCCTTCGTGCCCTAAACCTGGAGCATATGTAAACTAGACTTGCATAATCATTTTGGGAGAAAAATTGCAGTCACCTTCAACCCATCATACCTTAGATCCCTATCATTGTTTCTCAAAGCTCATGCTGAAATGCCTTTTCCTGACTCAGCTTTCCTTGTGCTCTCAAACTCATGGCACTCCATGTTACCTCTTCTTCAGCACAAACACCTCATCTACCCACTCATGCCAAACTTTCCTGAATACCTCCTGATCTCAACTGGCACCCTTCTATCCATTGAGGGCACCACTTTCCTACAATCATCTCAAATTAAGTGTGCTTGCTTTTTCATAGCCCAAGGACCTCAGGATCTAGATGTGGATATTAGAAACCTCCAATCTCCTGGTAAATGATTCCAGAATTACTTCTACACAGTGGTGTATAAAAGCCTGCTCCCTGGAACTCATGCTGCTACTACACCAACTCTCCCTCTTCTCATTTCTCTTATCGACCAACCTTGAGGTTACCCTGTGTCCTTCAAGGAAGCTTCAATATCTGGTCCACACTTTTTAACTCCACTTCAAGTCTTCTGGTCAACCTGGATGGCTTTAACGTCCACTCATTTAGTAACTTATTCTCTCAGTCCCTTCTCCTCATTGTTTCCAATGAGATTTGCCTTCTCCCATTCCAGTCACCCAAAACTACAAGATTGTTATCATCTGGAGCAGTTCCATCACCCCTTAAAATCCTACACTCAAACATTCCACTCTGTCTATGACTTCCTATTTTTACAGCTCTCTTATTCCAATTATGTGCACTGGTCAATATTATAGGGACCTTTAGCAATGCTGCCCCTCTAACTTAACTGTATTGTCAGCTTCCTTCGCCCTTCTCTTCGTTCTCTAAATTGTTTAAATTCCACAGCCCATCACTTTAATACTCTTGTCATTAATTCAAATCAGTCACACACATGCAGAAAATCCCCTTTTCTAAAAAAATAAAATAAAATCTGCCTTCTCTAATGCTGCATTCTGCCCCCCAAGTGGTACTATAGAAATGTCACCTCCATGCAGGTTGGGGCCACTACCAAGTCATGGTTTCCAGCCTCAATTGAGTCCTGAGATTTGCTCAGGGCCTTGTTTCCATAGGCAGCATTGTTACCTGTTCTATAATTTCCTAAATCTTATTTGCTCAAGCAGAAACTTTGGTGTCAACCTTAACTCTGCTTTCTTTCAAACAACACATCTCATCAATCAGAAATCCTGTGAATTAAACACAATTTTACTTCTCAAATTTCTCTGTGTTTTCACTGCCATGACCTTACTTCAGTCTCACATCCTCTTTCTTCTAGATTATTGTAAGGATATTTTTTACCAGGCTACCTGCTCTTCTCCACAAAGTAACTACTATGATCACTTGACAATGAAAATATGTCTACTGGCTTAATGATGTTCTTTTTGTACTTTTTAGTAAAAAGCCAAAGCTCTTTTACATAACATTCAACTTCCTGTGGGATATTCTGCTTTGGCTTATTATCCCAGTTTATGTCTTCTCACCCTTTCTCCATCTACACACTCTTCACCTACAGTTTCTTCACACTCCTGCCCTTGAACTCTACACAATCATGTTCAGGTTCCCTCTGCATCCTGGCTACTCCTCATTACACCTCTTGACAGGCTTGGATAATGGCTATTTGTCTTCTAATTGTTGAATTTGATGTCATTTCTCTGGACTGCAGTTCTTGACTCCCTCCTCTGCAACTGGGAGGAATTAAAGAGTTTTACTGGCACTTTGATTTTATTTCCAAAGACCTGTACATTGAGTTGCTATTTTTTATTTCCTTGTATTTTATGCTGAGGTACAGCCTGAGAGAAGACTGCTTTGTTTTGTTTTGTTTTCAGAGAAAAACACACTTTACAAAGAGATGAGATAAAGTGACTCTCATATACTTGCCAAATCTTGAGCCTCACTTTACTTATCTTTTGACTTTGGATTACAATTGGATGTGCATATGAGTGCTGTTATGATCAAGAGATTAAATGAACTATCACATGTTAAATGTCTGGAAAATATTAAGTCTTAAATAAATTTTAATTACAATACCATTTTGTGGGTTTAGTGTTGCAGAGGATTTTTAGATCATGATTGCAAATCTTTTACTTAATATTTTATGTAAGATGTTTCCTTTAAGGGATCTATCCACACACCTGGCAACCACAGGAAAAATACTAAAGCTTCTTATAAACAAAGAGGTCATGAATGATAAAATAATCCTATATAATAAAGAGCTAATGTGCTAATTAGACCAAACAGCAGAATGACTGTCCGGAGGACCTTCCAGACAAAGCCGGGGCTGCAAGGGCCGGCCAAGGCCGCGAGGGGCTGTGAAGGCCAAGCCCCTGGCACGAATTCCATGCATCAGGCCTCTAGTAGTAATAATAATAATAATAACACTCAAGCAAGTTACTATATTCTTCTACTATGATCGGTAAAGATGTGAAATTTCCAAGGTAGATTTTGAATAGTGGAGATCCCAATAGGCATGGCATGGACTGTGTAAGACATGAACATTGTCCCAGGAATGTTCTCTTTGCTCTGTTTACACAAACTGGATTAGTCAGATGCAAAAATTCCTTCTCAGTCAAGCAATTGATGAGTTGTTTCAGTCTAACCAGTTATTTAACCTCATTCAGCCAATGGTAGGCACTGAGCGATGACTGGCTTCTTAAGAAGAATTGTTCACTCAGCACAAGGAGACATGCATTGCATTAAGGAACTCCCAAAACTACATAAGACTTTTGTGACAATATATCAAAGAGCATACACCATGGACACTAATGATATTTATACTTGTGTTGCAAATGACTCTTACATGTTGGGATCAGTTATCATAACATCACCAATTTATTAAGGGAATTAGCACAAATACTTATGTTGGCAGACTCCCTACAAGGTGTGGAAATTCCCTCTGCCACCTGTGACCTGTAAGTGCTCACATCATGCTTGACACCTCCAATGTAGTATCACCTTTGCCCTCTTTCCAACCTAGACAGTGCTAATTATTATGAAGCCCCTTTTTATTGGCAAGGAAAATTTTGTTTTTCATAGCTTTCATCATTTGTCATGGTTTAGTCTTCCGGACTAGCAGAGTATTTGAGAAAATATTAATATTTCACTTATTTGGGATGTAAAGTACAGCATAGGGAACATAGTCAATAATATTATAATAACTACATATGGTGCCAGGTGGGTACTGGAAATATCAGGGGGAACACATTGTAAAGTGTATAATTGTCTAACCCAGGGGTCCTCAAACTATGGCCCGCGGGCCACATGCAAATACAAATATTGTATTTGTTCCTGTTTTGTTTTTTTACTTCAAAATAAGATATGTGCAGTGTGCATAGGAATTTGTTCATAGTTTTTTTTAAACTATAGTCCAGCCCTCCAACTGTCTGAGGGACAGTGAACTGGCCCCCTGTTTAAAAAGTTTGAGGACTCCTTGTCTAACCACTATGGCTGTACACCTGAAATGAATACAAAGTAATATTGAATATAATTGAAAAATAAAATTTTAATTTAAAAAATTGCACTTATTCTTCTCCAAAACCATCTTCTGTACTCATACCTACTGTGTCATGGTTTTATAATCATTCATTCAGTCATCCATTCAGCAAGCTTTGATCAAGCTTTTACTAAATATAGGGTATTGTGGTGCTACAAGTGATACAAAGATACATAAGACATGGTCCTTTCCTTCAAGTAGCTAATTCATAGCAATTTGTTAATGTCCCTCTTAAAATGTGACACGTGGAATGGAACATAGCCCTCTACATGTGTTCTGAGCAATGAAGATTACAAGAGACTACTATTTCTCATTATCTGAACCCCATAGTTCTATTAATGAAGTCTGTGTTTATGTTAACCTTATCATAGCTGTGTCAGATATTGGGTTTCTGGTCAAATACAAATTCAAGTCTTTTTTTCTTTTATATCTTAGCTAGTTGATCTAGGTGCTACTCATAAATTATGTATAACTACTCAGGTGTTATTAGCCCCATATTCCTTAGAGGAATATAAGGCTCAGTAAAGTTGTATAACATTCTCAAGGTCACAGAACAATTAAGTGACAAGTAAAAGGGGGTTTAACTTCCCAATGAGTATGTTACTGGGTGACTGTTTTATTTTTTCCTCCAAAATTGAATAATCTGAAAGCTTCAAGAGTTCAGTTAGTAGGTCCATAATAAAAAGTGGGGTGTTTTGATGTATAACCTTTCATGACCCTCTAACATCTATAAGTATGGCAAGATCCCTCCATTGGGTGTTTGGAAGCTAATCACTTTCTGTATCTTCAAAAATACTTGAGGCTTTTTATCTAAGGTGTCTCTTGCTTCACTTTCTTTGCATCCTTATCTTTGGCTCATTGCATCTCTTTTTCCTCTCTCTGTCTCTCTCTCTCTTTGTGTATGTGTGTGTTTGTTTGTTGTTGTTATTAATCCTCACCCTAGGATATTTTTCCATTGAGTTTTAGAGAGAATGAGAGGGAGAGAGATATATAGAGAGAAACACTGATTTGTTGCCTCCCACAAGAGCCCCAACCAGGGCTAAGGATTGAACCTGCAACCAAGGTACATGCCCTTGACTGGAATCAAATCCGGGACCCTTCAGTCTGCAGGCCAATGCTCTATCCACTGAGCCAAACAAGTCAGGGCTCCTTTTCCTCTCTTGATTGCATTCCTGACATTGGCTATTTCATTATTGTGACCTAACACCTTTCCTGATGTCCTGCCAGATCCAGATACACCTTCTATCTGCCTCCTGGTAGGAACTTGCCTGCAATTTTTAGATTCTAATTCCAGGCTTTGATCTGATTCTTCTAGCCCCTTCTTATAATTCAACTCAAATTAATCTATTCAAGACTTATTTATGAGCACCTACTATGTGTCAGGCAGGAATAGATTCATGCTCTTGGACCCATAAAGTTGTATACACTTTGGTGCCAGTATTTGGAATAGAATATTGAGCACTCTCTATCCAGTGTGAACATTTGTGCTTTCTATCCCTCATATCAATTTATAACTTTGTGAATTTAGGTTCTTCTAACAAGATATTAAGGTAAATAGGTTAAATAAGTCATTATTTCATGCCTCTTAAATGAGGCAGTGGAGTTCAAATCGCTTATGAAAGTTGTAGCATGAAACATTTCAAAGGAGGTGATTGGGATGGGTGGTATGAAAGCAATGAGCTATTCCCAGGAGAGAATGAAGTCCAGGGAGCCTGTTGTATGTGTCTCTGTTCCTCTGTAGACTTTAGTCTGTACTCTGCTGTGAGCATCCAGGAACAAGGCAGTTATTGCGTTTGCAATGCCTCCTCATGGTGTTTCTTCTGCAGCTGTCAGATGGATGGAGACATAATTAATGAAATTCTATTTATATCCAGGGATAAACTTAGAAAACCAAGCCGTGCCGCCTAAACTAGCATATTTAGTGGGTCCCCATGCTGTAGTCTCTACCATCCAAGTGGCAACAATATACATTTTCTGTTGGCCTTCAAATCACTGACTGGTTCACACCTTTGACTATGCTAGTAGAGTAACAGGAGTGCAGCTTCTAATGTCAGAAGGCCTGGATCTATTCAGGAGTATAATGTTGAGCAAGTTTATCAACTACTTCATCAGTAAAACGAGAATAATAAAGCATCTAATTTACAGTGTTGTCGTGAGGAGTAAATAAGACACAATATCTTAAGCTCTTAAAACAGTACCTACATACACAGTAAGCACAGAAACTTGTTATTTGTACACATAATACAAAGTTGTTATACATATTATCATTATTGTTATTTTACTTCTAGTGGAGACAGAGTAAAGGGTGATGGACAGAAGGTGCTCTGGACCAGGAGCTAAAGCACCTGGGTTACACTCTCAGGTGTACTTGCTAATAGCAAAGTGTGTGACTATTTGACCTTGAACAAGTCATTGCTAATATTTCTTTTAGCTCCAAAAGTAGCACCATCAGTTGATGGATCTGAGATAACACAGCTTTAAAAAGGAAGCTAAATATTATTGAGGGCAATATATTCTTTAAAAAACTCCTTAAGGAAACATTAAGACCTATAGGAAATACTATTTATGCCAGAATATACAAATTATAGTATAATAAATAAGTATAGAATATAAATAAATTATAGTATAGAATGCCACACCTGTGGGCAACATTTCCAAAATAATGCTTTTACTCAAGTGACAAGCTCTTTGGGCTCCATGTGGAAACACGATCAATAGAGTTCTGTTCCTCAGAGAAATCAGGCACACCCTCACTGTCATTCTCATCATTAGTAGAAGTTTAAATAGAGGTGTAAGAGTAGAAATTCTTCAGTTCTGTGCAGGCAGTTAAATCTTACTTTAACTTAGTTACTCCTAGAAAGTAAGATATAGACCCTGAAAAAGAGAATTATAAATTTGGGAGCTTTCTCTGATAGGCTAGAGTGTCTATAGTATAAAGGGTTGTCATTACTCTGAGTAGAAATCAGGCTTTACATTTCATATCCCCAAGCTTTCCCCAGAAACAAAACTGTTTCTTGTTCTATGGTATTGCTGGACAGACCTTTGCACAGAGCAGACCAGGAAAGAGAAAAACAAATGTGGGAGAACAAGAAAAGCTTAGTCAAAAGAAGGAGACGGGACAGGAGGAGGAGAAAGAAACAGTTGCTCTAAGTTGCTATAGTGGTGAAACCTGGACTCAAATTCCAGCTTGCTGACTGTGCGACCTTGGGAAATTTAATTAACCTCTCTGAACCTCATGGTTCCCATGAGCAGGTTGAAAAATAATAATATTTTAATAGAAAATAAATAATACTTTAGTGGAAAGGAAACAATGTTTTCTTTGTTGTATTTTAAAACAAATAAAATATGTAATGTATCTAGCACAGAGACTAGAAAGTGGTAGATACTCAATAGCTTGTAGTGATTATTTTTTGGATGGCGAGGGGGAGGTTTGCACATGCTATACTATGTTGATCCTAGAGCAAAGTCACATGCTTCCTAATGCTTCAAAACATCAGAGGAAACAATGTTTTTGATATTCACCCATTTTACTTGTATTCATTGTAAATAATAGAACTGATTGACTGAGTTAGCAGTGTGGCTATTCCAGCTGCTATTTCTTTCTAAATGAGATTATTTTGTAAATATTCTGCAGAGAAGAATTCACTCATGATTTTAAGACTGTAGAGCAAAGGGGCTGCAGCTCTACCATTCTTGACAGGGTTATATATTGGAAAGAGACCATGGTTTTGAATCAGATATTTTGTTTGAATGCCAACTAAACCACTTACTGGCTTCTGTTTCAGGGGTAAAGCATTTAACCTTTGAGAATAAGATTATGTAACTTGAAATGGAAAGGGAAACAAAAATAGCACCTATCTCAAAGGGCTGCTGTGAGGACAAAATACAGATGTATGTGGATGTATTTCTTGAGGGAGTAAAGCACAGTAAATGTTGATATTAATTTTTAGTTGTGTCTGATCCAGAACATGAGAAAAAGAGTTTTCCCTCCTCTTAGATCCTATTATGTGCATGAAACACAGGATGGGGTGAAAAATACCTCTTTCTCCTTTATGACCTGGTTTTACCCCAACACTTCTGGCACCAAATATGTGTGGGTTTTTCCCCCCACGCCAATCGATTCTCCAACTCTCCAATAGCAACTGGGTGTCCCACAATTCAATTCAGTTCTAACACTACTACCCAGAGTTAGTGCAGACCCCACAGGTTAAGGGCTCAGTCTCACAGGACTTTTTCCCACTTCAGATGCCAATCCCAAGTCTTGGGCCTCCTGTATTCTGACCAGTTGGCTAAAGTGATTTGAGAGTCTAGATCAAGGATGCAGAATGTCCTGCCCGCAGGACCTATAAGGCCCAAGAAATCCTTTGGTTTGGCCCAGCCAAGGCATTAGGGGTGAGTTAATTAAATGTTTGACCAAATATAGCCGGTTAATTTTTAAGTTGATAATTTTGTATAGTTCTAGACTGATGTTATAAATATCCAAATGGGCCATGGCAAAAGAAAGGTTCCCCACCCCGTTCTAGATTGACCAAGTTCTCGGTTAGCCACCCACCGTATACAGTGTTGTTACTGAATGGGAGGGGTTCCCATGATCCCTTCTCTGGTTCAGTAATTTACTATAGTGACTCACAGAACTCAGGGAAACACTTACTATTACTGGTTTATTATACATCATATTATAAAGGATACAAAGAAACAGTCAGATGAAGAGCTATACAGGGCAGGATCCACGGGATCCCAACCACAGGAGCTTCTGTCCCCGAAGAGCTGAGGTATGCCACCCCCCTGGCATGTGGATGCATTCATTAACCCAGAAGCTCCCCAATATCTGTCATTCAGTGTTTTTTTTCCTGGAGTTTTCATAACATAGTCATGATTGTTAATCAACTCAATCCCCAGTCCCCCTCTTCTCCCTGGAGGTTGGGGGTAAGGCTAAAAGGTCTAAGCTTCTAATCAACATTGGGCTTTCTGGGTCCCAGCCCCCTGCTGAAGCTATTTAGGGACCTGCCAAGAGTTGCCTTATTAGAACAATTAGAAGTTCTTATGCCAGGAACTTGGACTAATACCAAAATTATGTTTCATATTATATAGCACAAGACCATATCTTTTTTTCCAGGGTTAATAGGTAGAGGTATAGAACCTTTAATCAATTCACATTTTCCCCCACCAACTTGTTCTGTGGAAACAGCTTCAAATTTACAAGTTGAATTCTTAATTTTTTCAGCTTTATTGAGATGAAAATCAAAACCACAATGAGATATCACCTGTTAGAATAGCTATTATCACAAAGACAAGAGAAAAGTGTTGGTGAGCATGTGGAGGAAAGGAAAGCCTTGTGCACTTCCGGTGGGAATGTAAATTGGTACAGCTAACATGGAAAGCAGTATGGAGGTTCCAAACTTATTTTGAACCAAATCGAAAACTTTGGAATACGTTCTTTGCCTCCAAAGGCACAATAAATTTCTCTGAATAGAGCAAGAAGAAATGTATATCTTGTCTTTCAATGTTTATAGACATAGCTGTTCAGCTGAGGAGGTTATATATTCTGCCTAGACCACTGATGGCGAACCTATGACACGCATGTCAGAGGTGACACGTGAACTCATTTTTTTGGTTGATTTTTCTTTGTTAAATGGCATTTAAATATATAAAATAAATATCAAAAATATAAGTCTTTGTTTTACTATGGTTGCAAATATCAAAAAATTTCTATATGTGACACGGCACCAGAGTTAAGTTAGGGTTTTTCAAAATGCTGACACGATGAGCTCAAAAGATTCGCCATCATTGGCCTAGACCCACTCATGTTGTTTTTTTAAAAAAAATATATTTTATTGATTTCTTACAGAGAGGAAGGGATAGAGATAGAGAGTTAGAAACATCGATGAGAGAGAAACATTGATCAGCTGCCTCCTGCACACTCCCTACTGACGATGTGCCCTCAACCAAGGTACATGCCCTTGACCGGAATTGAACCCAGGATCCTTGAATCCGCAGGCCTACGCTCTATCCACTGAGCCAAATCAGTCAGGGTGACCCACTCATGTTTTACAAGGAAGCTGGGGGAGATAAAGATATATAGTAGCCACCTCTGCCAGGTTCCATGGTAGCCTCCTTCAAGAAGTTCAGGTCCTGGAAACAAGAGGGATTCCCACTTTTGACCACTTCTGCTATTTCTAGTCCCCTTATTTCCTCCCTCCTTTTTGCCACTCTGAGTCTTATCTCTCCCAGACCAGAGCTTTCAACTGGATGAGGCATGATAAACTTTGGGTTAATTGAATAAGGAAACTCTGAATCATATAGAGAAGAAATTATTTATGTGGACAATGAAAGCAATTGTGGAACTAGAAACACAGCTAATTGTAGGAAGAGTGTAATACTTGGTATTCTGTTTTTAAACAATAGTGGAAAAATATGTCTGTTTATTGAGCAAAAAGGTTAATAATCAGAGGGATGTAATGAACCTCCAAGTTAACAAGGGCATAAATATAATGAATAAAATACTTGTCAAGCCAGCAAAAATAAGAAAATAGGAAAGAGGACAAAGAAGACACAAAGGAGAATAAATAATCATATTAAATGGGAGGATTAATTTCAAGTCTGTTAGTCATTATCTATATATATAAAAGCCTAAGAGACTGAACGACCGGTTGCTATGACACGCACTGACCACCAAGGGGCAGATGCTCAACTCAGGAGCTGCCCCCTGGTGGTCAGTGCGCTCCCACAGCCAACCTCCTGCAGCCGGCCAACCTCCTGTGGTCCCTCACTTTGGCCGGCTGGCCCCCTCTTGATCGGCCCCAATCGCCGGCCAGGCCGAGGCACCCCACCCATGCATGAATTCATGCACCGGGCTTCTAGTACTAAATATAAATAGACTGAATGTTACATTAATTGACATAGATTGACAGATTGCATTTTAAAAAGAAGGCTTAATATATGTTATGTCTGAGAAACAATTAGAACAAAGAAATAAAGATTGGTGATAAAGAGTGGGCACCAGTAGTAGTGATAATCTAGCTAAATTTAATTTCTTTAAAAAGTTATTTCTGTTTGTATAACATAGATTTAAAAGAATACAATACTAGAGTATCTGATCTATAGATTTTCTGAACTATATGTTTCATATTTTGCATTGATATATTTATTATTTTATTCAACAAATAGTGACTCCTTCCATTAAGTCACAAAACTTAATATGCTAGCTAATTGAGAATCTTGTCAATCTAGAACAGCGGTTCTCAACCTGTGGGTCGCGACCCTTTTGGGGGTCGAATGACGCTTTCACAGGGGGTTGCCTAAGACCATCGGAAAACACATATATAATTACATATTGTTTTTGTGATTAATCACTATGCTTTAATTATGTTCAATTTGTAACAATGAAATTGGGGGTCATCACAACATGAGGAACTGTATTAAAGGGTCGAGGCATTAGGAAGGTTGAGAACCACTGATCTAGAAGATACTTAAATTGGTTTAAACTCTTAAATTACACTGTACTTTCCTTTTCATCTACTACTCTGGCTGATAGGTAGAGCTGTAACTTATTTGTGTGAGCTTATATGTTTAAGTGACATTTCTATTGTCTATTCTTTTTTGTACTAGCCATTCCAGAAAATTTTATATTAAATGTATGTGAAGTGTCTTAAGTCCATTTTGAGTGAGAAAGGGCATTATTAATTCAGTAACTAAAAATCCAGATTATTTGCTAGTTGCTTTCTTTTTGTCATCTTTACCTTTAGGACTATAATTTCCTTTTTCTACTTAAAATTTTTTCGTTGTGTCCTCTGCTGAATTGCCATATGGTTGTGCCAGCAGTAAAGGCTTCAAAAGGATCTTACTGTGCTTCCACTTCATCTGGGATCTGGTTGGAAATGCAGATGCTCAGGCCCTGAACCTTTGGAAAAAATAATCTACATTTTAATAGGATTTTCATCTGATTTGCTTGCACATTAAAATTTAAGAAACATTTCCCTAGGAGATCTTTTTGGCTGCTATTTGAATTCTACAATTAAAAATTTCATTGGTTACCCAGTAAAAAGTAATGGCCAGAAAGGTTTTCTTCCAATATTCCCAGTTTGCTTTATCTAAAGGAGTCTTGGGATTTAATGGGGCATTCGGGCACAGGCATTATCTTATCCTAAGTTTTCTGATACAATTACCTCTTTACTTACATTACTAGGATCATTCCAATTCATTCTTAGTTTCAGTGGCTTAGGAATGTGTGTGGTTAATGTTGATAAACATCTTCAGAACCTATTTGGCAGTGAGTATAGATAACAGAAAAATATTAAAAAATGTGTCTTTTCTGATAAGAGAATTGGAGTATGTGGAGAAGTGATGGCACTTTAGCCTTCTATTCAGTTGAACCACTTTGGACACAAAGACAGAAAGGGATTTTTGTTCCAGCAAATGCACAGCAGGGACAGCCGAAACCCGGGGAGAGATAATGCACTAAGTATAGCAGTTAAGTGGTAAAGACTTTGAATCCTAAAGTGGCAAGCTCCACGCATCAAAGCAGCAGGAGCAGCTTAAGGCAGCAAATAGAAATGGTGAAGATCTCCTGGAGCTATGAAGATGCATTTGGGTCCTGTGAGTGAGGAGGCCAAGTGAGGCGCATCCTAAAGGGACAGATAATTACGATTGGTGACAGTGGCTTGTAAATCATACAAACCACCACATTGCACTAAGATCTTTGGGAAATTATTTCCTGTTTGCTCTATAATGTTGTACCTTCCTAGACACTCCCGTGTCTCCCCTTTGACTTGGCAAACCTGACTTCCGTTGTCCAGACTTGCCTCCTTGACCTGATCCTTTGACAACTGCATTTCTTTTCTGAACCACTTAGATGTCTTGCTTCAATTTTCACTTCCAGAGAAGCGACTGAAAAATACATTTCAAGTCCAGACATCTAGATCCCAAAACAGAATATAGTGGGTACACCTACATTTCAGTTGGCTGACCAGAAACAAACAAAAAACAAACTTATAACGCCTAACCTTACATACCAGACTTTCAGAGTGTGTTCTGCAGCATCAGAGTGCTTTCCTAAGGTTGCCTGGGAGCCCGCACAGAGGACCAGGGGACCAAGCTGCTGAGATTTTTGGAGGAGATTCCTTTTTTAAATCAATTTTATGTGTTGGTAATCCATATAGGTTGCATTTGATAAAATAATAACAAGTTGCTTTAAAATTTACATTATTGATGTTATAGAAATAAAAAGGACTATAAAGGAATACTATAAACAATTGTATGTTAATAAGTTAGATATCATAGATAAAAAGACAAAATCCTAGAAACACACAAACTAGTAAAACTGACTCAAATAAAATATTTGAATAGACATCCTGTGTAACAAATAAAGAGATTGACTTCGTCATTTTAAAACTTCCTGCAGCCCTAGCTGGTTTGGCTCAGTGGATAGAGCGTCGGCCTGCGGACTGAGGTGTCCCAGGTTCGATTCCGGTCAAGGGCATGTACCTTGGTTGCGGGCACATCCCCAGTAGGGAGTGTGTGGGGGGCAGCTGATCGATGTTTCTCTCTCATCGATGTTTCTGACTCTCTATCCCTCTCCCTTCCTCTCTGTAAAAAATCAATAAAATATATTAAAAAAAAAAAAAAGAAACTTCCTGCAGAGAAAGTCCAGGCCCAGGCCTCAGTATTATCCTGATATCAAAACCAGGCAAACACATCACAACAAAACTATAGACCAATATCTCTTATGAAAAAAAATATAAGAAATTCTTCATAAAATACTAACAGTGGAATCCAGTGGAATCCAATAACATTAAAAATGATCACACATATTAATCAAGTGAGATTTGACTCAGGATTACAAGATTGATTTAACATTTGAATGATCAAGACATATACCACATCAAAACGATAAAATACACTAAAAACACACAATCATCTCAATAAACAGAAAAAAAAAACACATTTTACAGAATCCCACATGCCATCAAGATTAAACACAAAACAAAACACTTAACAAAGTAGGAATTCTGAGCAACACCCTTAACCCAATAAAAGGCATCCATGGAAAAAAACCACAGTAACATTAAACTTAATTGTGAAAGATTAAATGTTTTCCCCTAAGATCAGTAACAGGACAAGGATGTTCACTTCTATCCAATATTGTATGAGAAATTTTGGCAAGGGCAATTAGGCAAGGGATAAAAAGGTATTCAATTGTAAAAGGAGTAAAATGACCTTTATTTAGGGATGATATAACCCTTATATAGGAAAGCTTAAAGAATCCCTGAAAAAACTATTAGATTTAATAATTGACTTCAGCAAGGTGGCAGGATATAAGATCAATGCACACATAAAAAAACCTGTACTTCTATACCCTGGCAATGAAAAATCTGAAATGAAATTAAGAAAATAATTTATTCATAATAACATTAAAAGTAAAAAAACAAAACACTCAGAAATAAAACAAAAGTCCAAAATGGGTACTATGAAAACTAGGAAACGTAGTCTCCTGAATCCCTTAATAGGAAGAACTGAAAAACCATTGTTGGGTCAACACTGGAGTCACCACTGACATTAGTTACCCACGATTCTGATTGGAGACATCATCATTGTTGTCGGACGATACTGCATTTTTCCTCTGTGCTATGTAACTTAGGAATTAGGGACCAAGATTAACATATTGACTGTCTTGAACTCTGAATTGTCCTCTTAGGGAACAGCTGTGCCCATTGAATCTGAAGTCCTTTTGGGAGCTGTTCCACAATGTACTGGCTGCTTAGACGACCCTATCCTGCTATTCTCGCTTGTTTTTATTAGCTTAGGCTACATTGGAGGCAGGGAGCCATCTTTGAGCTCACAGCATCGATTGTTACTTTTATCAAAAAGTGTTCATATTCTTGGAGAATATGAGAGACTTGGCTAGATTAGGACAGGGAATAGCTAACTTCCTCCTCACCTATACATTAGACCTCTGGAAAACATCTTCCCTGAGAAAACAGAATGGACCTAACCCAAGACCAGAGCCTCCACTGTTAACCCTCAGTGATATTTACTTTAAACTTACACTATGGTTGCTCCCTCTGTTGGTGCCTTACCAATGACACTCCCTCTACTACCACCGGGAGGGTGGTGTTTAAGCGTATATTGTACCTTCATACTGGTGTCTCATTCTGAACTCTTGACAGAAAACTTGTTCTCAAGATTCAAATCTATGTTTGAATTGGGTGAGGATTTTTCATCTCAATGTAGCCACATGATACAAATGATTGTTGTCCAATATACCAATATATGTGAGGTAATATCCCTTTCCAATGCCATGTACTCCCCTAATGTCAAGTAAGTGATGAAATGCTATTGTTGTTGAGCTGAATGGTGTCTTTGCTTAGACATAGTTTAGACAAATATATTTATGCACTTTAATGGAGACAATAGAGAAAGAGAACATTTTAAATGTCACTCAATCTCTGAATTTCCCATAGTCAGGGACAAAGCTGGAAGCTACAAATGTTACAGTACATTGTACTGTGGCTGGATGTTATAGGTGATTAATAGACACCTACTAATAGGTTTGCTGAATATTAATGTAGAAATTGCTTTAAAATGAATTACATAATTTAAACTATAAATCAGCCATCCCAGAATACAGATCAGTCATAGATAAATCATTTATGACCCTTTTCTCTCTCTTTGTGTGTGTTACTTCAGTTCTCTATATCAAAATAAAGAACTGAAGTAATATAGATAAACTTAAGTACAATTATCATTCTCTTTGTATGCATTTTTCTAAATTTTCTACAGTTACCTTGTGCTACCTTGCAATCAGGAACAAAATCAACTATTATTTTCAAAAATTTTAAATACCTGCAACATTTTACATAGGTTGTGATAGTACATTTAACATTTTCTTTCATATTATCTCATTATGTCTCTATTTGCTTTTATTATAAGTTGAAAAGACTCTAAATCGAGGAGTCTGGGTATAACTGGAGACTTTGTATAACTTCTCTCTTATAATCTACTCTAGTTCAAACAGATTGAGGTCACACATGCCTTCAAGTCCCAAGATCAAACCACTTCCAGCAAACCAGTCAACATGAATAGAGTTTCTCATAAGCCCCGTGATTTAAACTAGGAAAACACTGCACCTTGTTACATTCTGAATACTGATATTCTTCAGCGTTTCTGTCTGGCCTAAAAAAAGAGGTTTTTGTCTGGAAAAACATAGGTAGATTTTGATTTTTTTTTTCTGATTTATTCAGGGATCTAAAGAATGATCCATTTTTAATGGCCACATAAATGAAATTATCATTCTCATTGACTTAAACATGCAGGCTCAGGATAGTTAGAATAACTTTAGAGTTAGGGAGAATTTTGGCTCTAATAAAAATTCCTTTTTTCTCTCTTTTAATTCCTAGAGATGAACAAGAAACCAAACTGAATGTAAAAATTAATTTCAGAATTTAGTGAAACTATTTTTTCTCAATAATTTTTTTTAAATGTCAATAATTTTTCTAAGCTCTATCTGGCCTGCAGATTCACTATACTATAGTATATTCACCCCCGAGTCACCCTTTCTACCTAATAAGCTAAAAATAAGAGATGAGGCGATGATTGTGATTGCATTAGACTCCAGACCCCTGGGTAGAGTCTGAGCAGTTGGAATTGACATTTGTGTTATTGTCAGAATCCAACTGCCTGCCACATCTATTGGTGTTAAATACAACATCTGGATGAGTCTAATTAGGTTTTCAAGTAAGTTGATGAGAAAATGAGCCTTATGCACTTATCTAAATGGAGAAGTTTCTTTTGATTGTTGTAAATACATGAGTGGAATTAAAAAAAAAATCAGGTCTTTAAATCACACTTCTGACCTCAAACATAGCCACTGCATATTACTTAGGAAGGGGAAATAGAGTCCAAGTTGTCTTCCATCACCAAACACATGGTCAATAATGCTACTTCTTGCATGAAGCACAATGGGTGAGGGTCTTCTGTGGTTGTTCTTTAGTTGAGAGTTTGTCCCAAAAATAAAGAGGAGTGGAGCCTGCTGGCTTCATGATGGTGCATGCAAAAGCATCAGCATAGTCATGGGCAGGGCCATGAATGCTGCTGGGTCACTGGACTTCACTCTTTTTTTTTATATAAATTTCAGGGAGGAAGGGGGTGGGATAGAGAGAGAGAGAGATAGAAACACCAATGATGAGAGAGAATCATTGATCAGCTGCCTTACACCTCCCACACTGGGAATCGAGCCAGCAGGTCCCACACTCGGAATTGAGCCCACAATCCAGGCATGTGCCCTTACTGGGAATGGAACCATGACCTCCTGGTTCATAGGTTGATGCTCAGCCACTGAACCACACAGGCTGGCTGGCATTCACTCTTGATGAAAGGGGAATGGAAGGCATTTTAGGAGTTGGGAAATGGCCAGCCGGGTGGAGTTAGGTGGCCTGGCCCTGGCTTCCTCTTCTGTCAGGATCTGAATACTCTCTCCGCACACCACTCTGGAATGGTCCATGGCTCGGAAGGTGGCTTCTCCTGAGGAGTAGCCTTGTTATCGGGACTTTGCCTCATGCCTTAGAAAGTTTAAAAGAGGAGCACTCGTGAAGCAGTTTAATGTTTAAATAATCCCAATTCTAAGCGGCAGGGTCACTAGAGATGATACTTTTAGTCTAGGGAAACTTCTTTGCTGGTCTCTTTTCACATGCCTAATTTCACCTCCACTTAGCCACCCCAACATCAACCTACTTGTCCCCATGAGGGAGCAGCAGCAGAAAGGATCAGTGGCCCAGGTCCTCTTCCTGGGCAATACAAACCCTAGGACTCTTTCCCTCTGAGAGAAGTAGTTTTGTTAGAAAAAAAATAATGACCATTTTAACTCTCCTTTTATGGACTTACTCAGGTGTTGAGCCTGTTTAACTTATCATTTTACTCAGGGCTTTACTGGTTTTAGTAACAATAGTATGTACTTGAGTTAAACAGACTTGAGCCCAGGTTCAAGTTGTGCCCATTTCAGGTTCTGTACATTTGGGAAATCAACCTCTTAAGCTTTGATTTCTTTTTTAAATTTGTAAAGTAAGTGTAATATTTCCTCTATCTGACTAAGGTTGCTGTGAAGAGTAAGTGAAAAATAAATATGCAAAAGGACTTTTTATATTTAGTATTCTATGCAAATGTTATGCTATTTTTCTCTTTAAGGTAAAATTATGGGATTCAAAGATCAAATAAATAATGCTAGTTGTTCTTTAATTTGACTCCAACAAAAATAATTAAAATAAGTACAGCAGGACTTACCATCTATATTTCTCAAGTGAGGAGACAGAGCATCATTTAAATAAAATGATTTAAGGAAAGGTCACATAACTAGTGCAGTGAAAAAACATAAAACTCACATTTTAGTGTATTTTAAATTGACATTTGATGAAGTTTCACAGGATAAACTGTACTTGCAATAAAAATGAAGCATTGTGAAATGTAAGATTTATTTAAATGAGTTCATGTCCAGTTATACAGCTCTATCCAGTGTCTGTTGACTGAGATCAATGTTTGCCTGGGAACGTGTCCCTAGCGGGGTTTTGTTCTGTTCTTAGTTCTTATACTTTGCAATATGTTTATTAATAGCTCAAATAAAACCCAGAAAAAAATCATTTATTATATTGTAGATAATAATAGCTGAACAGGATTACTTTACTATTTAGAATCAGAAATCGAAGCAACGTTGATTCAAATAATGAGCCAAAACAAATTAGATGATATTTAAGATAATAAGAACAATGCTTTACATTAGGGTTTGAAAAATAAACCAATCAGGAAGCAGACACTAGTTGTTGTTGTTTTTTAAAAAGTCACTTAATCTGATGGCAAAATCAATACAGCTGTGGTGTGGTTCAGATGCTATAAAGCCATGAACACAATCTTAGGCAGTGACCTGAGCAAGAAGCAGTTCACAGCACCCCTCCCTTTGACAGACCACTCCTTGAGAGGAATTCATACGTAATGGTTAAGGGCATAGACTCTGGAGTTGGATTGCTTGGTTAAATCCTGGCTTTGTGACTGCCTTCTGGTGTGTGACTTTGGGAAAGTTACTTAATCGTCTTGTGTCTTAGTTTCTTCAACTGTGAAATTAAGTGAACAATAGTACATGGCTATAGGGTGATTATGAGGCTGAATAGCATAGCCCAGGTGCTCAAAAGGGAACCTGGCACAGAGTCAGGTAACCGTTATGATTATTACTATTAATTCTGCATCACAAACTAACAAACGCACTTACTGGAATATTTCCAGAGGAAGCAAGTAGGATGGCATAAAGATAGTCACACATCACTATTTATTGAAAATCTATTAAACTCCAAACCATGAACTGAAGCATTTTTATGTAATCCTTTCAAAAACCCTGGGAGTTAGGTACTATTATGTTCATACTGCATATGAAAAAGCTATGAATTAGAAAGGTTATATGACACAACCAATAAGTAATAAATGATATTTATTGACTTTGAAATACCTTTACCTGTTAAGTAATGTTCATTTGAGGATCAGATGACACCACTGAGGAAGTTTAACCTGGATAAGCAGACACCAAGTAGAAACATAGTGTCCCCTAACATTTGAAGGACTCTCAAGTACAACAGGGGCTTGACCTTGCTCTGCTAATTGTATTGTCCTACATAAAGATTCTAGGACAAGGCTCTAGGCAAATGATGGCGAACCTATGACACGGGTGTCAGACGTGACACGCGAACTCATTTTTTTGGTTGATTTTTCTTTGTTAAATGGCATTTAAATATATAAAATAAATATCAAAAATATAAGTCTTTGTTTTACTATGGTTGCAAATATCAAAAAAATTCTATATGTGACACGGCACCAGAGTTAAGTTAGGGTTTTTCAAAATGCTGACACGCTGAGCTCAAAAGGTTCGCCATCACTGATCTAGTCTTAGTAACAGTATTTCTCTTGAATACCTAGTGTAGGTCTTTACATTTTAATGTAATAGAATAATGACATTTTAAGAAGGCAGTGTTTATGGTCTGCTGTATTTCTCTCATCAAGACCCACAATCATCTCACTGACTTCCGATGGAGCTGGAAACTTCCATGAGATGGTCCCCATCCATGCAGACCACGCAAGCGTTTCTTAACTCTGGCTTCGTGCGATGGGAAAAGCAAGCTTTTGTGCCCTGGCAGCTTCCAGGAGCTCACCACCCTCCACCCTTGGGAAGAGCTCCTAGTCAGGGGTCCCAGAGAACCAGTGTCAGCCCTATTACAAAACTCAGTGAGACAGGGCAGCCCCCCAGGACTCAGTTTTCCAGGTGTCTATTTTGAATTGTAAATCACATATTTTGTTGGGAGGCCTCCTTCTTTCAGAGCTCACATCTTTTCTTTGTGATGGCTGGCACTTTTCGTCCTCATGTCCCTTTACCCTTTCCTTTGACTCCTCACTCCTCACACCTTCCCTGATGGGGAAGAATGACCCCAGGGCGGGCCGTCTGCCCTTCATCCTCAGTGCTGAAGAGGAATGCAGAGAAATAATTTTGTTCTTCCCCAAACCTCTTCATCTCTTTGATTTTTCTCACGCTTTGCTGGTTTGCCGGCACTCGCCGGGGTAGCCACAGACAATGCACTGGAGAATTTTTTTATTTATTATTATTCAGTTCTTTTCTTTTTTAAAAAAATTTCTCCCTTCAAAATCTCTTTGCCTTTCATATCATTGTCTTCAGCTCCTGGGACAGACAGCCACGAAGCTGCCTGTTCTGCAGTGCAGCCCGTCCCATTTTGGGGACACACCCATCATCAGGGATCTTTCTTATTTTTAGCTGTCATCTGGTTCCTGGTGACATCTAGCCATTACTGAGTTTGTCTCTGAAGCCAGAGGGAATCAATCTTTCACCCCTAGACTTATCCCTTCTCATGTGCTCCTTCTATTCTATCTGTGCCTGCAACCATCCCTGATATAGCGCAGCTGCCTGATTTGTTTCCTTGACTTCTGGTGGAAACAATTTAGCTTACAATGGCTGTTTTCTCCCCAAAACTGAAAAGAAAGAGCACAATAGCAACATAACTTTCTGTCACTGGAATAGCATTTCTGTTTCTTTTGCTAATGCAACCTAAGATGCACTTTGTTATAATATGCACTCTTCAGTTCTGCTGGTTTATGCATCTGTGTTACATGCTGTTCCTATTAGGTAATAGACATCAAACTAATAATTCATTGATCAAAAGTCTGTTCCTGAATGGGTGAGTCTTTCATTGGTGTTATCATTTGGAAACATTTGAAAGCGAGAGAAAGAGGTTCTTGCAAACACCCAGGAATGGAGGCATTTGAAGGTAGGATAGTTTCACATTGATACGGTGTCTGATGATCTCATCAGAACTCAGCAGGAGAATGGAACAGAGACTAAGATGGTCCATAAACTCAGAGAGAACACAAAGTGTCTCAAACTAAATGCCACAAAGGAGGGAATGTGCTTACTCATGAACACACACAAAACACTGGCTAATAGACTTCTTTCAGGGAGTTTAATACAGTTAGACACCACTTTCCCATATACACAAAAGGGGATATTTGGGCACATGCAAACATAAGTGCAGAACCAAATCGAGAATAATGATAGCTCTGTGGCAGAAATGGCTGAGAAAGGAAAACATAAAAAGAGACAGAATAAGCCCACACAAAAACGTGTGCCTCTATTATTTAAGTTCTCCCACTTTCTAAAGATGTAGGGATGGGGAGTATTAGAACAGTAGAAATAATGTCACAAGTAGCTGTAATGTGAAATTGAGAAAAAAATGATATGGTAATTGAGGTATTTGGGGGTTTTTCTACTTTGATTATGACAAAGGTTAGTGTAGACATGCAGTAAAGTGATTATTATGGATTTTTATTAACTTAAGTAACAACACAGTCTTCTCCATGAAAATTCATTATAGCTCTTTCATCATTGCTGGTTTGGGCATCTGCCCAGAAGGTGTTTTCAGTTATGTCATGAACTTGTATAGCAGATGGGGTTCTTCCTGTCTTGGATTGCTGCTGAGAAGCTCTGCTTCTTTGAAGAAAATAATTTCCCCAAGAATATTATTATCATTTACAACTTACAGATCAAGTAACAGAGATCAAGGACCTTGGGGAGGCTGGTGGTGAAGTTAAATGCAGCTGAGAGAGGTTGTGTTCCACAGAGTGAGGAAAAATATTAGGTATGCAACTGGAGAAAAGCCAGTAGGTGGCAGAGCAGATGATTATGGCTTTCTCCCTTGATAGCCTTAATTTCTATAGGAGATGAAACCATTGAGAGAGTTGGGGCAACTTGGAAAGAGTAGTGAAGGTTTGAAATAGCTGTTGAGGGAGCTTGGAGACATGACTAAGAGGGACCCTGATGAAGCTGGGATCTTGTGTTAGTCACGGTTCCAGTCCTCATGGCTGGTCAATTTTCCGCAGTACGAGGCAATTGACCAGGCCATTGAAGCAACGAACCAGTTCACAAGAATGATTTCACAGAAGCACAAGGAGCAAGTGATCCAGGTCAACCAACGGGTAAAGTAATTGACCATGAAATATTGTCTAGATGGAATGGAAAGTAGAAAAGGAGGTTAGGACAAAAATGATTAACTAGAAGGAAAATAGAGTACCTAGTAAGGGGTCTTTCTGCAGTTAAGAAGATAGTACATGGGAGGTGAAAAAAGTAGCAAGCAAAGATATGAACATGGAGTCAGATAATAGAATATTAAAATTTAAATGTCAAAAATGGAATAATTTTGAATTATAACAAGGTCAGACCTGTGTCAGTGGGAGGGGATCACTGAAATCGAGTGGAAGTGAGGGCAAATGGAGTTGAAGACATCAAGAAAATGTTAGTCTAGGATGTTCAATGGCTCTACTCTGTGGACATTGGAATCACCCACACAGTTAGTGGGATAAGAAATACAGAAAAGTAGTATGAATCAAGAGCCAGATTCTTCTGGAAAAGTAATTGGTTGAGCATAAATTTTGGCTAAGTGGCAGAGGAGATGGGACTAAATGGCAAGAATGGCAAGTTTTTACTTGGTTAAAAAGAAAGTTTGAACAATTAAGAGAAGTGAAAAGAGCCTGGCCGGTTTGCTCAGTGGATAGAGTGTCAGCCTTCAGACCAAAGGGGCCAGGGTTCGATTTTGGTCAACGGCACGTACTTTGGTTGCAGGCTCCTCCCCAGCTTGTGCAGGAGGTAACCAATCTATGTGTTTCTCTCACATCGATATTTCTCTCTGTCTTTCCCTCTCTCTAAATATCAATGGGAAAAGATCCTCAAGTGAGAATTTAAAAAAAAAGAAAAAAAGGAAGTGAAAAGGCCCTGTGGTGCAGAGACAGTGAGAAAATGAGCAGTCTCCAATGGATAACTCAGAACTCCTGGGGACTGGAAGGAAAGGCATGTCAGTTTACAGTAGATTTATAGAGATTGTAGAGCAGGGAAGGAAGGGCAGACATTGAAGGCAACGAAGGTGGGATGGAAGAGGACAGAGACCTGAGGGGCTATGATTTGGGGCATCAATGAAGGACATCAAGAACAAGTGGCAGGGTAGAATTAGCCAACGGGAACAGTGATTTGAAGATGTGTCTGTAGTTAGTCACAAAGAGACTCTGGGTGGTGTCCCCAGCAGAATGGCATTTATTGTCTATGGTTCATAGCAAAATAGCCTGTATTAGAGAAAGTAAAGAAGTCAGAAACTAATATTTATTGCACTCCAGATAAATCATCTCATTTAATCTTCATAAAATCTCCAGAATGTAGACATAATGATCCTCATTTTTTAAGAGCTAAAGACACAGAACCTCATAGCAGTGAAATAATTCTTCCAAGGTTATTAATGCCAGCAAGTGCTTAGTAGAAAAATACAAACCCACACTTGCTCTACGTAAGTTAGTTCATTTCTAAGTCTGATTCTTTATCTCAGAAAATAGCAATAATATCAACTTTGTCTAACGCTAGTTGACTTTTTAAATGATCAAGTGAGATGTTCATCAACAGTCTGAAATAAACATATAAAACTACACATAAATATATTAACTTATTCATTTCTGAGTCTTTTCTATTTTATACCCTTAAATTCCTACAAATAAATTACTCGTTTATTTATTAACTTTAAATGTATTCATGTTACTATAAATGAATTACTCATTTCTTCATTAACTTTAAAGGTAATCATGTTTCTATAGTATAAACTATAGTATGAGGAATGACTGGATGCAGAAAATAGAAATATTCACCTTTATAAAGGAAGACTGAATTATCTATATATATAAAAGACTAATATGCTAAGTGTCCCTCCCACTGTCTGACTGGTTGCTATGATGCACACTGAACACCAGGGGGCAGACACTCAATGCAGGAGTTGCCGAGCTGCAGTGACTTGGCAGCTGCAGTTCTCGGGTGATGCACCCCAAAACCAGAGAAGAGGGAGCCCAATTCCTCGCAGGGCCTCGAGATTCCACCTTTGGCCATGGGTTATGCTCTTGCTGGGGCACTATCAGCCCAGAATCTGGTTTACTGCACACTTGCATTTGTGTTCCACACCCTGTAGGAAAGCAACTTTGCAGAGTGCCCTCTCTTACCCTGGGACCCCTTGGAGGATGTTGGAGAGCTGGTTTTGGCCCGATCTCCGCAGGCCAGCCGGAGGGACCCCACCTGCCTAAGGGATCCCGCTCACTCCACAGATGCCCGGGAGGGAACTTGGGAGGTTGATTTCAGAGCATGTCCCACCTGTCTCACCCATCCCGCCCCGCCAGCCACCTTCTAATTAAATCCTGTTCAATGTACACAAATCTGTGCACCGGGGTCACTAGTTTTCCATAAGGGAAAATTTCTACAGTGATGTGGAAAGGATCACATTCTTTTCATCACTTGTTATTGTGATATTTCTTTGTAGTGTGAGTGAAATGATATCTCACATCTGCTGTGACTTGCATATCTCTGATTGCTAATGAGGCTGAGAATCTCTTTATATGTTTATTGGTCATTGATATTTCCTCATCTTTGAAATGTCTCCAAATAATTTTGCTCTTTTTTTAAAAATTGGATTTATTGCCCTTTGCTGTTGAGACTCTTTCATTTTATAGAAATGTTGAGTTTGCGTCAAGAAGATGAAGCAAGGTACACAAAGTCACACAGTAAGTTGGTAAAAAAGCCTGGACTAGGACCAAATTAGTCTAGTGCTTTATATTATGCTATTTGCAGGGACCCGTGTGCAATATCCAGCTCGGATGGCTCTTGTTACTTCAGCTTTATTCATCCAACAGAAGTGAAATAAAATGCGCCAGGCTCATCAATTGCAAGGGAACTCTGTCAATTTTGATGATACATGGAATCTGTTGTAAAGCAACCAGTAGCACAGAGCCCTCAGTCTGGAGAAAGTGGGGGTCAATGTAGATATGGTTTGAATCCTTGTGTAAGACAGATTATAGACATTAGAGGAATGACAGTTGGTGCCGAAAATAATAAAATGGGACTTGCTCAAGAGGCTGGCTGGCTGGTCTTATTTAGGAGGTTTTATTACTGCAGCTTATGTCTCCTTTGTTTCATAGTATTTATAACACACTTGATAGTTCATCATTCTTCCCCCTCAAATTGCATATGAGGTAACAGGGAGTTCGGACTGGCATATGAGCAGACAGAGGAAAGTGATTTTTTTTGTCATTTCCTATTGATATCTTCAAATAATAACTTAAGATCTGAAATGGAAGAATTTTGTACAAGTGCAATCATTCAGTGAATTTACTCATTTATTGATTCATTCATTCTCTTGATCCTTCTCGCCCTGGATTCATCATTTTAAACAGTGAATCACTTTCTTTAAACAATGTACTGACGTGAACTGAAGAGAATCAGATTTTTCTACTGAAAGGTCATCCTGTGGTCTCCCTGCATTCTTGGCCTTTCCTTCAGCTGTCAGTTCCCCAGGTTCTGCCTCCTCGTCTTTTCTTCTTGCTCTTTTATTTCTCCTCCTTTTTTAGTGGCTCTCAGATTGAGGAGGAAACCATACCCTTGGAGCTGTTTGTATGCAGCTCAGATTACTCCCCTTTCAGCTGCACAGGATCTGGCTTCTTAGCCCCTTAAACACTGGATGGAATCCATAGATCTTCAGGGTGGGTGAGAGCAGAACACTGATCATTGGTTGGTCCCACCCTGCGTTCTATGAGATGAACCCTATGGCCATGGACTGATTGCCGTACAAAGGCATAAGTAGATGGGAGGGCTTGTGAGGATGTGAAAAGGGCGAACAATTCTAGTGAACCTTTGAATACATTCAACAAGACAAATAGTTCTTTGTTTCTAATACAACAATATAAATATAATATTTGTAACTCTACCATGTTCTAGCACTACAAAGTGCAAAATACTCTTATAAAAGCAATATTTTAATTTAGTTGTTCAGAAGGGTCCCAGGTTTGATTCCCAGGGCAGGTAGCTGGGTTGCAGGTTTGATCCCTGACCCGGGTAGGGGTGAGTGTGGAAGGCAAACAATCAGTGTCTCTCCCACATCAATGTTTCTCTCTCTCACTCTCTCCCCTCGCTCCCTTCCAATCTCTCTAAAAATCAATGGAAAAAAATATCCGTGGGTGAGGATTACAAAACAAAACAAAATTTTAATTCCCCGCCTAGGTTAGTTATGGATATCAATGCCACTGACTTTGTGAAATTAACAAATGAACCTTGCAGAGACCTCCTAGAGTGGTTATTCTCTATGGCAGCTTAATAAAATGCTATTCAACAGGGAGGTAGCTTTGCTGGTGCCTTTGTTTTCTGGGATTCTCCAAGATCACAAATATCTTGAGTGGCTTATGTTACATATCCTTACGAACCCATATTTGGTAAAATCTCACATCATAAAGACATTTAATTGTGCCCCAGGAACGATATTTCATTCAACATTCATTGACTACCTATCATATGCATTCAACTGACAGGTAGTAAAAATATAGAGGACAGATATGATTCTTACTCTCAGAGAGCCCATAAGCAGTGGCAGAAAGAGACATATAAGCCATAAAGTTTCAATTCTATGACAGAGCAGGCATTGCATGCCTTAAAGAATGAGCCAGTTTTTTCAGGAAGACAAAGCAAGCCAGGGGAAGGCACACAGCTTCAGAGAGGTAATGCCTGTTGGCTCAGCATTGTACCCTATTTTTCTCTCTGCGTGGGTCCATCAACACTGCTGACTGATAGTGGAGGCAGGAAGACTTATCGAAGCAACAGGATACTGCCTCAGAGAGGCACGTGCATTGTGTTATTTTCTTGTCCAATGTCACTTCCATCCTCTCACCATGATGAGGAGAGGAGAGCTTAGGCTAAAGCTGAACTAGTCAACTATGTAACAGGAAATGAATCTTGGTTGAGCAATGGCCTATTGAAGGTAGGAAGAGCCTCCAGAGTTCAGCTACTTATGTCAGTCAAAACTCTGTGTTCTTTCTTTATAGTAACACAGACTATGGGTGGCACCTTGATAAGCTACCAAAATGGAGGAGGAAATGATCCAAGGCCAACCAATTTGTCCCTCCTAGTCTTTACTTTATTACAACCCCACAATGTCATTATTAAAAGTTGGTAATCTGCCCTAACCGGTTTGGCTCAGTGGATAGAGTGTCAGCCTGCGGACTCAAGGGTCTCGGGTTCGATTCCGGTCAAGGGCATGTACCTCAGTTGCGGGCACATCCCCAGTTGGGGATGTGCAGGAGGCAGCTGATTGATGTTTCTCTCTCATCAATGTTTCTAACTCTCTATCCCTCTCCCTTCCTCTCTGTAAAAAATCAATAAAATATATATTTTTTAAAAAGTTGGTAATCTATTGTCTGAGCAAATAACCAGGTACACATGGTTGGCTTTGTGTGAAATCACAAACTTTCGCCATCCTCTCTCTTGTTTATTGTTCATCTTACTTCTAAAGTCAAAAGAATGTAAATCAATCCACAATTCTGCCAACTTCTGCCTCCATATTACCTGTCTTTCCATAAGGTCCCTTGGACTTGTAGATTATCTTCTATATTTATTAATTCAACTTACTTTATTTCTTTTGACTAGCTCTCACACATTTTCCTCTTCATTTTCAATGGATTCCCTTTCTGATTATTTTTTACCCTATGAACAATGAATTCATGGAACTATATTACTTTTTACCCCATGAACAATGAATTCATGGAACTACCAATAACAGAAAGACCAGAATATAGAAAAAAACAGGAAATACTTTTGAAAAGGTAGTTGTGCTGGATATATTGCATCCTCCTCTCTTTCATTATGCTTAGTGCCCAGGAAGCTGACCCATATGGACGACGTTTATGGGTTCTCTTCCCCTTCAGCTGCCAGTTGGATTCAACCAATGGGAGGCACCAGAATATGATCTATAATAATAAAAGCATAGTATGCTAATTAGACCAGATGTGCTTCCAGACGAAGCTGGGGCTGCGAGGGAAGCCCAGGTCCTGGGTGCCGGAGGGAAGCCAGTGCCAGCATCTGGGGGAAAGAAGGCCTACTCTTGCATAAATTTCGTACATCGGGCCTCTAGTCAGAAGATAAGAGGAGAGTTAGATTAGGGTATTTATTACATCATCTCTCTTTGGCCAAGTCACTACAGTTTGCTGTGTCCCTCTACTGAAGACTGAAGGTCTGTTAGGCATCCTTTATCACAGCGTTGCATCCTGGCTCCAGGAATCTCTTACTTCTCTTCCGCTTTAGGCCTAAGGACATTAATGACCCTGCTGGTACTGTATTTCAGGAACTGCACTTTCCTTTCTTAGTTCCTTTAAACTAAGCTTTCTTTTTTTTCTCTTAATCTTTATTGTTGAAAGGATTACATAGGTCCTCCTTTTTCTCCCATTAACCTCTTCCAGTCCTCTCCCCTCCTCCCCTTCCACCCCAATTCCCCCATGCCCTCACCCCCCATTGTCTGTTCTATGGGTTATGCATATAAATTCATTGGATGATCTCTTCCCTCCCACCCTCCTCTCCCTTCCCTCTAAGGTTCAACAGTCTGTTCATAGTTCTGTGTTGTAGGTGACCGATATGGAGCCTGTGGCTCAGAATAGAAGGTCTAGGATTAAAGCATAGATGGGTAGTTGAAGTTAGAGATACTGTACAGAACAAGAAAGAAACGTGGCTGAGGAGAGAAGCAGAGAGAGTGTTCATAGGGGCCCTAAGGACTTTTCTCTTGGTGTCCTTGCCATTTTATCTCCTTCCCTTCTCTTTACCCATGAGCATTTCCTCCTGTCAAGAATATAAAATAGTTAACTTATAGCCATGAAAGCCATAAAGTGTTTTCATAATGGGCAAAATTATAAGTAAAAATTTATTTTTAAAAATTCTATTATGTAACAGTAAGTCATGATATATTTGAATTTGTAATATAACAAGTTTTATTATAAACTAGAGGCCCGATGAACGAAATTTGTGCAAGAGTAGCCCTTCCTTCCCCTGCTGCTGGCACCGGCTTCCGTCTGGCACCGGGGCTTCCCTCTGGCCGCCAGCTTTGTCTGGAAGGACGTCCAGTCTAATTAGCATATTATGCTTTATTATTATAGATTATTATAGATTCTTTAACATGTGCTATGTATTTGTAGAAAGAGACACTTTAGCTAGACTCCCTTCTCACTAATAACATTTCTCACCAGGGGCTTCAGTGGTTTGGTCCTCTTTATAGCACGTTGACTTAAATGGAGCAAATCTTGATCTCTATTATCCTTTTCATTTACTTGGATGTTAATTATTCTCACAGATAGAGGAACCCCAGGATAAACCATTTTCCAGTTTCCCTTATTGCTCCAGTAGTCCCACTTTCCATTTAGCCTTAAAAGAGTTTTAAATATTTGTGTGTGTGTGTGTGTGTGTGTGTGTGTGTGTGTGTGTGTGTGTGTGTTAAACATTGGGCAACTCCTTTTTGAGAAAAAAAATTCATCTTTCCTCTCAATTTCTCATGACTGAACTCTAAAATGTGTCCTGATTGTTTCCTTCACTAGCTATTTGACATTCCAGTCATAGCAATGCATTGATTAATTCAGTTTTTTATAAATTGTGTTGCCATTCAAATAATAATGAATGAAAGTGGCACTTTTAGTAACTATCCCTTTGATGTTTCAACTGGGTACATATTTACTTCCTTGGGAATATTCCTGACCTCAGACTCTTACTTCCTTGACTCCTTAGTATTTCCCCCATAGCAACGTCAATTTCAGTAGCAGAATTCATTCATCAAAGTCCACCTGTGAGTTGTATCTCCACAGCAATCACAGAGCACTGTTGGGTTTTACACTTTCATTCCCATGAGGAGTGTCTTCGCCTTTTCCTTTTCTTTTTTATCTTTGTTGTTGAGAGTATTACAGATTTCCCCTAATTTCCCTTGCCTGGCCTTTTTTTTTTCTATGTTCTTAAGAGGCACATTTGACCCGATCAAGCTGTTGGAGTCCTAGAAAGCCTGGTCTTTGATATGAGCAGTTAGTTTTGCATAATTTTGAATAAACTACTCTTAAAACAGTGATATTTGGGGAATACTCTATGCCTCTGGATGCTAGTTGTTGTTTTTAATGCTATCATAAAACTAAGTTGTAATAATTAATGAAGACCTGTTCTCTTGATTCCTGAATTTCAACTTGGCACTTTCAACATATGTTACTATGCAGTGTTATAAATCACCATCTGAACACGAAGTACATGTGGTCTGCATAGCTAATGAGTTTTTATTTTAGTTTCCTTGTTATATATTTTCTCTTACTTGAAGAAACTGGGGATAATGCATCAACTGATATTTATTTAAGCACCTTCTCTCATCTTTATTCCACTAGAAAAAAAATGTTTAGATTCTCAGTCCCCCTGTGTAGATTTTTGGTGGGAAAGAGAGATACTATAACTGTCATCATAGAGAGTAGAATTTAAAAAGAATTTTGAACAGGGAGGGTGAGCTCGTGAAAGGATGGCATCTATTTCAGGATTCTGGGCTGGCAGACTGTAGCATATGGCCTTTACGAGAAAAGAAGGAGAAAGCGTTGTTAGTCAGTGGCCTTTTTGTTTTGATTCTTTATTGGTTTGTATGAGGGTTTTTTTATGTACTATTTATTTTTTGTTTGAACTGTTTTCTAGATGATCCTTAATATAAATGTACTGTTTAAGGGAAATGCCAACTCTTAGTCATCTGGAAAAGCTGTTTGCTCTATTCTGACCTAAGATTAATGGGTATAGATAGTAACAAGAAGCCCAGAATGGAAATAGATCTGGTTTCTGAATCCTCCATTACAGGACACAATATATAAAATGATATACGTGGCCCTGTCCTGATGACTCAGTTGGTTGGAGTGCCATCCCATACACCAAAAGGGTTCAGGTTTGATGCCCAGTCAGGGCACATACCTAGGTTGTGGGTTTGATCCCTGTTTAGGGCAAGATTGGAAGGCAACCCATCATTGGTTCTCTCTCACATCGATGTTTCTCTCTCTCTCTCTCTTTTCCTTTATTTTTCTCTAAAATCAATAAGAACATACTTTATTTCTCTCTAAAATCAATAAGAACATATCCGTGGGTGAAGATTTTAAAAAATAAAAGATCTATGAGGAGTTTATCAGTTGCCCTCTGCCCAGAGGGTTTGAAAATTACTAGTATACTTCCTTTTTTTCCATTTTTAGAGCCTCTTCATGTTATACTTCATTATTAAATAAATACACAGAGTCTCAACTCTTATCCCTTTGCCTGTGGCTATGTAGTCAGTTGCCAGGAGGGTTGTTTAATGTAAACTGAAGTAACAAATCAATGCCAACAGGAACAGAGAGAGGGAATGGGGCCACTTTTGTTTTTGCTGTTATCACACCCCTTTACCAGAGGATGTGTGCAAGCTGGAGAACGATGACCTCTCTTGCTACATTGCAGATGAGGTGAGGTTAGTCCTGGGACCCAGTGCTCAGGCAAGTCAGAAAGCTCTCCTTCTTCCAAGTCTGCTCAGGAGCACCTAATGGAAGAACTAGGTAACTCGGCCTGGCTGGCAACCATCTTGGCAGATTAAGTGCCAAAATTCCACTTCAAGTTGTGCTGGGTTGGCAGAACCATAGGTCAGGAACTCAACTGGGCAGGAAGCCAGGGCCTTGATTGGCTATTTATGTGTCTTGTCTAGCATATCGTTTGGAGGCAGTCCACTGTTATCAACACAAAAACCTGTCATTGTGGCTTTTCCTATAAAATAGCTCTATTATTTAAGGAGCCAGGTAGTTTTATTATTGGCAAAATACTCAGTGGGTTCTGATTTCCAAGTCATTGACCGATTACTGGTCTACTGATTTGATACTCCTGCAAAGGAACCAAAAGTATTAGAGTCAAGCAAGCTGACAAAAATGTAAGTTAGAGAAAGAAAATGAGTATATTTATTTGCTGTGCAAGGACCTCCTTAATATTATGAAAATGGAAAAAACTGTGCAAAAGGATCCCTTCCCTTCCTCTTTCCTTCTCCCTACTCCTAACACCAGAGGAGAAGACCCTGGTCAAGGAGGAAGAGGATGTCGCATGACCGGAACACCCCACTCACTCAGTCCAAGGTGCGGGAGTAGGAGGAAGGTGTCAAATAGAAAAGGATCTGGCCCCTCTCAGGAACTAGAGGACTAATCCCTGCTGGTGATGGGGAACATCTTAAAGTGGAGTTGACTGTTATAGTAAATAAAAATGCTGGGATTTCCCTAAGATAACAATAAAGAGCCATGTGACCAAGCCTGGTTGAAGCCAGTGGTTAAGAAAATATTTACAAGTTCATGTTTATAGCTCACTTTGTTAGACCCAATAAATCAATCTCACAAGTATAGAAATATACTGAGCTTAGAGCCAAACCTTCAAGTTATCATATTTTAAAACATTACCCCAAGATACTTTTAACATAATGTGTCTCCAAACAAGCTGCTCCCACTAAAAATATTTTTAATTGTACTTTTTTAAAAATCCTCACCTGAGAGTATTTTTCAAATGATTTTTTAGAGAGAGTGGGAGAGGGAGAAACATCGATGTGGGAGAGTGAGTGAGACACATCAATTGGTTGCCTTCTGCACGTGCCCCAACAGGGTCCGGGCCTGGGGCAGGGAGGAGCCTGCAATTGAAGTACAAACCCTTGACCAGAATCAAGGCTGGGACCCTTTAGTCCACAGACCAACACTCTATCCACTGAGCCAAACCAACTAGAGGGCTTAATTGTACATTTTTAATGAAGGCAAAAAAAGTTTCTGTTCCATTAACAAATAAAAATGTAATATTTTAAATATACAGTTTTCCCCCCTCATTCTTTTAAATTTCTACCGTGGGGTATATTTTAATCTAAAAAATAAGATAGTAGTATATGTATGCCTATTTATTTATAAGTCACATAAATGTATTGTTGAGTAAGTTCTCAAATTTTTCTTTTTAACTCAGATATCTAGATACACTTTGCTAGAGGAAAGAGGTAGCAGCAGATGTCCAGAAAAGGAAGATGAAGGGAAGGAATATGAAGAGCAGTAAATGGAAAGGAACACAGAGAAGAAGGGCTGGCCACTTACATGTGGAGGGCAGAGGCAAGGAGAGGACAGCTGCAAAGAGGAAGGGAATGAGGCAAAGACAAGCACCAAGACTTGGGTCATCATTGTCCATGAGACACATGTGCCTATCCCAGGAGAGGTTCAGGGTCCAGGGCAAGAACATACAAATAGTTTCTTAGCAACCTTTCCCAGATATCTGTAAAAGGTAATGGACCAATTGGAGGGCCTCAAATAGCCTACACTGAGGGGCACAGAGCCAAATTTTTACAACTCTAGAGTAACAATGTTGTTGTCCACTAAATGGGTGATAGAGGATAGATGGATAGGGGGAGGGAAGAAGAGAAAAATATTAAGTAAACCCTAAATGGTCTCTGAGATCATCTGTTAGGCTTTCAGATTCAAACATGAAAACATCCTTTCAATTCAAAGTTAATAGAGAAATATGATTTTTAGAAAGAGTGAGAATGTTACTTAGAATTGGTTTGCAAAAAACAGTGCATGTTTAAAAAATACGCTTCCCCTGCTAGAGAATGGCATTGTATTGGGCATAAATGGCAGCATCCCCATTACAAGAGCCTGTAAAGGTCTAATGAAAATATACATTTGTGGAAAGTACTCTCTGTACTACTGGGAAACCTCCTCAAAGTGACTCAGAGTTCACTCACATAAAAATAACTGAACCCCTGAAAGCCAACAAATATTTGTTAAGGGCTTAAAATGTGCTCTATTGTGTAGTAAGTATGGTAGATAAAAGGTATAGTCCTTGCTTCCAAAGAATGTATCTACTTGCAGGTAAATTGAAGATAAAATCTGCAATACAGGTTTGATACAGTTATGACTGAGCACTTATTGTAATATTTACAAAAAGAAAGTGCTGTCCAAACTTAATACAACTGGATTTGTAATGTTATATAGAAGAATGAGTGAGGGAAGCAGAAGTTGGGGGGAGAGAATGACTTTTAAGGCAAAACATTGTCCCATAATTCAAGAGGAACAAAACAAAAATTAAACAGAAGGAAAGACTGTAGGAAGTTTAGACCAGAAGAAAAAATAAATAAAAGATTAAATAAGAATAGCCAGAATAATGGAGATGCCATTTTCTGAGTGCTTACTCATCCTATCTAATAGAGAGGGGGTATGCTAATTGACCATCATGCCCCCACAAGATGGCAGCTCCCACAGCCAATAAAGAGGGATATGCTAATTGACTGTCATGCCCTCACAAGATGGTGGTGCCCACAGCCACAAGATGGCAGCACACAGTCCCCTCAGCCCTGCCTCATCCAGCTGGAGTCCCCCAGTCCCCTCAGCCCCACAGGAGTGGGCAGTTGGGTACGATCATGCTGTCAGGGGAGCAGTTAGGCGTCAATCAGGCCACCAGGGGAGCAGTTAAGGGGCTATCAGGCTGGCAGGCAGAGTGGGAGCCAGTGTTCCCGGATTGTGAGAGGGATGTCCGACTGCCGACTTAGGCCCAATTTGGGATCGGGCCTAACCTGGCAGTTGGACATCCCCCGAGGGGTCCCAGATTGGAGAGGGTGCAGGCTGGGCTGAGGGACACTCCCCACCCCCGTGCACACATTTTGTGCAGCGGGCTTCTAGTTCCTTTATATTTTCATTAATTAATACATTTATTGAACAAGCATTTATAATACAAGTACCAGGCAAGTTGACCAGCTATGAGGAGCAGTTAAGGAAGACATCTCCCTACCCTGAAAGAACTGACATTTTAGGGGGAGCAAAGTAGTAAAGTATTGGTTGCCTGGCAGAGGGTTATGGGTACTTTGCCAGAAAAAAAGGTGTCCATGGAAACTCAGGAGGAAGTAAATCTACCTACAAGATCTGCATGCTCTAGGATCTCAGATGTCTTGTTTTCAAGGATAAAAGTTGAAGAAAGTAGTATGCTTCCTTCAACTTTTTAAATATATGGCATTCCATGTCTACATTTTCAGGTATGGTCTTGGTTTTTCTATATTCAAGACACACATTTCCACTAATCTGGTTTAGACAGATAAGCTATGCTTCATCTCTTCCCACCTGGGGCCTGATTTAGCCAACCAGGGATCTCGGCCCTGACTTCACATGAGAATCACTCACCCGAGGATTCCAGTGTGCTTCTGGAGTTGAGAACCACCAGCCTATAAATAGGCCTGGACAGACTCTTGCTACAGCAGAAGTTGATCAAAGTTTCTGGCTTGGGCCCAGATGTTATAACAGAAACAGCCTCTTCCTTTGGGTGGCACTTCTCTCGTCTCATTGTACTTTCCATTTACATACCGCACCATTTGGTTGAGTCCATATGACATTTGGTCTTGATGAAATAGAAATAGATTTTATGTGCAGAACATTCTTTTTTTTTTTTGAGAACTAAAGTAGTTTATTTTTTAGTGATGGCATGATACAACAAATAGTATCCATCCTCATGTGATAAATATTAGACAATATCTCAATGTGCATGTTTCTATTGTCTTAATTATACAGTTTATGATTTATCAGGAATCATGTTCTGGGTTACAAACAGCACCTCATCAATTGTGCCTTTCATCTGCCATCCCCCGTTATTTTTGGTGGCAGCACAATTGCATGATGGTAATTTATTTTTAATATCTTTCAACTGGTTTGGCTGGAATTTTAAAATAGATCATAACTACATTGAGTCTTACAAAAATGTGATTTACCCCTCTATTAGTACAAAATGACTACCTTTGGTGAAAGAGAGAAAAAGCAAAAAGAATTTTCTAAGAAAAGGACTTTTAACACATCATTGGATTTTGAGTATGAAACCTGTCATCTAATTTTTTCATGAATGCAAATCTTATTATTTCATCCTTGTAAGTAGAGTATCATTGTAGTCTCTTTTACAGGTAAATAAATATTATATAACATTAAATTTCTAGAAAACTAAATTCAACCAATTTTAATTCTTACATGTCTTTTATTTTAAGAATTTTATTTTCTTTCTAATATATAATGGCTAGTGCTAATCAGAAAGAAACCATAGTAAAATGTTAGGTTAAACTAATAAGTGTGTTTATAAGAGGCATTCAGGATATGACACTTTATATTGGGGATCTTTTATGTGTACGATTAACAAAGGTGAAACATATTAAATCAGTACAATATAGATCAGCTAGGTGAATGGGAACTAGGCAAAATATGAAGCTATTCCAGTGCTTCTGTGACTATGGAATAAAACAAGCAATGAACATAATAAAAACTGAGCTAGAATTGACCGGGCATCATCTTGAACATCTCAATCGTAAACAAGTTTTTCTCTCTTGAAACTTAAATTTATATCTTTAGTCAAGACCCTTTTATGATCTCCAGCATGCATATATAATTGTCTGCTGACATCTCCACTTAATGTGACAGAGGTACCTCAAATTTGTTCTGAAAGTCTGGTTATTTACTGCTGAGCCATATGTTGGTCAAAAATGTAGCTAATCAAATAATTTTTCCCTAAGAGTATCTAGTGAAAAACAAAGTAAATTTGCCCAGCTAGTATTGCTTAGTTAGTTGAGCGTCAGAGTTCCATTCCCAGTCAGGGCACATGCCCGGTTTGGTGGGCTCAGTTCCCAGTAAGGGGTGTGCGGGAGGCAACTGATCAATGATTCTCTCTCATCATTGATGTTTCTGTCTCTCTCTCCCTCTTCCTTCCTCTCTGAAATCAATAAAGAAAATTTTTTAAAAAGAATTATGTCAAAATATATACAAATATTGAATTACTATACTGTGCACCTGAAATTAATATGTTTTATGAAAATTATATCTCCAAAACATTATTAAAATTTAGAAATATTTAAATTAATTCAGAGAAGCATTGTGATGAGCTTTTAAATCCTAACAAATTAATAGAGAAACAGAAGCAATGGTGTTTAGAGTGATTTATACAGATTGCCTCATCAAATTGCTTTCTTAATCCAAGTATTCAAGCTGATACATAAATAATGTATATTAAAGGCGAGGAAATTAAAACACCTACATATTGGTTATAAGTAAATTTTTGCCAAAGAGAAACAATCTAAAAAGAAATGTCTTATTTTATTGTCAATTCCATAATTTATATTTCTCATATTTGCATTATTCATAAATTTGTCAATTACTCCCACTTTGTCATCAGTGCTTGATGAGGAAATAGTGAAAGGAATTGTTTCGATGCATTTGTTTCTCATTGACAATATCAAATTGATAGGTGAAATAAAAGCAAAAAGAAGTTGTTCGACAGAATGGCCATGTCATTTTCTTGTACGTAATAATAATTACAGTTTGCAAAGAAAATCTCAAAAAGAAAAATAGCTCAAAAAAGATGGAAGGGTCCAAAAAATAAAATGAGGACAATATAATTAAAATAGTCAGGATGAAGAAAAAAGAGAAGCTCCTAAAGATACAAAAATGAATTAAAACCAGTTTCCTTCTGAGTTGATATCACAGTGTGGTCTGCGGAAACTGGTCAGCTATGGAGGCCATTATTACAATGAGTTTATGTATTGAAGCATTCCATATATAAGTTGGAATGTGAAGCACATAGAAAAAAACACACAAAATAATAACATTGGCAATGTTGGAATAATATTTGAAGAAAAAAATGCCTTAATAAATTAAGATTGAACAGTTTTGTTCAGAGAAGATGAATTAATTACTTCCTGAAGGGACTTTAAAGGTTAATTCACCCAGTTAGAGTGTGGTAAGGTTTTGCTTATCAGCATTAATCATTGCATTGATGACAAATTAGACTTGATTAGCAGATTTATAAATAATGTCGATATGGAAGGAAAAGGGAATTGGTGTCATATTGGAGTCAGAGTTCAAAAAGATCTTGACATTATGGAACAATAAACAAATTAAACCGAACAGATTTTAAAAGGGTTCAAAATACCGCCTATTCAAGTAGAGGAAAGTAATTCTGGCTTAATAATTCATGTAAACAAAAGCAGGGCATTTTATAAGTTCACTGCAAATACGTCATTCTTAACGCACATTAGACCCTTCCAACTTGAAGACTGGAACTTTACTTAGATCTAGGAACCTTTTTTCTTTTATTATTTTCTCCCTTACAATATTTCTGTTCTCTATTTCTATAATTTCTATTAAATTCTTGTCTCTCACCACCTCACCTGCTGTTCCTTGGTGCCTTTTTAATTCCTGTGTCCAGGCTATAAGTCAAGACTCCCTGCAACTACACATATGCTCTAGGTAGTCTTATCCCAGGGTTTCTCTTCTTTCATGATGTAATTTAAGAATTTTGTAAAATGCTGGAACTGCTGATAGCTTTGTAGCTCTGCTATGGGTTTTCTTCTCACACACACACACACACACTCATGTCACACCATTGGAGTTTGAGGGATAAGAAGGGTAAACATTGTGTTCACTGCTTTATCTTGATCGAATATCCACTAACATAAACCAGTAACATCAATTGTGTTATGTGATCATATGAGCATTAATAAAAATACTGTGTTCAGGGAAAGAGCACTCATAATTCCACTCATTGGAGCCTATTGTAATATTATATTCAGTTCTACAAATAATAATATAGGAACTAAGTTATACTAGGAATGTTTGAAGGAAATTCTTTTGCTTAGAAAAGGCAGGGGTAGTGATCTTGAATTATTTGAGGGGATGTTATGTAAAAGTTAATATATCTTAAATATCTGTGGAAAACAGACCTAAGATCAATTATTTAAATTATGAGGTGGCGGGCTTCATTTTAGCATAAACACAAATTTATTAATAATTAGACATGCACCAAACTAGCATGAGCTGTTTTCCTAGCTGCAAGTTTCCTAGCACTATAACTGTTAAGACAAAGACTGAGGTATAAGACATTTATTTACCTTGTAGTACCTCCTACACCTTTAATCCCAGTTGTCTGCTTCTTTGGGTTCCATATGTTCCATCTAATCCTAGATTACAGATTGCTTTGCTTATCTGGATCCCTCTGACTCCTGATGATCTGCCTGGTTGCTTCCTTGCCTTGGACTCTGATATCATTGTGCTTTCAAATTCTGGACCCACTGCTTAACCAATTTTCACCCTGTGCCTTGCTCACCACTAGACCCATAAAGCACCTCACCTCAGATTCCCCAGTTGATTTCAAAACTTCATCCCCAAACCACCTACCAGGTTTGATGTATTCTTTTGACCAGGCCTTGTCCACATGCTTATCCTCTGCTCAGTGCTTTCTTTCAGGTCCTGGTACTCACGACACTTCATTCTTCCAAGAGCCTTCTAACCGGGTGCTGCCACTGATACCTTCCTTCTACTTTGGGCCTCCTGGTTTCCCATAAGTTAGCATGCACCCTTCCAGCACTTTAATCTTTTACAATGCTACTTTAATTCTTGCTTATTTTCCCCAAACCACTGTCTCAAAACCAAAGTTTCCCACTAAATACAGGATGAAGTATACATTAGTCAACTTGGGCTGCCATAACAAAATCCTAGACTGAGTGGCTTAAACAATATAAATTTATTTTTTCTCACAGTCCTGGAGGCTGGGAGATCTAAGATCCTGGTGCCAGCTGATTTGGTTACTGATGAGCAGTCTCTTCCCAGCTTGCAGACAGCTTTCTTCTCCTTCTTCACTGTGTCCTCACATGGCAGGGAGAAAGAGAGAGCAAGATATCTGCTGGTGCCTCTTCTTATAAGGGCACTAATCCCATCATGAGGGATCCACCCTTATGACCTAATCTAACCCCAATTACCTCCAAAGTCCCCATCTTAAATACCATCACTTGGGGACAAGGGCTTCAACATGAATTTGGGAGGTGGGGCCACAAACACTCAGTCTACAACAAACTGTATTTTTATAGTCTTGTCCTCAATCATATTTCTAGCTTTATTTTTGTATTCCTTTACATAACTCCAGCTAAATTTGTTTATTAGCTTGTCAGGACACTATTTCTGCTCTCATGTCTTCCTTACAGGATATACACCCTTTATTTTTTAAATCCTACCAATCTTTGGCTTATTATATTTCTTCTATTATCCTCTTAAAACAGTGGTTCTCAATCTTCCTAATGCCACGACCCTTTAATACAGTTCCTCATGTTGTGGTGACCCCCAACCATAAAATTATTTTCATTGCTACTTCATAACTATAATTTTGCTACTGTTATGAATCATAATGTAAATATCTGATATGCAGGATGTATTTTCATTGTTACAAATTGAACATAATTAAAGCATAGTGATTAATCACAAAAACAATATGTAATTATATATGTGTTTTCGGATGGTCTTAGGCAACCCCTGTGAAAGGGTTGTTCGACCCCTAAAGGGTCGCTACCCACAGGTTGAGAACCACTGTCTTAAAATATTTCTATTCTATATTTTGTTTAACTTTCACATGACTACATGGCAGGGAGCTGAAATTATTCTACAACTACATCATCATTCTTGTTGAGTGCAGAGATCATATCTTAGACTTCTTTGTACTGAGCATATAGGTCTCCAAAAAATGTTTTTTGATTTGATTCACCTTCAGTCCTGCTTTTATTCAACAACATTTAATGACGACCTACTTTGTGCTAATGAGGTAAATATAATTCTTTACCAAGTGACCTGATTCTGAAAATGTTTTAGTCTCCCTTAAACTTCCATGTCAATATCTCTGAGGAAAAAAGGCCCTTCCTTTTTTCACCCTTTTTAAAAATAACTTTACACACTTAGACTGCCTCACTTACCACCCTCACCAGAGATTTTGCTTGTGCCACAAACTCAAAATCACCATTTTCCCTCCAGGATTCATTACAAAACAAAGAGAGAAGGTAAAGACAATGTCCTTTGAATTTCCTCAAATTTCAAAACATCCTAGGAAAATAATTGGAAAACTTGGGTGAAATAAATTAATTACTCTTCTCCATCCCCTTGGTTAATACTAAATATAGTCCAGTGTCTGCCAATCTCAAGCACTGAAAAAAAAATAGGTTAAATCTTGAATGAAATAATTCTCAAGACAATTGCTGAAATCTGCCAACATAGAAACTGAAAACATCATAATTAGGACCGGATCTCAGAGATCATATTCTAGATGATGGGATGGAAGTCCACAGATGCTAAATGTTTGCCCCAAAGTCACACAGAGAGTAGCCAACCTAGAGGAAAACAGACTGACCCTGCACCATTCCAGAACTCTGAATATGCCATAGTTTAGACCACATCACTTCAGTGATTTTGGTGGAGAACTCCAGTAGATGCTGAAGGACCGTGGGGAAAATATTATTTAAAAATAGTTATAAAAAGACCCAGGAAATAAAACATATAAAGGAAGAGGACAGACTTATTTATTTTTTAAAAATTGATGATTCCTATATTTTGTTCACAACTTTGGTCAAGTTCCTCATTAGAAGCAAAGGACAGACTAAAAGAATTTTGTGTTCCTTTCAAACTCCAGGATAGTTTTTGCCTTTTATTTTGCATTCACTACTTGCATTCGTTGAAGTTAATCTCCAAAAGGGGGAGATAGTGGTAAAATCTCTGAACTTTCTGTTTAACTACCTGAAAACTGTTCCTTTTGTTTACATGATTCTAAAAAGGGCAAAATGGTTTGACTGTCTTGTTTCTGATTGATCTGGTATTTGGGCGTTATGCATACCGAGCTCGGAGGAACAGAAATGCAGGCACTTGGTGGAATGTCAGCGTGACTCTTTTTTTCATCCTGGCTTCTCTCTTAAAGTTCAGTAAAGGCCATCTTTCAGAAGTACAGAAATCCACTTACAGACAAAACAAAACCAGATGATTTATTTTCTTTATGTGAGAGTAAAACCCTTATTTATTTCTTAAACGCCTCTTCTATCTTCCACCTTGGGGGAAGTTATCTGGGTTCATTTTAAGCCTGTCTCATCTGTCCTCCATCTTTGAATCTCTGCCTTGTTTTGTCCAACTTGGAGAATAACAGCGCCTATGACTTTATATATCTTGTTTCTAGAAACAATAGCCTGGGGCGCTTCCATTATTTATTCTATCTCCTTCTGTCAGTGACATAATGGTCTGTTGATTGCCAAGAAATCTCCTTTTCCAGGTCAGTGATTCTATTCCCTTTAGCATTTTCTCAGATTTTTCTTGTGAAAGAAAAAAGAAAAAATTATCGTTGATAATTCTGCTCAATGAAAGCTCAGCTTTGAATGAATTAGGCTGGACTTTAACATATGCTTGTGACCATCATTTGCATTGTTGATGAAGGTGCAGTGGTCATGATGGTGGTAGGTAATGATGGTTGTGATGATGGTGGTAGAGGTGATGATGGTGTTGGTAGATAATGATGGTTGTGATAGTTATGATGACGGTGATGGTGGTGTTAGCATTATTGGTAATGTTAGTGATGATGGTGATACCTATTTGATGGTCTGCCTTTTCTTCTGAAGAGCCAGGTGATTTAGAGGATTGATTCTACTGTAGATAATAGAGAAAAAACATGACAATAATTGAGTAGTCTAACATGAAACACATAATTTATAATCAGTATTATACTACTTTCTGATTCGCAGAATGGAAAATAGTTGACTACTTTCCTTGCTATATATTGCCACTCTTGCTATCTCTGGCTGCAGTCTCATGTTTTTATTAATATTTTGTGTAGGAGATCCCATAATAAAAATAAGAAATAAAATGAAATTAACAATTGGTAACAGTGCTTAGTATATATTATGTTTATATCACCTGAATAAATGAGTCTAATTACCATAATGTATTTAATAAGCTTCTCAACACTGCTTTTGGCACTGAGAGTGTTATCATGGTTTTTGTTTTCAGGTCAATAGATTTTAAAACAGAAGATATGATATTAATTGATCCTATAAATAGTTATGGAATCACACCTTCTGTGTCCTTGACTCTGTAATAAGAAGAAAAAACATAATGCTTGAACCCATGTTCTAATTGAGAACATAGAATTGCAAACACTGTTGCACAGCAAGAATTATGCTAGAATGGAAACATATAAAGTGTGTTGTAGAGCAGAGGGAAACACAACTAAGTTTCATGGAAAGGTCAGAGAAGACTCAATTTCAGGAGGGAACATTTGAGCCAAGAGTTGGAGGAAAAATATAAGCAGTGAGACATTCAATAAAAGGAACAGAATACATAAAAACACATTGGCTTGAATGCATCTGTCTTATTATGATAATTGCAATGAATTCCATGTTCTGTAGAATGTTATTCAGGTGAGTGTGTAGTGTGGGGGACTACAGTACCCCCTTGAGATGAAGCTTGCCAATCAGACAGAAGCCATTGCATAAAAGGTCTTGTAGGCCCTTCCATGTTGGGATTTTATTCTCCACTGAGTAATTTTCAACAGCAGATTGGCATATTTAAATTTGTAAGTAGAAAGACCAGTGAGAGGTCAGAGTAGATAATATATTTGAATGAATAAGCCTGAGGTCAAGATGGCCTTTAAGGATGAGAACTGATGAGACTCTCGACTAAGATATAGCGATGGTAAAAATGCAAAGGGGATGAATAATACACGGGTTCTAAAGTAAATAGTACCTTAGGCAGTTAAATATTTAAATATGGGAAGATTTAAGGATGGTTTCCAGGTTTCTGGCTTACAACACGGGACTCAACAATGTAAGACTATGTATAATTAGTTGCTAAACTATGCAGTTTCAAAAATAAGTACTTGAAAGCTCACAGGAGTGAGGAGTAATTGAAGATTACTCTGCAGACGCTGTCAGGATGTAAGTTGAGATACCAGAGAAGCGGTACATATAGCACTCTATAAGAAAGCAGTTTTCCTAAAGGACTTAGAACTCCATTTCTTGTTCCCTGCTTGTGAGAGTCATTTGACTCCCACATAAAAAAACTGCCCCCCTCCTTTACTCTGAAAAAGAAGGCAAATGGGTTTTGGCATAGTCCACATCCCTTTCCTCAAATAAAATATTTCTAATTGGAGAAATACATAAATTCTTTACTACAGATTCTGGTAGAAAAGGATGAGGAGAGGGAAAGGAAGAAGAAATGAACTAATTAGTAATTATGTGCACAGAAGATGGGGAAGAAATCAGAAAGTAAGATTTTATTTCTTAGGTTTGGAAAAACTAATCTGCAGTGTCCCAATGAAACAAAATAAAATCTAACAAGATAATCACATTGGCATTCCCAAATATTAAGATGTCATTGTTCACGCTATCAAACAAGGTCTGTAACATCAAGGGGCATATATTTGCTACTTTATTAGGTGTGCTATGATATTTCCACTTATTTTACCTCTTCCTATTGGCCACATTTTTGCAAATTGGTACAGTGTTTAGAAAAAAGCATGTATGATTGGTGTCCATAATACAAGAGCCAGCTGACAGAAACAAGACAAGAAAATAGAGTAGGAAGGTTTAGTGGATAGATCAGAAAATGCTAGCACTCTTCAGAATAATTTCAAGATTCATATTTTCAAGATTAATGTATTGAGATATTTCGATATGGAATAAACATCAGTACCTGTGTGTGACACAGTATTGTTTTGTCTGCTTCAGAAAATAGAGTATCATGTTTATAGAGACAGGAGAATGATCTTTCCAATGAAGTTGCATTGGAACTAGACCCTGAAGAACGGTTAGAAATTGGCTAGCTAGAAAGAAGAAAAAATGTATTATGAAAAGAGAAGCATAAATACAATGCCTCAAGATCAACTAAGGACTAACTATGTTTTGGGTATACTTAGGAAATCTCCAGACTGAACTCTAGACTGAGTATCAAAGAATAGTGGAATAAAAAGTATTATATGAGATAGAATATTTCAAGGTTAGCAGTTTAGATTTGAGAATACCTTAGAAGTTTTTGAATAGGAGAGGGAGCAACAGACATTCCTGCTCTGTGAATGGTAAAATATGAACATTATCAACACTAAGGAAATTAATAAGAGCTAACACTTAGTGAGTACTTATTATTATAAGCATCAGACACTTAATAACTAGTTTAATCCTGATCACACTTGATGATGCAGATGTGTTATTATCATCCTTATTTTTCATATTTGTAAACTGAGGAAGGAAGCGGCCAGGCAATTTGCCTAAGAAACACAGGTAGCACATGAGCAAGCAGGTTTGTGTACCAGGCACAGTCTGGCCTCTAAATCTCAGCATCAGGTTTGTTATTTTTAAGACAAAATGAAGGGAGCAGAAAAGCTGCATAACCACTTCGGCCTCTATTGTCGTGTCCAGGTCTGAGATTTGGAGGTGCTGAACATCGGTGATGACAGAGGAGGCCCATACGCGAGCCGCCGGTTTTCCTTTTACTCAGAGCATGAAGCCTACTCAGGTGCCACTTACGCTCATTTAGAGAAACCCTTGTTCCTGTTGCCGAGATGGATCTCAAAACCCGGCCTGAACCAACCTGGTCCCTGGAACAATGCCCCTAATGCTCTCAGTGCTGCCACGAGCAATAGTCTCTCTCCCTCAAGGACCTTCATTTTCTTAAATCCGTTCGTAGAGTTTTGTTTCTGGAAATGTTGCCGTCTATTGACTATGTAAATGGTGCAGTTGCTTTTCTATGAAAATGCATACAATTCCTATTGTACTATGTATATGACTATGGGCTCTTACGTTTCAAAAAAAATGTTAAGTAGCTCAGCCTCATTGTGGGAGACAGAACATCTGCTTGCTTTGGAATCCAGAGATGCTGGCCACATGGCTTCCCTCTGAGGCAGATTAGTAAGCAATTCATGAAGAAAGCATCCCAAGGGCTTTCTTGTCCAATGTCCCTTGAACCAATTTTATTAGTTTAATGGTTACATGATAGCCATTCTTTCTGGGATAGATTCCTACTGGTCAAGGGAAGCTTTGGTTTCCTCTGATCCCGTAAATGTTTCTCATTAGGATCTTGTTATGTTTTTTTCTGATCAGCCAAACCTCTCAAGATACGCTTCCCTGAGCCTTTATGTTTGTTTGTCTTTCCTGTTCATTCATTTAGCAAACATTTGTTTACCATTTCCCATATCCTGGGTCTTATGAGAGGCACTAGCTTTACAATAGGGAACAAGGCACAGCCAATTTCTTCAAATAAAAAAGAAGTAAGATAGTTGTAAGTGCTAATATAGAGCTGGTTCACAGTGTTGAAGACTATCAGGGGAGGGACACCCCGTGCGGTCTTGAGGTATCAGCAAAGGCTTCTCACAGGAAATTACTTTTAAGCTGGAGTTTGAAAGGTTTCATCCAACATGGGGACAGGGCAGGCAGTGGATGGGCTGCTAATGACAGACTGTGATTCCAGGGAAAAGGAACAGTAGAGGCCCATGCAAGGAGGTAAATAATTACCGGGCTATCTAGGATTTCAATTATTTCAACTCAAATGTCCATCCATTTATTGATTCAGGTAGCACAATATTCCCAAAGAGTGTTCTATGGGACTTTTTTTTTTACAATGTATTAATACATATCCTGTGACAAGAAATGTTCTCTGCTCAAATAGTTTTGAGAAATATTGAAATAATCTAAGTTAATGGCTTCTTTACTGCAGCAGTTTTTATGTACCAGTGTAAACAGTGACTCAGCAAAGGAACTGAGGCTACAATGTTTTCCAACCTTATTTGACAATGAAATGCTTTATTCCACAGAACATCTCTTAACTCATGGTTCGCATTGTATAGAACCAACTTTGTAAAGGCTGGTCCAGCATCATGGTAGTACTGGAAACCCTGATTTCAGATTTGCAACAGGCAGCATTGAGAAGGAATCTGCAGCTGTTAGAACGTGTGTATTTCAAACATTTTATTTTTGACGAGCTACTAGGATTTTAGAGATTGCTAGAATTAAGTTGGAAAGGCACTTCTAATGACTGCAATATCCTAAGTCATGACATTGAAGAAACCAATGGCGTTTGTACTATCCTAAGACAAGATTACATTTCAGTCTTCTGAGGATGTTTTCAAAAAAGGACCTAGATCAGAATCTTAGAGTCAGATCCAATGAAGCCTAACTTTGTTTATCTTATATTCAGGACATATGGTAATGGAAGTATTTCCTTAAGTTCCCAATGTAGTATTCCACTGAGAAGGCCAATATTAGGTAGATTTGCTAAGTTACGTGGAACTCAGTTTCTCTGCAAACTTCTTTGGATGAAGGACATGTATGGTTGCATTGATATTTTCCATATTCATTTGGCAAAGACTGGCTTTCACACTGAAGTAGTTTTTTAACCAGTGAGTAAGGCAAAGAAAATATTCTAATAGTTTTTCTATTGCTATTACATAGGATTAGGTAACATGCATATCACATAAATATTATTTAACATAAGGTTAGGGGGGAATGGGATCTTGAGAATAGATGACATCTCTTTTTCATTTATGATATAATTGGATGAATCCTTAATAACTATACCAAGTGCCTTCCCCCCTACCCCCACCATTCCAGAAGTACGTGGAAATATAATCAACTGATTTATGAGTCATAATTAGGGAGTGATGACTATGGAGAGGGGGTCATCCTTTTCAGCAGGCTCTGAACGGACTGCATAAGTATTGTTTAAGTTGAAGCTATGTTTGTGGAAATACCAAACACTTCCCTATTTGGGCAGTTTCCTTTTAAATAACTATTAAATATCCTACCCATTAAATTTGTCTAGGTAATCCATTTTCCCCTCAAAGACTAAATTCTTTATACGTCAACTTTTATATTCCCTAATTCCATAAAAATGTGCATATAGGCTCAATCCTATTATCAATAGATTCTAAGCTACAAGCTCTCACTTTAATATAGAAGGAAAGCACAGTCTATTTACCCATGTGCAAAGTCCTTCTGGCAGGCTAGCCCAATTTATTGTAAACTGTTCAACTCCAGCCAGACACAGGACTCCTTTTTTCTCATGTCTTTGGTTCATCCATTAATATATGTTTAGCCAAGTAGAATCAGCTATTTTTGCCCTTCCATGATTTGCCTGATTATAATTTTGACAATGTTTATCTTGTTAAAAATGTGGTGTGAATGTCCAGGGATATTCAGCTCAGAAAATGTTTCCCTTAATCCCTGGGGCAGGTCTGTTCTTGAGTAGTTTCAATAAGGAAAACTTGCGTAACAACATAAAATGTATCTGGGCCGCCCTGACCAGTTTGGCTCAGTGGATGGAGCATCGGCCTGTGGACTGAAGGGTCCCAGGTTCAATTCCGGTCAAGGACATGTGCCTTGGTTGTGGGCACATCCCCAGTGGGGAGTGTGCAAGAGGCAGACAGCTGATCGATGTTTCTCTCTCATCGATGTGTCTAACTCTCTATCCCTCTCCCTTCCTCTCTGTAAAAAATCAATAAAAATATTTTATAAAATAAAATGTATCTGGGGCACCCTTATCCATAGGAACCTTTGCAATTATAAGGTGAATAGAAGTTTTATGTCTGTTTAAAATCACTCTCGTTGTATATGAAATATACCATCATCCTATATTGAACTCAATTTGTCTATTAGTACATTCATTACTTTATTCATTTATTAACTTAATTCTACCCATAATATTATGTGAAATTGAGCAAAAAATTATGTGTATTGAGCAAAACAAACAAAAATACACAAAACCAGAATAAACCCAACAAAAAAAGGTTTGCCCTTTTACTTGAGAAAATGTACCTTCAATGTCCTTGACACAATTTCTTACTGTCTACAGGTATTTGGTTTTATTTGTTGTTGTTGTTTTTCTGTTTCTTCTTCATCTTTCTCTTTTCCCCAAAGACCAGGTTCACAGTCCCCTCTAGAGTAGCTTCAGGGGCTTGTGTTCGCACAGCAGCAGCCCACACTAAGAACTTCTTTCATTTGCTGTAGACACCATTCCGAGGGGCCCTCTCTTGCTTCTTTCCTCACCTTGGGGGTTGCACTGTAGCTTACCCATTGTAGCCATTGCACATTCTGAAACCAGGGACTTGTCCTTGCCATTCAGAACTCGAGGACAGAAGGTTAGTCTGGAGACACTTTCTCTCAAAGCAATGGCCAGTCCCCCTTTTATTCATTTTAATAACTTCACACCATTTATTGCACATCTGAGGTTTACCTAGCATGGTCCTAGCCATTGAAGATGCAAACCCGCTAAGCCTCTTAAGGGGGTACATTTGCCACTGCACTCACAGTGACCACACAGCGTGCCAGTGGACTGGGGTAGGGCAAATGAATGAACTGCACAAAGGCAAGGGCACATCAGTTAGTGCTGTGATGACTATTTCCAGGTCGCCTCTTAAATTTGCATTCCTTCTTTTTATTCATAACCAAATTGCTCTCTCTGGGGCCACTTCAGTATTCTCTTAAACACATTCAGACTTCAATTAAGTCCTTCTCTCCTTCAGGCGCTGTGTATAACACTCTATTGATCCCAAGAGTTCAAATACTTTTATTTTATTGCTTTTTTTTTTACAAGCAAGTAGGTAGGGAAAAAAATAAGGGTGCACAGGTTAGTACTGTATTAGTATTTTTTCCTTCTGGAATGAGAAGGATTATTGTATATGTAAATCATACTTACAAAAATAAAGACACAGATATCTCCCCCCATAATACAATGTATCATCTTTCAGGAAGGGTTCTTTGATAAACAGATCTATGCAAAAAAAACAACAACAACATTCAGATGTAGTCAGTCAAAGTGGTTTCTCATTGAAGAAGAAAGGAAATTGAAGGGAAGGGGGAAAGGGGAAGGAGACAGAAGAAAAGAAAGGTGAGGTCAGGGAAGGTAGAGGAGGGAAGGGAAGGCAAAGCAATAAGTCGCATGACAATATATAACGTGATCATCTGTAGAAAATGGAATTTAAGTGAAAAATTAACAATTTGTGTACTAGTAGTTAACATTTTTTGAGTGCTCACCATCTGCTAGGCTATATTCTATATATTCTACATGCATTATCTCATTTAACATATAACACTTTTGTAGTGTCTTCATTTTGTAGAGGAGGTAATTGAGATTTAGAGAGGTTGTCCAAGGTTACACAGGTGTGAATAAGAACCCAATGGTAATGTCTGCCTCAAATCAACTCTGTCCTGAAGCCTTTGCTTGCCTGAGCAGACCAGCAAAAGAAAGATAATAAAGTAACTAAGTATCTATAATATAATAAATGCATAATATGCTAATTAGACCGGATAGCCGAACAACCTTCCAGACATCATTCCTGACGTCATTCTGGACAAAGCCGCAGCAATGGGGGCCAAGGCAGAGGTGGTTAGGCAGGCAGGCGAGTGGTTAGGGGCAATCAGGCAGGCAGGCGAGTGATTAGGGGTGATCAGGCAGGCAAGCAGTTAGGAGGCAGCAGTTCCAGATTGTTAGGGAGATGCCCCCCTCCAGGCATGAATTTCGTGCACCAAGCCTCTAGCACATATATATAATCGAACTATATGTCATTGCCATTTACTCTCTAAATATGGTTGAATATTGACAATTTTATATGGTTCAGCCAAATATATACATCTATATACGTACATGTTTTACATATGGAGAGAGACACACATTTATATATTCATAATAATAATTAACACTTAATCAGTGCACCTTAAGTTTAAGGGACTTAAATCTAAGAGTTTGATATCATTTTCTCACTTTATAGAAGAGACAATTAAGACATGGAGAGGTTATGTAACTTTTTGGAAGTCACACAGGTCGGAAGTTATAGTCAGGATCTGAACTTCATTAGTCTTATTTGAGACCTGATTCTCTTGACCACTATACTGACTCTATATTTTACATGTTTAGTTATACACAGGTGAGGGAAAACTCCATTCTGGAGTAAATTAATTTTAAGGACTTAATGATATTTGATTTTTTACATCTTGTCTTCATGTATCTCCTCCCATTTAATTGATCTTTATTTTTATTTAATATTAAAGAGATGAAGGTTAAACTAGTTACTTATTCAAGGTCACACAATGATGAATGGGGGAAGTGGAATTCAAACTTAGGTCATCAAGACCTACGGGCTCTTTCTATCTCAGTGTAATACGTGATAAAAACAAACGTACACAAAGCTGGATGCCTAATTGAGAAGCAGTGTACTTGGTAAGAGTAAAATCTGTCTTGTCCTGCAAGCTCTCAGCGAAAAATGGGCATCAGCGATATCTACCGTGGTCTCATTGGCCTTTAGTGAGGAGCTCAAGTGTGTCTGCATTTAGCGTTCACTCTGAAAATAGAAATGTGTATGTTATCTTTGACTCCTGCCCCTTCATCCCCCCACATTCAATCTCACATTTTAAAATCCAGCAGCTCTTTTCCATTCCTATCATTTCTGCCCCAGGTCTGTTATTTGCTGTGGATCATTGTGATCTAGGTTCTGGTCTCCCTGCTCCTACTCCAGTCCGTTCAAAGCCACAGTCCTGCACAACAGTTTCAAAGACCTACTTTAAATACAAATTTATCCATATGCTTTCTTTTTTAGAAACTTTATTGGATCTCCGTCCATTATAGCATAAAGTCTGAGTTTCCTAAAAAAGACACATAGGTATTCCATAACTTAACTTCTTTCTGACGTTCAGTCACCTACTTCCACCTTTCCCAGACTCTATTTTGCATTTCCAACACCACAGAACGTATATGCACTGCAATATTTTACCTCTAAATTTGAGACTGCTCCTTACCACTTTGTCACGATCATATTTCATTTTTACAACAAATTGTTGAGATGAGTACCATAATTATTCCATTTAAGGACATTGCCAGGCTTGGGTTATCTTTCTAGAGGTCAAGAAGCGGGTATATTTTTTCAAAGATATTTACACAGATTAACAGTCTTTGCTTGGTTTTCTTATTCTCTGATGTGAACTCTTCCTCCACCATGTCAACCTGATAGAATTGCACGCACAATCAATTTTCAATGATGCCATTGACATCATTCACAAGTTTTTAATTTCATTTTCTGTCTGGATTTGCTTATTCATAACTAAAAAAATGTCACTTTATTTGGAGTCGTGTTGATATATGGTCACTGTATTAATTAGGATTCTCCAGAGAAGTAGAACTAAGAGGATATATGGCTATGTACACATAATTGATATTGTGTGTTTTTTGTGTGAATTCATCTACTTGCTAAAATGTGTTGGGAACTCCCAAATGAATACTTGTGCCTTCATGGTCATTTCCAGATATGCTTGGAGCATTGACAATGTGAGTCACCTGACATATATGTTCCCAGGTGAAACAAGGTGATGCTCTGCCTTCTTGTGTCCTTTTTGTGGTCCATTTAATGCCATGTTTTTCACATTTGGTGCTTTTTTATTGGTGTTTTTTGGTGTTTAAAATGGTCCCCAAACCTAGTGCTGTCTAGTGTTCCTAAGCACAAGAAAGTTGTGATGTGCCCTATGGAGAAAATATGTGTGTGAGGTAAGCATCATTCATTCAGGCCTGAGCTATAGTGATGTTGGCTGTGAGTTCAATATTAATGAATCAATAATATATGTTAAATAAGATGTCTTTAAACAGAAACACATATACATAAATAAAGTTATATATTGGTTAGTGGACAAAAGAGGCTTACAGGAACCAGACATTGTATGTCAACTAGGAGCAGTGGTTCAGTATTCACTAATTTAGTGTTTGCCTGGACTTTACATACCACAAATAATAAAGATTGACTGGATGCCTATCTTCCTTTCTTTCTTTCTTTCTTTCTTTCTTTCTATCTATCTGTCTATCTATCTATCTATCTATCTATCTATCTATCTATCTACCTATCTATCTATCATCATCTACCTATCCATCCATCTATGGAAAGAGATTAACTTTAAATGAATGGCTCCTGCAGTTGTGGGCATTAGCTTGTCTGAAGTCGGTAGAGCAGGCCAGCAGGTTAGAAACTCAGGCAGAAGTTAATGCAGGAGTTTTGAATTTCTTCTTCTTCAGGAAATCTCAGGTTTTGCTCCTATAGCTTCAACTAATAGGGTGAGGCCCACATGCATTTTTGAGAAAAATCTCCTTTACTTAAATTCAACTGATCATAGCTGTTAATCACATCTATGAAATAGCATCTTAGCAACACCTACATTTGTATTTGAATAAGTAACCAGGTACTATTGCCTAATCCAGTTGATACATAAAATTAACCATCACAGTTATGAGAGATGTTGATGAGCTTACCATGAGCGTAGCTTACTGTGTGATGTTTTCATTTATAGATATGAATTATAACTGTATTGAGAGACAGAGTCAGAGAGACAGAGTCAGTGAGAGAGGCAGACAGATAGGGAGATAGAGAAACAGACAGACAGAGCACACACACAGGAGAGAGGAGATAAAGGCATACCATGCTCCTACAAGTGAGACGTTTACATAATCAGGAGCAAGAGCTTTGCTATTAGAGTCCCTTGGCTTCCAACTTGAGCACCACTAGCTGTCACTGGGAAACTTACTTAACCTTTATGTGCCTTAGTTTCCTTATCTCTGAAAGGAGGGATAACAATAGCACCACCTATGACACCCGGCCTATTCTTTGTATACATTTTTTAGAATGTCAGCTCTTCTCAGCTCTAGCTCCTTGAAGAGAGAGTGTAATGTAAGCCCATGGATGTGCACAGACTCCCTTGAAGATGTAGCCACAGTCCTTGGCAGGCCCCTGGAGAAGTGCTTGGGATGACCATCCATGGGAACGCAGCCAACGCTAGCTCAGTAGCTTTCTGTCTGTCACCTAAATAAACCCACTCTAAGAAGAACATGGGAATGGGGTGGGCACGGTTTTGATCCTATTTCATCAATAAAGAAATGTTTTCAGATACGTCAGGCATAGAATTCTTATTTCAAATTTCAGTGATCAAGAAAATACAACCCAAATCAGAGAGCAATAAGTATGATGGGGGAAAATGCAGATCCAGATGCTTTCATACCCGATTTCTTTTTCCAAAAGAAAAAAGCACTTACAAAATCAATCTGCGTAGTCGTCACAACCACCAACTGAAAAGTGAAAAATTCATTCAGTCACACCCTGGCCAGTGTGATTCAGTGGATGGGCATCGTCCCATGCACTGAAAGGTCACTAGTTTGATTCCCAGTCAGGGCACATGCCCGGGTGGCAGGCTCAATCCTTGATCGATAGACATCATTCTCTCACATCCATGTTTCTCTCTTCTCCCTTCTTCTCTCTCCCTAAAAAAGCAATAAACTGTTCTTCTTTAAAAATCACTCAATCAGCACATGTACTCAGTGCTAAAAAACAGTGTGACCACGTTTCCACTGTTTTGTTTGAAGGTTGCTTCCATGTGGCTGTTGAGATGCCATGTCAATGCAGGAGACTCAGTAATGAAAGGTGAAATCAGGACCTCGCTATTCCAGATACTCTCTGCCTCCCTGAGTGTACCTGCTGCGGGCACCACCCCCTTCCCTGACCTCCCCATCACAGAGTGACAGGCCTTGGGGAGAAGGTGGGGACATTCAAAAACAAAAATAAACCTGCCATTTTTATAGTCAAAAGTGTCAGAGCTCAAACATCAGTGGTGACTCAGAAGAGTCAGTAATGTATTTTGTGTCTGTGCTCACTGACCTTTAGTGGTTATTTTATGTATCAAAGTTATTTTCAAGTTGTTTTTGCATTTTAATCTAATTAATACTATATGTTTGACTTAAAAATACTATTTCAACCTTGCTGGGCTACACTAGATAAGCCACATCAATTCCTTATTCAATATAAAGGTATTTATTTGGTTATAGAATATTCACCAAAGTGCCTTTGCTCCTTTCCAACAAAGACACACATTTAGCTTTATTGTCTTTATATAAAGACACACATTTAGCTTTATTCAAATATTTGCCATAATTATTAGGTTATTTTACAAGTTTATGTGATGAAAGAAATATATTAAATATATTGGATATGATGTTTTTTTATTTATAAGTATCTTAAATAATGTGATGAAAACCAACTTATGAGTGGGACCAGGTCCTGTATTAGCTCAGCTAATTTATAGAGTAAAATAATTCTTTTAATTGGGAAGGGGCTCTTTGCAGATTTATACGCTGTTTTTATTATTTTGGAAAACTCTCAGTTCTACACAGGACAAATTCAGAGCATAATTTAGAGTAAATTAATAAGCATAATCTTTACCTAAAATATCAATGATTTGTACATGGAAAGTGGCCAGATGATAAATAATAGCTTTCATATATGAATACATCCTATATACATTATATAGAGGTGGCCAAATTCAGATTAATAGTTTCATTTTATTAACATATCCTCTTTAGTCCATATGAAGTATGGATATATGTATACAACACAATTATAAATACAGTGACAGATTATATTCGCTGGGCAACTAAAAATAAGTCAGGTCAATCTTAGCAAACTATATAGAAATATATACACATAAACACAGGTCTATAAAAATTTCATATTAGATATATATGAAGAAAACTATAAGGCATCAAAGAAGGACAAAAGAAAAAACTTGAGTGAGTAGAAAACATTTCTGTAGGGGAAGACTTACTACTAAGCAGTTGTTTATTTTTTCCTGTTAATTTATAACAGTTTAATAAAAATTCCATACGAATAAAGGGACTCACAAAAGTCTGATGTTTATATTAAAATATGATGAAAATATATTAAAGATAATTGAAAACAATATACTAATAAATGGGGAAATGCATAATTAGAGGCTCTGAAAATATTATAAAATTACAATAGGGAAATAATATTACTGGTACAAGGATAAAACATAAAACCAGGAAATAGAATGGAAACCCCCCAAATAGACCTGCGTTTATGGAAATATTTAGTAGATGATAGAATTAGATTTTCAAATTTTTGGAGAAAGTGTAAATTGTTTTTTATACTATTTGGAAAAAATAAATATTAAATTTATTCAAATATTATCCTAAAATATAGTCCATATAAATTATAGTTTCACATATAAAAGGACGTTCCTTGCACCATTGTTTGTTAGAGTGAAAAATTGGAAGTGACCTGTGTCACAAATCAGGATTGTTTAATTAAATTATAGTATGGCCACAAAACTAAATCTAAAATACCTGTTAAAATGATGCATTAGAAGATTATCTAATGTCATAGAAAAATGTCCATATTTATCTTTATTTGAAAATGTTTTAAGATAGTCAATGCCAAAGGTCATAAAAGTGGGAGTCTACAGGCCAAATCTGTCCATACACAGATGTGTTTTGCTCACTTTTCAGTATTTTATGATGTTGAGCCAACATTTAAAAATTGAGAGGATACACACAAAAACCAGATTTCCAGTGTATCTTTACACTTCTGCATATCTGACAACTCTGTGTCCACATTCCCACCTCAGTTGGAGCTGCATAGTGAAGTAGCACCTGTCCAAGGCCTACCAGCCATGCAGCTTGCCCACATGTTCACTTACCCCCAACCTGCTTCTCTTACCTGTTCCATCCTCTGTCTGGCCCCAGGGAGACAATGGTGTCTACCATCTGATCTAAAACCTTTAAAGTTTGCATGCATATATAGGTGAGTGTATTTATTGCGTGCTCACATATGTATGTAGGAAGATGTGCAACAAAATTTCAGTGCCAATAAAAGTTCACAGGTATCTCCAACTATATTGTAAGGGTTTTGACAACAGGGAACAAGTCAATATTGTTCATTACTTTATCCCCTGAAGGTAACTAAAGGAAAATTATCTGTTGAATGGCCAAATAAAGAGGACAGTAGTTCTTGTTGGTCAGGTAGGAATGATTCTCCAAAATCTCTTCTTGGAGGGTAGGTTTACTTTTCATAATGTTCTAATTTTGAAAATCAGAAAGAAAATTCACAATACATTTTACTTTTCTGATGTCCACTGGCAGAGGAAACTTTGTAAGCAGAGCAAACTATATCATAAATAAATCTCATGAGGTTTTTAAGTAAAAAAAGAAAAACACACCATGTTTAACTGAGACTTTAGGCAGAAATCCCAGGCACTGAATTCTGCTCTATAACACAGAGCCTAATACAAGATCTGATTTATATGTGTCTGCTTTTGTAATTTTATTTTAGATTCCAGGCCTCCAATGGAAAGCATCAAAATACCCCTCCTTACCCTTTGCAAATTGTTATACATCTCCAGCACACCCTCTCCAGAGAGCCCTTCTTGCAGGAATACTTAGGCAGCAATTAAAGTGATGCTCTACAGCCAGCATGTAAGCCACCGGATGACTATTTCTAGCCTGTCCACTAAATAAGTCCAGGATGAAATCACCAGCACAGAAGTTTCAGTTAATTGAGGAATCAGACAGCCAGAGAGACCAGGGCTGGCGAGAAAACACCCTTATATCCCAAGGACAGACATTTGCTCTGACATTGGAGAAAATGCCCAAATGAACTTGCAAGTAAATTGTTTTCCTTCTCTAATATATGAGCTCTTGCTTTAACGCTAAAGCCACTTCTTAATGAGCTGGTAGGTAAATACGAGCTAGATTGAGGGAATTAGTTCATGCCTGTATGTGTTCAAGATTGCGATTGAAATGGAGATGCAGATAGCAATTTGAATCTAATTGTCAAGCTTGCATGGATGAAGGCTCACAGAGGGAAGCTGAGCCAGACCAGGACATTGGGGGTGGGAGGCACGGTGATAGTGACACAGAAAGCCAGCTGACACAAAGCCCAGATAGTATACTCTCAAAAGAGATGGAGCAGTTGGGAAAACACTGACGTAAGGCAGAAGTCAGTGAGGCCATCTCAACCTCCCAATCAGCGTTCTGTGGATCCTAAGAGAAATGAAATTAGAATCCTAGCCACGTTTAGAGTTGAAAGAGTCGTTCGAGTCGCACGGCTGGAGGACAGTGATCGAACTCAGGGGGGCCAAACCCTCTCCTGGATGAGGATGCAGATAAGTTAGCCTCAGAGACCCTGTCTTTGCAGGACTTCAGACCAACACGGTGGTTTCAATACACACAGGTCTGCGTGGGAAATGGAGTGGGTGCAGTGGGGATGTGTCTGCTGTGCAGACGCCAGAAATCCCAAGGAAGATACCATCTTGGATAATTAAACATGTTGTTTGGGGCATGAAACAAATTCAAAATAAAAAGCTCTCCCAGAGAGCGCCCCTAAGTTCCTACATTAAAAAAGAAAACACACACACAGTGACTCAGGAGGAAAAAACAATAGGGCCAGCCACTGGCAGCTAAAAGCTATGAAAGTAGGTGGTCTGTGTGATGCGTTCAGCTGCCCAGCTCACTCCGTGTCACCCTAATATGAGAGTGAACCCCTCACTTAGATAAATTGATAATTTGGGGGCTGAGGCTTATTTCACTTGGTAGGTTTGTTTAATTTAGTCATTAAATTGTCCCATGAACATTATTTTAGGTTCACAATCCTCCCTTTTCCCATTTATTTGTTTTTTATCATATAACCTAGAAATGCAGAGCATTTGAGTCATCATTCATAAGGCCATTTACTATTTCTCATCCTTCAAAAATGTATTAGTAGTTAATCAGAAGTCATACATGGCACATGTTTGCTCTGGGTATCTATAGTCCAATGCTATTCGTTCTGTGTAACAGGATTTGTAAACAGAACACATAATACATAGCACATGCCCCCTTCCCAATATGTACACTGCCACTGTCTGGCAACTGGGGATTCATTTCTGACTAATGTTAGTGAACAGGAAACAATTATTACCAAATGTGTCATAAACTTGTACAGAGTAAAAAGTGGTGTTTACTTGAATGTAAGGTTTTGACTTCGTGATTTGTTGTCTTATGGAATAAGTAGAGAAAATCTATGTGATTGCTGTGAGCTTAAGAAATTCAAGAATGTACTTTCTAAATAACAGAACATAGTCAAACAACAGTTCAAACAGAGCTATTGTACCTTCAACAATTTTACAAACTGTAAAAGTAATTCCCTTTCCACTCCTGCTTTCACCCTAGCCAGAGATAATGTTATGCTTTTACTTATGAACTGGGAGTATTGGTTTAAATCCCTTTGTGAATATTATTTCATTTAATTCTTGAAATGGATCTGCTGAGCAGGTGTTTTTACCATGATGGGAAAGCTTACTCTTGGAGAATTTATAAACTTACTAAACATTTGGAGTGGGTTTATGAACCCACACTGGGGTTTGGGGTTGTCAAAGGGAAGATACTTAAAACAACTCATAGTTGGAAGATTGGGTCAAGCCTGGACTAAATCCAGAGAGAGACCATGATTCAGGCAATGAGGATGGTTGATTTGAAATTGAAATCCAGTTAAAGATTCTGGTCTATGAGATGACTCGATGCCCGCTCAGGTGAAGTTGTTGAGTTATTACAGTTTCGGACTTTAAGTGGTCTTCCCTGACATAGAGTTCTTAATCTCCATTATTCCTGGAGTTCTTTGCCAAACCCTGCCTTCCTCAGACTCAATAGATAGCCTTTAGGAGGTTTCCTAAACACCCTGTTCCTTGAACTCTCCAAAATGAATTGAATCTTCTCTCATCCTTAACTCCTTTCCTTCCGTTTGCAAGATTAACTCTGTGGCCATTTGTACCCTTGCGTTCTTTGGATATCATTTTTTTCTGCTTCCTCAAGCACATGCCTCACCAATGCTATTTATTGCTCTTAAATATTTAGGTCACTGATCATGTTTTCTCCTCTTCAACTTAAGCAGTTTTTATTTTTTTTAAAAAAAGAAATTTACTCACATATTTTAAAGGCTTTCCATAATCTACTTTTCCTTCAAATTATCTTTCTTTTCCTACTTCGTTTTACCCTCAAATTACAAAATAAGAGACTCTCTGTCTATCCATCCCATCCCTGAGCATGTACAAAACTCATTTCATGACTTCTTATTTACTGGCTTTTATATTAGAAAATTTCCATTTTATTGAAAGTAATTAATAAGTTTCTAATTCATTTAACCTCAATGTGTGAAAATACTTTTTGGCTTCTGTAAATCCACCGAGTGTTTTAGCCATTTAAAGGTTTGTTTTGTGTGAGAAGGAATGTGCAGGTCATACTAAGGATAAAGGAGCTAGCTATAGGTTGGGTGTTAAAAACTTGGTTATAAAACTTGGATTTATAGCTAAACAGAAATGAAACTTTATTCAAGTGGCTCCCAATCTTTATTTCTAAATCACAGTTTGGAAATTTGAGGATGTAGTGGGCATTGTGCAAAACATAATGAAAAACCTCCCCACCCCACTTCAACATCCCTGCCTGATTTTGGTACTTCTGGAGTCTGGCTATTTTCTCCTTAGGGCTGCACCATTGTGACTTACTACTTTGTGCATAATGTCATTTGTCATTTGTTATGTTAATAACACTACCAAAAAGAAAAAGACAACATGGAGCAAAGTGAGGGAAGCTGTCACCTTCCAGCTTTATAGTAGGCTTTGAAAGCAACCAAACAAGGGAAGAGCCAGAAGCAGGCAGCTCACAAGTTACATTCCTGAGCGCAGACACAGAGCTGAGGATGTTTTATCGAGAACAGAGACTCAGAGGCGGCCTACAAATGAGTCTGTCCTTGGAACACTTTGGCTGAGTGTTCACATCCCGATAGCTACCCATAATCCAGAGTGAAGAGTGATGGAGAGATGAATAGACCTCATATCCAGGCTTAGGATGAGAACTGGCTCATAGCACAATGGAGAGGGCCTGCTCAGCAGGCTGTGGTGGGCCATCTGATCCCCAAATTCAGTAGGTGCTGTTGGAGGTCAGCTCCAGCTAGGTCATGACTCCGGGATTCTCAGATGATGAGGCTATGCCTGCTGTCCATGGAATAGTATTTCCAGGTAAATACTTTGTAATAATCATATCATAAAGTTAAGTTTCTTCTGGCCAGTCATGGCAAAAGCGTACATGACATTAGAGATTGAGAAATTGGCCTTGTGTGGTGGTTCCTTAAACAATCTATGTTATTTCTTACATGCTACACTCACTGAAAATAGGATGGGTGAAGGAGGCAGTGAATAAATACGGAGAAGATAAGGATTTGCATAAAGAGATTGGAGAATTCAAGAGAAGTAAGCATGGTTAAGCAAGAAAAAGCCTAAAATAACTCACTCAAGAAATCAGTTTGGCATGATGAATACTCTATATTTTTTGTTGTTGTTATAAGATATTTACTTTCAGTGAGCAAATTGCTAAGATGAAATTTTAAAAATAGTTGTTTCTTTGAATACTTCACTTAAAGTGATTTGGTAAAAGTAAATCACATTAATTGCATGCATATTCATAGACTATATGGCTACACTGCTCTGAGCATTCACAGTTTGACATGGAATGGAATTTTGCTGCTTTTGTATTTGTTAATAATAAGTCTCAGCTAACATGTAAGTATAGATTTGCTAAATAATCTTTCTTGGATGTACAGTAAGAATTTTTAATGGGGAAGATTACTTGTCTATAACCTTCTGACCTTTGGTTAAGAAGAACATTAGTTACTAATTTTTAGATTGAAGTTTTTTTTAAGTATAGATTGACGTTTCTTACCATCTCAGCTTAAGAATCAGAATATCATAGAATGATCATGGGATTTTCCAAATCCTAAAGATGAATGGAAGCAAATAATAAGTGACATAGAATAGACCCAAACAAAATAAAAATTGTTTCAAATTTCTTCCTTATTTTCTTGGGAGGAATACAGAATGCATATTTCATTCCCTCTTTTTTCTTTTTTTTCTTTTTTATGTGCTATTTGTTGGTTAAAACCATTTTTAAAATGATAATGAAGTTAATAATAATGACTACTTAATGAGCATCTGCTAGGAGCCTTGTGTATTGCCTATTTTTTAAAAAAAAATCCAAATGATAAATTTTATTCTCCTCAATTTTTTAGATGTAGAAAGTGGGTCAAAAAAATTTAAGTTCACACGACCAGTAGCTAGCAGAGATAGGTTTGAGTCTCAAGTTTAACTCCAAAGCTTTATCGATTACATCCAGAGACCCATCCATATTATCTATACATAAAAATGCCTAAGTGACCTTTCAACTATTCGCCCATTCGACCAGTAGCTATGACGTGCACTGACCACCAGGGGGCAGATGCTTAACATACAGGCATGGGAACATGGAACAGACTGATGAATCTCAGAGGGAAGGGGGTGGGGGGAGGGTGGGAATCAGGCCGAAACCAGCAATCTGACATTCCCCGAGGGATCCCAGATTTCGAAAGGGCACAGGCCAGGCTGAGGGACCCTACTGGTGCACGAATCCATGCACCGGGCCTCTAGTCTGTGTATAAAGGTTACAGAAAGTAGAGCTAGATCATCCTTACGGAAGAAGGAGGCCAGTCATGCTAATATGTCTTACAGAAAATATCAAGCCTGCTGGACCTTTACTGCTCTCCCCCTCAAGAGGAAATGACATTTCATGAGAAATTTTCCTTAGACTATTAGCTTCATAAGAGCAGAGCCATTCTTTATTCTCTTCTTCAGTGTGTTATCATTCCTTCTTCCTGAGCCAACAGGCTTGGCACATACTGCACACACTAATGGTTAGTTGAAGGAATCCAGGGCACATTTGCTTAGTTTCCTATTTCTTTTCATTTTTCATTGTTTTGGAGATTAATTATTTATAGAATCCTACCTTAATGAGTTCTCTTAGAGAACTAGCTACATATATTTTTGTCCCAGTAGATAATATAAACTAAAACTGCTGTGCTGATGATACATTGTGTTTGAAGGAAAAAACATCCTGCCTAACAGATTTGTGCTCAAGTCTTAATCCATTCACAGTCTATCTGTTTGAATATCTTCCCTTATCATGCATTATTTAAGTAAAGACATTATATTTAAATATATCTATAATGTGAATTGCTCAAAGTTTAGCTACTTTGTACTAGATGACATGGTGGAGAATATAAACCGTATTGGGGATATTCACATGATATAAGTCAAGAAGAGAAGTGCCACTTTTGTCTTAGCTTTCATACTGGGCTCAGTCAATGTAGGACCTCCCTCATGAGGAAAGATCGAGATCAAGTGTTGTAATTCTAATTCAGTCTGAATGAGAGGTCTGATTTTTCAAAATGTTTGGAGAGACTGAAGGTGAGGAGGAGGTAGGGTATTTAAATAGGTTTGAACTAATGGTGTTGGAATAGGAAAAGGAAGGGAAGTGGAGAAAAAGAGGTTAGGGTGGCATTTGATGGCATATATTATATATATTAAATTACATTGTGATTTCCCTGTGACTTATCACCAAGAAAGTCATCATATTTCCAGCAGGTAAGAGAACTGACTTTCCAAATTTACCACATAAAGTTCATCATTCTCTCCAACCAACTTGCTTTATTTTAACTCTAAATTAGTGCTTTAGATACAAAAATCTTTGCTGAGTTGATGCAGCTTTTTATGTTCCATCATCTCAATTGCCATTAGATCATTTGGTAAAGACTTTAATCTTCTCCAGGCTCTCGTTTTTCAAGTTTTAGTGGGCTAACACTGTGGTCATTTTGCTCAGTTCTAGAAATAGGCTGCAATCAGACACTGAGGAAACAATAATTTTGTCTTTCGATTGGAAACAATAAAAATAGTTGCTGCTTATTATTCTCTACACTTCATTACTATTTTATTTTTATATCCTCATTGAATCTGGTATGAATCATAAGTATATGAGGCCTGTGTCATTTCTGTCATTGAAAAGTCAAAAGACCCACGATTTAGCCTTATGGAGGTGAATTCCTTTCTTGGTACTCTATTCCTACATTCTAGGAATCATTACGAGAAGAACAATGGTGTCTGTTATGCTTATATTTATGGGTGCATTAGTTTTAAGGAGTGATAACCGGGAATATTATGTCTACAAACACAATTCACTTACCTTTACTTTTCATATGTGTATTTTCGTGAAGAGCAACACATGCATTGATTTATTTTTCCTTTCTCTCCATAAGTCATGCAACTTTAAGTAAAGACATGCTTAAAATAAATATAGATTCTTAAATACAACCAAGTTTTCTTTTCTTCACTTAACTGTTATAGATGTGTTATCTAAATGTGTATTTTCTTTATACTCAGAAGAAAGAATTTCACTTCTCTGTGCACCTCCTAATCGTTTCACAACTTCTGATCCTATATATTCTGAACTACTCCAATCTATTCTTCAGAGGAAAAAATATTAACTTAGTCTTTTTAGCTTATCTTTGGGCCTAAAATGATTTTCATTCCTCTTTTCAAAACTGTCCTGGATCTACTACTCAAAAAAGTTCCACGTGGCCTTGTGCTCTGTCTCAGCGTCCAATGGAAGGCACCTGCACCATTGAAAAGGATCCCTAAAGGGATGCATTGTTTAGAATTGCTCAGCTCCTCTAGAACAATGGCTTTTATTCTAGAATTTTTTTTATCAAAGTCATAACAAGCCTCAATCCCTCTGCAAATTTGATAATTTGATTCACATGTTTAATTCAAAGCAATGAATTAACTAATTTAGAGTTATTAAACCAGCAGCCTGCCGACTTGAGGAAGAAACAAAACAAAATTTAAAAAGCCGACTATACAAATTTCCAACTTCTCAAGATGGTAAGAGACACAGACATTGACTCAAATACAGCTGCCAAATCACATATAAGTTTCAGCAGCTCTCCGAGGATGGCTTCCATTTCCTTTTCATGCCTCTTCCTTGTGAGGATGTAACAACCTTTAGACAGAGGGCTTGCTCTACTTCAGCTCCGTTTGGCCAGAGCGCCCTAGTTAGTCAGCATCATTGACTAGATATGTGCACCATCAGTATGGGAGATCTGTCAGATCCCTGATACTGAAAAGGAAGGGTCCTGTAATACTTACTCAAAAGAATTTCATTTTTAAACATCAAAGGAATGGTTTCTTTCAGACGGTGCTTTGTTTATAGTTGTCCAGACCTCTTTTCTTTTGGGGCAGGAGATGTATTGTGTGCAAAAGTAACTAAAATGGGCCACAGACAAGGACACAAGGACACGGCTACTAGTTAAATCATTTTTAGGTCTCTTTCCTTCTTTTTCTAGAGTAAGTAGTGTTTAGGATGTGTTTTGAAAAAGGAAAGAGCTAGTTCGGCAAACGTGGAGTGGAAGCTTGTCGAGTGTCATGAAGAATAGTCTTAAGTTTGACAGGCAGCCAATGTTGTGAATATGTTTACATAATAATAAGGGTTTGGGAATTCATTAAGATTTTCACACTGAAAAAATTCACGAATTCTCTTGTGTTGGTACTAACATGGGGAGAAAATTGCTGCTTCAGTGACTTTCACTCTTATTTATCATTTATTTTTACATTTTTCCTTTTTAACAAAAAGTGCAACTTACGTACAGTAAAGTGCATAAGCCTTACATATACAGCTTGATAAATGTGATGGGTTTTTATTGTGGCTTTCTTTGCTCAAATACTTTCCATAGTGCATATCTGGTAAAGCCTGCAATTCTGTTGCAATTTCCTAAATGAGAAAAACTGCCCATTGCTTCCAGAATACTTTCACCACATCTTTTTTAGATATAATTAAAAACTCAGTGGAGGTGAGTCAATGGCTAAGTCTCCTTCTGTGTTTCTGAACCTACAGGTTGTCAGTCTCCATGCACTAGAGTAGATGCTTACCATCAGTCTATGGCACTCTCCTGAGAACAAACTATAGTACAAAACCTTGAAAACAGAGTTTTAAAATTATATATATAGACACACAAATATGTCACACACAAGCGAATGTTGAGAGGAAGGAGAAAAAGAAAAGAGAGAAGATCCATATATTTAAGAAGCCTTCTATATTTACTTCACTCCAATTTGACCAGACTTGTTCCATGGACTCTTATCCTTGGCACTTGTCATTATATTGGTCCAGAGTTGTTTTGGGTACCTGGGAATTTCCTCAGCAACATGGGTCTCCCCTAGAGCATAAGCTCCTTGTGAACAAGAATGTGCTCTATTTTATGTGGTCATGCACAAGAATGTGCTCTATTTTATGTGGTCATCCATTCCTCCTTTGCTTCCATCCTCCTCGGCCCTTGAAGGCATATAAAGATCGTAAGGATGTCTTAGAATGAAGAAAGTAACAGAAAAACCTCTGATTTCCTAGCAATATCTCTACTGCTCCCTGTGGCCATCAAGCCCACCCATACAACTGCTCTTTGAGTGAGAGTCAGGAGCTCATGCAAAAGCTCTCGATATGTACAGTAGCTCATAATGTGTTGCTTAGCTCAAAGGAAAACCTGATTTTTTAAAAGTGTACATTTACTTCATTTCTGCCTGATGCTGTCAAAATATCACTAATGTCAGCTATCAGAGTTGCAAGGTGTCGTGAGCCCCAGGACAGAACTCTTATTTTTAAGTAAAATTGAAAGTCACTCATATGAGTCATCTATACTAATAATAGAGGAATATGCAAATTGTCCAGGATGCTGTCACAGTAACGACTGGACAGCAGGCTGCGTGGGGTGACCAGGTCGGCATGGTGGGGCAGTTGGGGTGACTAGGCCAGCTGGGGGGGCAATTGGGGGTGACCAGGCTGGTGGGGGGGTAGTTGGGGGCAACCAGGCAGGCAGGGGGGGCAGATAGGGGTGATCAGGCCGGCAAGGAGGGGGCAGTGAGGGGTGACGAGGCTGGCAGGGAGGGCTGTTAGGGGTGATCAGGCTGGCAGGGGAGGAAGTTAGGGGTGATCAGGCAGGCAGGTGAGCAGTTAGGAGCCAGCGGTACCGGATTGTGAGAGGGATCAGGCCTAAACCGGCAGTCGGACATCCCCTGCAGGGTCCCGAATTGGAGAGGGTGCAGCCTGGGCTGAGGGACCCCCCACCCCACCTCCATGCATGAATTTCATGCACTTGGCCTCTAGTCATAATATAAGCAAACTGTGTTACCCTCTATTGCAGGGGTCCTCAAACTACGGCCTGCGGGCCACATGCAAATACAAATATTGTATTTGTTCCTGTTTTGTTTTTTTACTTCAAAATAAGATATGTGCAGTGCACATAGGAATTTGTTCATAGTTTTTTTTTAAACTATAGTCTGGCCCTTCAACGGTCTGAGGGACAGTGAACTGGCCCCCTGTTTAAAAAGTTTGAGGACCCTGTCTATTGCATCAATATCAAAACTGTGTGATGAAACCTTCCTTCAGAGAAGGGGACTTGGCTCCCCAAGACTTCCTTAAAATGTTTCTCCCCAACTCTCTTTTCTTTCTTTTTCTCTCCAACATCATTGATGGCAGGAGTGACTGATCACTGATGTAAGAATAATCTCAAAGCTTAATAAATACCAGCACCAAAGCTGTTTATAAATTAGTGGAATTAATTGAATCTTTATGAGATCTAAAACAGAAAATAGACTATATACGTCAGTGGTTATCTCTTTCATTATATAAAATTGAAAATAAACTTCATTTGCTGCCTAACTGGCAATAATGCCATGCAAAATTACCACATCTCACTCTCCGGGCAGAAGAGAGGTGATGGGTGAGACTTCTAGACTATCACACCTAGTTCCTCAGTAGGTATAGTCTCACTTCCAATGGCAGTCTGCTCTTTCACTTTATCACCTTTTTTTCATGGTTTCTCTAGTAGTTGTATTTTGTATTGAAAGCTAAATATCTAGGCATAATATTGTTGAAGTAAACTTTTAATTATCTCAGGACAGAGTGTACTTTTTAGCCCTTAAATACACAGTTTAAAAAGCTATTATTGCCCTTATTTATTCTATCAGTTAGAATTTCAGGCACCACTGGTGAGGCTGATAATTTTTATCCCTAGTGTCTGCTCAACAAGTGGGCTGCTTCTTAGAGATCAGTGTCTGAAAGGGATAGGCAGAGAACACCCAGAACACCCTGCCATTTTTGGTAATGTATTTGAGTAGCAGCAGAAATCAGAATACTATACAAAGTATATACACACCAAAATTATATCTTAAAAACAAAAGTTAAATAAACATATGTAATCATAAGTTCAACCTCATTGGAATTCCTCTTAATTTCTTGTTCTGAAATTTTGTTATACAATTACATATCTTCTCTCTCCGGATTCCAATTGTTATCAATCATGAATTCCTTTTGTCCCAATTTTTCTTATTCTTCAAAGAACTTTAAAAACAGCGAATCAGGTTTTGTGTCATGGTCTGGTGTAGTGGAAGAATCGTGGCCCTAAGAATCAGGTACTACCAGGTGCTTGCCAGCTATTTGATTATTGTCATCTCTAAAACTGAAAAAGATACTTCTTTTCAGGGTTGTTGTGAGAATTCAATATATTAAAGTGCAAAAAATTCTATCACTTAAGTTATTCATGTATTGATAAATTTTTATTAGCGTATTACATTGTGGGTACATCTATGAAGTGATCATCATGTATCCGGCATCCTGCATGACTGGAGAAATTTTATATTTTTTAATTTAATTTCCACTGTGTATCTAAATACATATCCAATCTTTTTAAATCATTTTAATTAGGATTCTCTTTGTAACTTCATAAAAATGTTACTGTGAATGTTTAGAATGTTTATGTGATTGATTTGAATATTTTTGTTAGAGGTTACATATCAATTCACAAGGTGACATATTTTTATGATGATTGCTTTTAGAAAAATGTTTATATTAGATGTCATATATTTTAATGTGCAGAACACTACTTACTAACCCTGTATCTTATTGTGAATATTTGCTGCTCAAAGTCACAATTTTAGCCTAGACACAAAGATCCTGTGTTGCCTAAACCAAAGATCCAACTTAAAGTTGGGGCAGAGGGCTTAGTCATGGCAAGTCAGAGGGGTGAATACTTGGAGCACACATTTGCTGCTGGGTAAGACTTTCCCTCAGACAAGCAATAAATATTTAGAGCAGGATCTGGAGTTAGGCAAAGGGGGTTTGAGTCTCAGATAACTAAATTGTCTTATTTTTAATTTAATGCTTGTAAAAAAAAGAATATAATAATAATACAAATCACCTCAGGAGTTTTTGTGAAGAGTAATCATGTTCCGTATATATTCATTATTATCAATATTATTGTCATTTACAATTCAAAATTATTGATAATTTAATGTCATTGATAATGATAATTTAGTATTGCCTCTATCACTACACCCCACACTGAATCTATTTCATAAGCACACACACACAATTTTTTCTTAACTGTTAAAAAAGGTAATAAACCTACATACATTTAACAACTCTGAATATTAAGAACATTTATTTAATGCTTAACATTTACAGATTATGGTTCAGAGACATTATCTCACTTTGATCCTTACTTCTAGAAGAAAAATCATTATTATTATCCCTGTTTGAGAAAGAAATAAAATTAATAGTCCATGGAAGTTAAGTGACATGATCAGACTCACACAGCTAGTCATTAAGAAGATATTAGCACCCACAACTTTGCAAGAATAAATATAAGAATTCAAGTAGTGAAAGCTAAAGGCAGGGGATTTTTTTTCTCATAAGTTTCTATAGTACTTTTGGGACTTAGTCATAAACTAACATCATAAAATTCCAAACCGATTATTATATACTTGCCATAGTAAGATGTTGAGTCTTCTGAAGGTTATCTTCATTGTTTAGTCTGTTGTGACTATGTTATAAATGATGTACCTATTATTGTTTTAATAAGGCCCTATGATGCCACACCAAAAGTAAAACTTTTATAGAAATGTAAATAGCAGAGGTGGCAAGAGGTTGACAAAAGGAAACTTTTTTTTCTAGAACAGTCTTCACATAGCTTGTGTATCACATGCGGGGAAAGGAATGCCATCCTTCTAACACTGTGCTTGCTTCTAAGTGAAATGTTTTCCATTTTTACAGATAGCACTAACAGAAACAAGTAAATATTACAACCAAAAATTTAGAGGCTCTGATAACAACTAAGTATGTTAACATTTACTATGTTCTACCAGAGTAATACTTCCACATGCCTCAAAAGGAACCTGCCTCTCTAATAATCAGAAAAATACAAATTAAACCCAAAAGCTAAATTTTACCTTTCTCAGGTTGGCAACATTAGGAAGATGCATAACAATTGTTTGAAGGTTATTGAGAAACAGGATTGACCTGATCAGGGTAGGATCTGCAGCCACCCTCCAGGAGAACAATATAGGGGTCCTCAGAAGAAAGCTTATACCCTGACCTGATCCAGTGCTCTCACTCCTGGGCATGACCAATAGGGAAATTCACATGCAAGTCCATGACATGTTGTGAAAATGTTCATTTCAACACCATGTCAAGCAATTTGAGGCAATCTTCATGCCATTTACTAGAGAAATGTATAAGGAAAGAATGTAATGATTTGCTCACTATGGAATTAGAAGCAATATATTTGAAATAGCTAGAACAAAATAGAAATATAGTATTGAGAGTAATTTGAAAAATAAAACATTCAAAAAATTGATACAATCATATCAATATATCTATAATAATAATAAAAGCATAATATGCTAATTACACTGGACATCCTCCCGGACGAAGCTGGGTCCCGGGTGCCAGAGGGAAGCTGGTGCCAGCAGCCGGGGGAAGGAAGGCCTACTCTTGTATGAATTTCGTGCATCAGGCCTCTAGTATTTTAATAAATAGCTTCCTTTGCAATATGTGGAATATTAGAAATGTTAATATCTGATACTGACTGCAAGTGTAAAACAGAAGTCAAGGAAATAATACTTCTTGGGTGAAGTGTATTGGTTAATAAAGTGTTATTATATTATCTTTATTATCATTATTAGTCTTATAAAAAAGTTGTAGAGCTACCAGGTGTAAAGGAGTTATTGACTATAAAAGTCACAAATCAATATTATAAGTTTAATGCTTTCTTCCATAATTTTGTCCATATCGGGAACTTCTTGATGCTTTGTAAAGTTTTCTATAAATTTTGGTTTATATAGTTCAGTTCATGAACATTATGCTCAGTTTACTTGATTGATGATAGAGGTAGATAGATAGATAGATAGATAGATAGATAGATAGATAGATAGATGACAGACATATTCTTATCTAGATATGATCACATTGAAAACATTATCAGACTTTAAATACATTGCCAGCCTGAAAGTATCTTTTGAATCATCCTTTTAATTGGGGCAGGTAGGTACAATAAACAGGTAGAAAAAAAGAAGGATTTGGGTAAATGTGGTCCAAAAAGAAGAAATCTGATATATTTTAAAGCAATGTTTATATTATATTTGTTAATTTTATTCTATTTCCTTACAGGTTTAGATGTTTATTTGGCTACTTGGCTACTGATTAGAGAACACAAAATGAATAACTCAACAAACTCCTCTAACAATGGCCTGGCTCTGACCAGTCCTTATAAGACATTTGAAGTGGTGTTTATTGTCCTTGTGGCTGGATCCCTCAGCTTGGTGACCATTATTGGGAACATACTGGTCATGGTCTCCATTAAAGTCAACCGCCACCTCCAGACCGTCAACAATTACTTTTTGTTCAGCTTGGCCTGTGCTGACCTCATCATCGGTGTTTTCTCCATGAACTTGTATACCCTCTACACTGTGATTGGCTACTGGCCTTTGGGACCTGTGGTGTGTGACCTTTGGCTAGCCCTGGACTATGTGGTCAGCAATGCCTCCGTGATGAATCTGCTCATTATCAGCTTTGACAGGTACTTCTGTGTCACAAAACCGCTCACCTACCCTGTCAAGCGGACCACGAAAATGGCAGGTATGATGATTGCAGCTGCCTGGGTCCTGTCCTTCATCCTCTGGGCTCCAGCGATTCTCTTCTGGCAGTTCATTGTGGGGGTGAGAACTGTGAAGGATGGGGAATGCTACATCCAGTTTTTTTCCAACGCTGCTGTCACCTTCGGTACTGCCATTGCAGCCTTCTACTTGCCAGTGATCATCATGACCGTGTTATACTGGCACATATCCCGAGCCAGTAAGAGCAGGATAAAGAAGGACAAGAAGGAGCCTGCGGCCAACCAAGATCCAGTGTCTCCAAGTTTGATCCAAGGACAGATAGTGAAGCCAAACAACAACAACATGCCCGGCAGTGTTGACGGCCTGGAACACAACAAAATGCAGAATGGCAAAGCCCCTAGAGATGCTGTGACTGAAAACTGTGTCCAGGCGGAGGAGAAAGAAAGCTCCAACGATTCCACCTCCGTCAGTGCTGTCGCCTCTAACATGAGAGATGATGAAATCACCCAGGATGAAAACACAGTTTCTACTTCCCTGGGCTATTCCAAAGATGAGAACTCCAAGCAAACATGTATCAAAATCGTCACCAAGACCCAAAAGGGTGACTCGTGTGCCCCGACGAATACCACCGTGGAGCTGGTTGGTTCTTCAGGTCAGAATGGAGATGAAAAACAAAACACGGTCGCTCGCAAGATCGTGAAGATGACTAAGCAGCCTGCAAAGAAGAAGCCCCCTCCTTCCCGGGAAAAGAAAGTGACCAGGACAATCTTGGCTATTCTGTTGGCTTTCATCATCACTTGGGCCCCCTACAACGTCATGGTGCTCATCAACACCTTCTGTGCACCCTGCATCCCCAACACGGTGTGGACAATTGGTTACTGGCTTTGCTACATCAACAGCACTATCAACCCTGCCTGCTATGCCCTTTGCAATGCCACCTTCAAGAAGACCTTTAAACACCTTCTCATGTGTCATTACAAGAACATAGGCGCCACGAGGTAAAACCTCTTTGGGACAAAGGAAGGTGGTCACGGGGAACTTGGGAAGGAGAAGAGGGGTAAAAGAGCTAGTTTTAAAATCTCTGCCATTGCACTTTAGAGTCTTATTATGGATGTGCAGTTAAGGAGCTCAAAAGTGACACTCTTTTGTGCCTCTGCTCCAGCTTGGGAAACTCTCACCTCATAAGCCCTGCCAATGTAGGAGCAATGAGACCATGAAAGCCACACGTTGAACATGTGGATTTAAGAATGCTCTACACTTTCTGTCTCTTGAAGAAGGGCTTCTGAATCTGCAATTTTATCAGTTTCTGCACAAGAAGAAGAATAACCTTGCTCCTTTTTTGTTGTTGCTCCCATGTATTGATATAAGTCAATGAAAGGCTACAGTTACAAGCTAACATGGAGACTTAAACATAAAGAAATAGACATTATGCCATAGAGAAGTAAAGGAATAAAACTAAAAGGAGTGTAGAAACAACCTCAGAGTGCTAAGCATATATTACTCTTCCTTTCTTATGGTTTTACCTGGAGGGTTGCAATATTATAAATGCTTATTTTTTACCTTTGCTTTTCCTCACACCAAAAGAAAACAAACAAACAAAAAGCCTAATGAGACCACATCATTATTTTTCTCGTTCTGGCATTCGTTTTTGTACTGTTCTACACTGTGTGAGGGCATATTATAGAGGACTTGCACTAAACCAGAGACAGCCATGAAAAAGGGGCATTTCATCCCTGATCACTGTGTCCTTTGCATTTTTTGGTGGTATAACAGCCTATAAGGATATGGTTCAGTTATGATTCTTTATAGGAAATGGTTTCACCAATCTGGTTTTCTCCCAAACTAGCCTCTTATTTTAATAGAATAGTCTCCCTAATACATAAACATGTTTGAGAAGCCAAAGTTATTTTTTTAAAATTGAGGTTTCATCAAATTAAATAGTTGTCATTAAAGTTGGAGAAAGTTTACTGAGACCAGGCAAATTTTCAGTTAAGAAAATGGGTGGTTGAAAGGACATTCTGTTTCAACCTGAATCTGCCTGACCCGCATGTGAAATGCTAACATGTAAAACATGAACTTCTGGCCTTTGTCAGCAGGAAGAACATGCTGCCTTTTTCATGTTGAATTCTGAATAGAATTAATATACTCCCGTGGCACCAGTGACCTCTGGGTCAATCCCAAGAAATTAAGACCTTCCCCTCAATGCTTTCTGAAAGCCAATATTCAGCTCATGAGGCTGTTTATAACCACCCTATGATCCAATGGAGAGAAAAAAATAAGCAATTAAAAAACATTTACTGAAACCGTATATTCCTCATTCCTCAACTGTCAATTCTCCCTAAAATTTTTTAACTTCAAAATCCATCAATAGAAGTATAGTAATCCTTGTGACAGACATGTAGTAGATAACTTAAACAAAGGCCAGGTGAGCTCAGCAGAATCTGAAAGAAGAATGTAGTGGCTGTACCTGGGTCATTCTAATATGTCTCTAATACTAGACCATCAGAAAGTCATGTCAGGAACTAATACCCAAACAGTGGCTTTAAAGAATCTTCTCCATGTAGATACTTTTTATTTGGTACCCCAAATAAATATATGATTACATTATTCATGATTTATCTAGTTATTTTCATTCCTCCTTTGTTTTACTATATTCACTGTAGTCTTCCAATTAGATTTTCTAAAGATGATGCAATCAATAGAAATAAAAGTTATAAAACTTTTTTCAAATTTCATATTCTGCCTTTTAGGTTTATGGTCTTCATCTTGACCAGTTATATATCTATGTGAACTGCATGATGACTTAATCAGTATTAGACATTAGCAATTTAGTTATTTTGTGTGACTTGCCTCATTGATGGCATCTCAACAATTTTGAGAGTTAACCAAAAGCACAACACAAACAACAACAAAAAGAACAGCCAGGAAGAAGCAAATTGCCAACAATGTTTTAATTTAACTTTATAAAAATAACTTCCTAGTTGAATAACTTCAGTCATCCCCCCTCCCCCCCCCCAAAAAAAATCTTCCATGTATAAACACACAGCATCAGTTTAGATTCCTTCACACTACAATGATGTCAATGTAAACATTTACATTTTAAATTAATATTTATTTGTATTTTATTTCGTCAAATCCAGGAATAAACTGTGTGGAAGAAGCATCAAGCCAATAGAGTGTTTGGTTCCCTGTAAACAAAACAATTGACTGGCTGAATGTTTCACTTACTAACTTGCACTATTATGATGTAGATTCACCTTTAGTGGAATGAACTCTTTGGATCCAAGGATTGAGGATTCCAGATTCTGGTCTCTTGTATGCAACAATCCAACTCACTTTAAGTCAAATTGCCTGTTACTCGCCATTGTCATCGCACCCTTCCCTTTGTTCCTTTTATTTTTGGTCTTCGCCACCTGTTATTGAAAGAGAGAGCATCAAGGATTAAAGAAAGGAATTGAAGATAGACTGAAACATCTTGGAAGTTTTGTCGACCGGAATAAAAAAAAATGGAAAGAATACTGAAAATGGTAGATGCTTAGACAGATATAGAGACTGTAGTCAAAGGTTTGAATTAACTACTGCTGGATTTGTCTATTTCAGTGGCTTTCAACTGGGGATCAAGCCAATTTTGCCCCCCTCACAGGGGACATTTAATAATGTATGGAGACATTTTTGGTTGTCACAACTTGGGGAAGGGCTATTGGCATCTAGTGGATAGAGGCCAGGGATGCCGCTAAACAGCTTACACAGGATAGCCCCATCCACCTGCCCCGACTAAAAATTATGTGGCTCAAAATGTCAATAGTGCAAAAGTTGAGAAACCCTGGTCTGTTTCAAGGGATTCTAGAGCTTGCTTTGTATAAGTGGGAAAATAATCCTGTATCACTATTAGAATATCAATGCAAATTGCTCACCTGTTTGAATAAGGTAATGCTCACCAATTGTGATTCAGACACACTATCATCCACTGAGTCTGGTGTATTTGTATTTTATAGATTGGGAACACAGGCCACATCTACATATCCAGAATCACCAGACCAGGCACATAATACATGTTTCCAACATCTTAGTGCCTGATTAGATTGCCACAGAATCCAGTCAATTGAGGTTTCAGTAGTTGGCCATTAAAATGGTTGCATTGATGTAGTCAGTTTCTATAGGAGCTAACATTTGTCCTTTCAAAAACATTAAGAGCCTCTTTCAGAAGCAGTATGATTCATCTCCTTTGTTTTCACTGGAAAGGTGAATATCTGTCAAGAATTTCTTCTCGTAGCAATAATGTAAATATCACAGAGTGGTCTTATAAGAAGAGGAGATTAAATATGTGAAAAGGCCAGGTCATTTCTTGGAAAAAAAAAAAAAGAGAAATGATTGCCCTTTTACCAGTTCATCATTAATTTAATGGCAGATCCTGTGTTAAGACAAAATCTAGTAAGTCATTTTACATTTGTCCAAACCCATAGAATGTACAACACCAAGAAGGAACCCTAATGCTAACTATGGACGTTGAATAAAAAAAATTATGTGCCAATGTAGATTCAGCCATTATAACAAATGTACCACTCTGATGCAGATTTTAACAGTGGGGGAGGCTGTGCTTGTGTGGGGACCAGAGGGTATATAAATACTCTCTGTACCTTTCGCTCAATTTTGCTGTGAACCTAAAACTGCTCTAAAAATAAAAGTACAATCTAAAATAATAATAATAATAAGTCATATGAGATTAGCTTTCCAGTGTGGATATGGAAGCTGGAGATCCCACATACTCCTACTCTTTGTCCATTCACTGCTTTTTTTATCCTGAAGATCTAATATTGGGGGAAATGGGAGTTCAAACTGATGACAATATACCTGTAGAGATGCAATCTACTTTTATTTTCTCCTACTTAGTTGATACTTGCCTTTTCCCCAGTTTGATAATATCCCTTTCAACAACCACAGCACTGGTGTTGCAAATAGATTAGGGAAGCACCCCAAGCCAGATGACTTGTGCAAAGTGTACTTTCAGCATGTATATACAATACCATGCCTCTCCAATATGCTTCTCTTAAGAGGGTGCACGCTGCAGCATGAACTGTGTGCTTATTTAATGTATCTTCCTGGGATATGCTGTATGCTTAATATACATATTCTATAAATAAAGCAATGAAATGTATAATAGAAATACATATTTCTGTATGCAAATAAATATATTATCCACAAATCTTAGTATGCAATATGGTATATGTTGCTTCAGAGTCACAAGATAAGCTTTTATATGCCCACTTTTCAAAGAAAGTAGTACTTACTTTTGAAGGAAGAGGTGTAAGAACAGCCAAAATCCTACCCATATTAAGACTAAAATGTTTTATACTCTTTGAAAGCATGGCATTGATTTTAAATATCTCTTGAAAGAATATATTAATAAACCTTTGCTGGTGTCACCCCATGTTTCAACAATGCTTTTTGCTCCTCTCTGTCTGGACTCTGACTAGAACCTTCCTGGCTGTTACGGTCCCAACAGCTGTGTTGATCTCATGTCTGATTGCCTGATGAGATTGCAACCAATTCATTGACATACAGCTTTGCTCAACTCCAAAGTAACTGATTTTTGTCAAATAAAAACTAATCATCCCAGGAAGAAAGGATGACCTTCAGAATGTTTTGCATTCTGAAAACCAAGGTAAAAGTTGTGCAAGCACTGTATTTTATAAACCGCTCTTTCCAATACAACATCCCATACAATAACTCTTAGTGTAATGTTATGGTGCAAGTTTCTCCAAGAAATTGAAAAAGAGAAGGTTTGTCTCTGTGTTCTACATTTTCTGCACAGCACTTGTTTTCCTATCTTTCTACCCACATTCCCCAGAACATTTCCCTTGGCCCGTTAATAGCATGAGTTCTTAGCAAATATTGTTATGATTTTGGGTGTGCAATCCTAAGAGATGCTTGCATTTTAATAGAAAAATCATAAACATTGAATGTTTGAAAGACTTATGCTAATCTTTAGATACAGCACATGCAGTGGGAGAAATATTTTTTTCCATGAACTCCAGTTTTGTTCCAAATTTTGTAACATAGTCCAATGCCTATTTGTGTCCTAAATTTCTCCTTTCAAGCCACAATCGACTCTTGTGAATTGCTGTCCTTTCTCTAAACCAAAATCATTTCTGGAAAAAAAAAATGAAGGAAAAAACTGAGTTTTCTATCAATTCTCATTAGTTTCTTATTGTTCCAGTGAAATGTTCTCATTTCATTTTTTAGAATTTGAATTGAATCCTGTTCTGATGAATTGTTAAATGCTACTTCTAACTAGATGGTTGCAAATACTGACACAGGAAAAATAAAAAAAATTTTGCCCATCATAAACTTCTACTTTGTAACATATATCAACCTTTCTCAACTAAAAAAGTGAAGAAGCAGAATGTGGTAAGTTGTGACTGTAGATATTTTTTAAGTAGGTGACATTGTAGAAAATTAGTTCTTTGGCTTCCTAAACACACCCTCACGCTATTAAGTCATGGAAAACTGCAAAGAAAAAATGGCACCTATCTTCTGTATTTGAACAGTACACCCAGCTGTTCATCTGAATCTTTAAACTATATCTTTCCTGGATATATGAATATCTTTGGAGGTTTTGTCAAATGAAAAATGAGTATCCTATTATTAATTTTTTGAGGACCATCCATATTATTTTCCATAGTGGCTACAACAATTTGCATTCCCACCAACAGTGCATGAGGGTTTCCTTTTCCACATCTTCACCAACACTTGTTGATTTATTGATAATAGCCATTTTGAGAGGTGTGAGGTGATATTGTGGTTTTGATTTGCATTTTCCTGATGACTTATGATGTTGAGCAGCTTTTCATATGTCTATTGGCCATCGGTGTGTCCTCTTTGGCGAAGTGTCCATTGAAGTCCTCTGCCCATTTTTTAATCGAATTGTTTGCCTTTTTGCTGTTAAGTTGTATAAGTTCCTTGTATTTTGGATATTAACCCCTTAGAATGTATCATTGGTGAATATCTTCTCCCATTCAATTCCACTGCTATGTATGACCTTTCTATTACTTTGAGCACTTGGAGCTCTGTTGGAATCGTGGGTCAGCTAAGTGGTATTGAAAAAAATTCTACTGCATGACAGTGATTGTATGGCGTCCTGGTATGAAAACATGCCTAGATTGGAGAAATCCATCATACACATAGAAAACACATCTAAAAATACTTGCCTTAATTATGAGTATCCCCAAACACTATACAACTGTATAATATTGTTCTTTTAATATCAATACCACTATCTAGAAAGCTCAGGAGAAGATATAAGTGATGATTTCTCAGTACATACCTTTGAAATCCCTATCAGACATTCTTTTTAGGTTGATAGCTTTTTTTTTAACCTATGGATGATATATAAATGCAGGAGAGATATTTACTCTGAATAGGCAATAGATGATCAAATAGTCAAAATGTATGGGATCATGAATTAATAAACAAGAAGTCAGGCATGCTTGTTCCATTTTTCGGAACAAGTAAGATTACAAACCCGATTATTTTTGTTTTTCTTGGGATTTTCACTATTTCACCTTACTAATAAAAATGTACATTGGGTCATTTAAAGGCTAGATATTAAATGGCTAAATAAAACCATTTTATTTTTTTCTCAACTCTGTTAGGTAACTTGGCCTATATAAAAATATAATCTGAACAACTTTGTATTTAAGCAGAAAAATAACTAAAAAGAATAAAATTAAAAGTGAAACAGAAGCAATTAACCCTTGTTATGACATCCTGGTGATGGAAAATAATAAACAACTTATGTATAAGCTCTCTCAAAGGAATAACAATAAATATTTAATAGAACTTATTTTTTTCCAAGTTTTTTGTATTTTATTTTTGGGATGTTTATTTCATCTCTTTAGTATTTTTGCCAAAGTCCTTACTAATGTTGTTTTAAAAGTAATTTTTATAAATGTTTTGAAAGGCAAACATAGAAATTGCTATTTCGCTAGAGCTTGTTGTTTACATTTTAGTTGACGCTGTTACTCCAGAAAGAAAAAAAAATAACTAATTTAAATATCAAAACAAAATACCACCACAAAAATATGGACAAAGGACAGAATTACAGCTTTAAATGAAAAAATAATTCTGTGTAATGATGGTTTTCTTATGTAATCATGTCTGAACATGGCATCGATTTCCTCTGTGGTCACACAGCTGTGAACTGTGTGATGGACTCAGGCCCTCGGTCACCCTGAGAAGAGCTCTGAACATATCCACATGCTGTTTTAGTGGGCACGATCACCAAAAAGTACAAGGAGTCATTTAAGGACTAGATACTAAAGGGGATCTTGTCATGATTAACTATCAGGCCCATATCAGGAAGTTAAAGCCTGACAAGCCCTTTGTTGAACAGGGAGTCTGTGAGAAACTCATTATCACAAGCTTGGGAGAATTGAAGAAAAATAAAATTATTGGAAGTTTGGAAATAATGAAAAAGAAAGCCAAAGTTTATGCTCATTGTACACCTATCTATTAGGAAACAAATACAATAGTATTCTTTGGACATGTATAGGTTAAGTATTTTATGTAACTGACAAATTGGAATTAGATTATATTAGCTATAATTCCTACAAACCTGTCACGATAAAGGAATCTGGTCTTTTTCTTATTTCCATTCTTTTGCTTTTTATTTAAGAGTGAGAAAGAACTTTCATTAAAGAGAAACACATACATAGTGTAGAGTGCTAGCCTTTTTTAAATTCTTTATTAAAAGACAATTACTTAAATGTATTTGAATTTCCAAACATATAGTAAGGTTATTTAATAAAGAAAATGTACACACTATTGAAGCCTATATTCTTAAACAAAGCATTTTATATTCTATAAATTGTATGAGTGTACTTTCTGATAGCATCTTTAAAGATAATTCAATTTATATATAAACTTGATTAGATATATTATTCCTATTAATTCAATATATTTATACAAGTCTGCATGATTTATCCCCATTTTATTTAGAAAAGGAATTTAATGGAAAGTGATTCACAAATATAAGGAGTGAGGTACGCACCAATGGAAAATAGTCCACATACCAAAGGAGTGCTGGCTTAAGTGTTGATGATACATGTGTGCAAAGACATTCCAACTTCCAAATTCAGCAGAGAGGAAATGGTGCCAAATCCCAGAAATAGTTGGAAGATGATAGCAATTACATGCCATGACCTTGGATGTCTTTCTGCCAAGCTGTATTCCTAAATGAAGTATTCTACCAGTCAGAGAGTTCAACAATAAAATGCTTTTTTATGTGATTTATCGTGGTTAGAACACATTTGTAAACATCTTGGAAGTCAGACTCTAGGCACTCCTGAGTCCTCTTTGAGATAGAATACCACCTAGTACAAGTTTCTCATATGATAAAGAACTAATTTCAATGCAAACTAGCGGGAGCTCTGGCTCTACCCTCAAAACTTTCATTTCACTGAAAACAGTCCCAGAGGACCCTCTCTATCCTCTGCTCTCCCTTCTCCAATATCTAAAGTATTGGACAGAGGGATTCCAGATTTGCTCAGGTTTCTAAAAGTGCTTGGTGGGTGACCTGTGAGGGAAGATTTCCCCTTTTTTATGTGCTTTCCCCAAATAATTGACATTGAGATATTGATCTGGAACCCATTTCCTTTTTCCAAACAAGGAGAAGCAAATCAAAAACCACACAAACTAATACCAAATGTTCCCAAGTATACAAAGGCGAAGAATTACTATGGTGAGTAGGCTTAGAGATTATTACATTCTTGGCAATGAGGTGATGTCAACTCCAGCTCTAGGAAAAGAGTCATTCTGACATATTCATCCACTCAAGTTTACAGTAAACTGACTCTCAGGATTGATCAAAATATTATTTGCCAATTAGTCTCATCTTTGCCTGGAAACTTTCTTCACCCTTCTTTATCTGCTTAATTTCTAACAATCCTTTATGTAAAAAAATATATTTGTATTTGTATTTTTTAAAGAGAGAGGAAGGGAGAGAGAAGCATCCATGTGAGAGATCGAAACATTGATTGGCTGCCTCCTGCATGCCCCCTACCAGGGAGAAAGCTGCAACCCAGACCAGGAATGGAACCAGCAACCATTCAAGGCCCAAGGACGATGCCCAACCAATTGAGCTACACTGACCAGGGCCCCAACAATCCTTTAAGTATGACAATATCAGGAATGTCTCCCCCGACTTTTCTGACTATATCAGATCCTCCACTAAGTTCCCATAGCATTTTTCAAAATTGCAATTTTATTTAAGTCTGTGGGATTATGTGTATACCTTGTTGTCTCTGCCTGTAGACCGTAAGCTTTGTAAATACAAAGACAATGTCTGCATTTGACCACCTGAGACCGTGTCTGAACCATGAGCACTGTTGTCTCTCTAACATTTTTTCTCCACTTACTAGTTGTTTGACCTTGAGAAAGTCATTTAATTTCTTCATAGGTAAATATAATCCATATTTATAAATACACTAGAGGCCCAGTGCACGAATTCATGCACGGGTGGGGTCCGGCTGACCTGGCCCCAATAGGGGCGGATTGTAATCGGGGGTGTGGGCTGATCGGGGTGGTGGGTGTCCATAGGGGGTGGGGCCAGCTGGGGGAGGGGCTGCAGGCAGTTGGCCAGCCAGCCTCACCCTCTATTGGGGTATGGTGAGCGATCAGGGGCGGGGCCAGCAGGGAGCAGGGACTGTGGGCCAATTGGGGTAGTGGGGGCCCATCGGGGGTGGGGCCAGCCAGGGAGTAGGGCTCCAGGCGGTTGGCCGGCCAGCTCTGTCCCTGATTGGGGCGGGGGGTTGATCTGGGGTGGGGCCAGGTGGGGGGAGGGGCTGCAGGAGGTTGGCCAGCCAGCCCCATCCCCAGATCAGGATGGTTCACTGGCCACAGTGGGCGTCATAGTGACCAGTCATTCTGGTCGTTGCAGCATTCCGGTCCCTTGCTTTTTTTATATATAGATGGTACTGCTATAAACTATATATATGTAAGCAATGTTTTGAGGATTAGAAGTAACTATGTAGTTTGAAAAGTTCCTGGCAGAAGGCCTGACAAAGAGGGTACTCAATAAAAGCTGTATGTTTATAACACTTCTCATCATGGAAACCTGTAATAGAGAATAAAGGTTCCAGGGCTGTTCATGCTGCACTTTGTGGAGCCCTAAGTATCCTGTTAAGCCAGCGAGTGCTTTACTGAAACAAGTGAGGCTTCTGGACACTCAGGACCAGGGGTCCTCAAACTTTTTAAACTGGGGGCCAGTTCACTGTCCCTCAGACCGTTGGAGGGCCGGACTGTAGTTTAAAAAAAAAACTATGAACAAATTCCTATGCACACTGCACATATCTTATTTTGAAGTAAAAAAACAAAACGGGAACAAATACAATATTTGTATTTGCATGTGGCCCGCGGGCCGTAGTTTGAGGACCCCTGCTCAGGACCATGTCCTCAGAACCAAGAGTTAACTGTGAAACACCCGGAATGAGTCATCCCTTTCTTTAGTGGCATGGCTCAAATTCTTTTATTTCATTTTTTGCTTAAATAATCACACATATCACAGTAATACGATTCTTGGCATCTTACACAGATCTCATTTTTTTCTGCCAGGCATTTAATTACTTAGATCTGGCCACAATCATATGAAAAAGTGTTGTTATACCCATTCTATGATGAGGAATTGGTGCCTCTGTGAGACCAAGTAATTGCCTAAGATCACAGCTGGTAGGTATGTATATAGCGAGGACACAAACCCTAAAATTGGTTATCACAGCAGGAAGCATAGAGTCAGCTCGGCCTGGTTTCCTCGGTCCGGACTTGCTTTACACCGGCTAACCTGATGGAATTAGTGGTGCTTCTTATTCCACACCCCTGCCCCAGCTGTACATAGTGCAGCTCTTGGGAGTTTGAAACTTTTGATAAGGCAAAACAGTGTTTCTTTTTCCTTAATCCCTCCAGGTTTCTTACAATTATTAAAATGTTTGGAAGTTCTATTAAGATTGTCACATACTCTGACATTAGTCTCCAAACAGAACAGTTTCCACTAACCTCAGACAAAACAGTGAAATCCGTGGAATAAAATGCCCCTGCGTAAAATCTCTACTATTTCAGTGAATGAGACACATTTACCCAAGCTAATCCCTATTCCTAATAAGTTCAAGTTTGTAAGGAAACTCTTAGGGGCTGCTCTCCGGTGAAGATTTCAGATAATGTCACAGGTACACAGATGCTACTGGAGGTCATGTCAGTGCAGAACAGTTGGCTATGTTATCCTCCAATGGTGGTTGGTGGGCTGGCTATAGTATGCAATGATTTATTTTTTTTCTTAATCCTTATCTCAGGATACTCAGGATATGTTCTTTTGTGTTTGTTGTGGGTTTTGTTTTTGTTTTTACTGGTTTTAGAGAGAGGGGGAGGAGGGAGAGAGAGAGTGACATTGATGTATGAGAGAAACATTGAATGAGCGGGAATGCCATGCCTGGCTCTGCACTAGATACTGAGTAATGCACAGGGAAGAGGCACACGGGTCTCACCATCATGGGACCTATATGGCTGAAGAAGAGGGAGAGGATGGAAGTCTGAGAGATGGTTATGGAGGGCCTTGTCTATGGAGACCTTGGTGAGACCATATTAAAGATTTTCAACATTATGCTGAGCCATTAGTGGTTCTTGAAGAGGATGGATATTATCAGATTTGAGATTTTTAAATACCACTCTTGTATTGTGTACCGACTGGGTAATGCTAGACACAGATCGAGTGAGCATTCAAGTTTTCTGCCTTAAATAAGGGAGGGATTGAACATGTTATTTGCTGATATAGTTAATGTTCTTTCTTAGGAATGTTTCATTTTCAGAAACATCTAAAATGTAATTATTTAAACATGGTGGCCTCACCCTCTGGCTTGTACCAGAAATGTATTGCTTAAAAGAAATGAAACATTTCATTCTGAGGCTGTTTTCTGTGAACAATCTTCTAAAAAAAATACATAGAAAAATTTACACAAAGTGTAAGTGGTTATTTATGCGACTATTTTGAAATATGCATTCATCATTACCAATGAAATTATATAAGACTAATATATTTCCCCGAAAACAGAAGATAAAGAAGCTCTACTTAAACCATAAATAACAATGAATAAAATGAAAGAATAAATGAACCATCATTCACATCTTCCTAAAATATTTACTAGTGATCTAAAAAGCATCTCAGTTGTTTTGAAATGTTGAATAGAACTATGAAAACCATTAGAAGAAATCACTAGGAAATTTATATTTTGAGACTTTGGAGTTACTGTAATATATAGGCAACAGAACTAGTTCTCATAAATATGCAAGGGTGAATTGGTTCTCTTTATTTGAAGTAAGAAACAATAATCTTAATAATGTAGAATATTTGGAAATATTTATCTAAGTTTGGGGAAGCCTTTTACGTTATTTATATGCCAAATCATCTGTGAGAAAACTTAAATATTCAAATATTCTTGGATTTTCCTTACCTCCAGCTACTGCTATTTCTGACCTCCTTGTCAGGACAAAAAATAAAAAAGTGTTAATTTTACCATGTTCTTTTCTGAATCAAACATAATAATGTGTCTGGTTTATTTTTTATCTTATTCCATTTGGTTATAAACCATCAAAGGTTAGAGGTTAAAATCACATTATAATGTCCATTCAATTTCAAAAAAATTAAAGTTCTTTCCAGACACTGTCAATTACAGGATACCCTGTGGAGTTGCTGGCTATTAGTATCTGCTCCCTTTTTTCACTTCACATATCTGAAAAAGATGCTTTAGAATCTTAAGGCTTTAATATCCAAAGCACAAATCATAAAGGAAAAGATTTTCATGATTGTATCTGAAAATTATTTAAAAATCTATGTTACATAAAACTTCTTAAACAAATCTAAAAATCAAACAAAATTATTTGCAACATATATAAGAAAGAAAGCAATTACTATCCTTAATATGTAAATAGTATTTGAAAATCAATAGCAATAAGTTGAGCCTTACAAAGAATTGGCAAAAGACATAAAAAGGCAGCTCTCCAAAAACATAAATGTAAATTAAATACCAATAAACATATAAATTTTTTCATTCCATTCTTAATAAAAAATCAACACAAGGGATTCCATTTTATATAAAAATTATCAATTAAGAACAGCAATCCTAAATGACTCACTAGATCAGATGGACTTAATTGACATCTTCAGAACACTACACCCCACAGCTGCGGAATATACATTCCTCTCAGGTGCTCATGGGACATATTCAAAAATAGACCACATATTGGGTCACAAGCAAAGTCTCCACAAATTCAAGAAGATTGAGATCATAAAAAGCATCTTCTCAGACCATGATGGCATAATGTTAGAAATAAACTACAATAAAAATTATCAATTAAGAAAAACAAAAGCATTAATTATTTCCATACTACTTTTGAGCATGTTAGTTAATTTTGGTTTTCATGAGAAATTTGACACTTTACAATAAAACATCACAAATGAGCATTTATGCCACCCCCACTTCAATAGAGCAAACCATTGAAACAAATAGGTTGCATGAAAAGTGGACCAATCTTTAGCAAGATTTAAAAAAAAGACAAAAAATACAAATTACTAATATTAGGAATTAAGCAGGATATGTCACTAGAGATCCTGCAGACCTTCAAAGGATAATTATGGAAGGCTATAAACAACACTACACATATAAATTCAATAACTTAGATGAAATAGTTACCTCCTTGAAACATAAATAACCACAATTCATCCAATATGAAAGCAATGATTTTAATATCTCCATACTGTTAAGGAAATTAAAGTCATAAATTAAAAATATACAAAAAAGGAAAAAGAAATCTCCAGATGGTTTCACAGAAAAATTCTACCAAATATTTAATAAGAATTAACACCAATTGTATGCAATCTCTACCAGAAACAAGAAGAGATGGAAACTCTTTCCAACACATTCTCTGACATCTTATTTCTAAAATCAGACAAAGAAAAAAAAAGGAGACTGTAGACCAATATCCATCATGAATACAGATGCAGAAATTCTTGACAAAATGAGTTAATAGAATTCATCTTTCTAAAAAGAATTATTCACTGTGATTAATTGTGCTTTATTCCAAGGATGCAATGTTGATCTGATATTTGAAAATAACTTAATATAATCCATCATATTAACAAGCTGAAGAAGTAGAAAAATCACATGACTATGGGATCCAGGGGGGGAAAAAAGCATTTGATAAAATTTAACACTGTATAGCCTTTAGGACTGGATATTTTTAGTCTCTGGGGATTCACCCAGGTTTCTTTGTGCTCAAATTGTTCATTCATTTATTGCTAAGTAGTATCCCGTAATGCATATACCACAGTTTAACCATTCACCTCTTAAAGAACGTCTGGGTGTTTCCATCATGTAGTACAGGGTTTTGTGTGAACTTAAGTCTTTATTTCTCTGGGGATAAATGCTCAGGAGTATATTTGCTGGGTTGGATGGTAAATAAATGTTTGTTTGTTTAATTTCCAATCTTTTTTTCTAGCATGGCTGTACCATTTTTCCATTTCCATCAGTAATGAGTTATCCAATTTTTTTCCACCTCCTGACCAGCATTTAATGTTTTCAACATATTTCTTTTTCCTTTGATTTAGTTTCTCTCTAAATTATTCACTACAGGAAATAACCTACAGACATGGCAACTTAGCATTTAAGTTCTGAATCAAGGTATAATAGATAGTTAGATAGGCATGAGCCAAGTAGGAATGATGGGCTAGGTACAGAGAATCATCAAGGCAGAGAGCCCTGGGTGTGTAACAACAGGCAAAACTACAAGCCCTAGCAGGACCATTCTCTTAAGCATTAACCCCTGGAGATGACATCTAGGCCTCAGCTAAGTTTTAACTCCAGGCCCAGAGAAGCAGTAAACTCAGATAGATCGATGCCATGGCTGAAATCAGTACCAGCTACATTGACTAATGATCCCCTGCCCTAGCGCCTGCCAATCAGTGGAGACCACAACCCTGAGAGGGCACACCTGGAAAGCTGGTGAATACTCTATTGAAACCCTCCTCTGAGACACTCAAATAAAAACCCTTAGACAAGAATCCCAGGACGCTGCATATTCTCTCTCTCTCTCTCTCTCTTCTTTCTGGAGTATGCCTGTGCCTTTTCTCCCTCTTCCATCTCTCAAGGCTCCTCTATCTCTCTCTCTCTCTCTCTCTCTATCTCTATCTCTATCTCTAAGGGCCCTACTTTTGCTTCTGTAACTTGTTTCCTGAGCCCATTTCTTCCACAGCTCATCTCTTCTACCTCTGTGACTTTCTAAATAAACTTTCTCTTACAGTTTGAGTCTTGACTCTGAATTCTTTCTTAGCCAGAACTCAAATACCCAGGTTGCTGAACCGAGGTGCCATTTCACGGCTAACAAAGGGACTGTACCTACTTGCCTTCTTGGAGTTCTGTCTTTTCTGGGTAAAACTGAGGGTGGTCAAGTGTACCAGACCAAGGACTTTAGGAGACACCACCTGCATATGATGGCCCACTGACCACAGCTACTCAACTTCATTTTCAGGTGCCATCATGCATTTCACTGCTTCAGGACTCTTGAAGTTTTTGTTTCATGAGTTAATTTTATGACATCAGCTAATCAGCTAGTTAGTTCACCATTTTCAGTCATGTTGCAGAATTTGGAACACCATTCATGTCAGAACCTTCTCTACAAGTTTTGTAAGGAATATGGCATATAATTTCATGCAAATAACCTCAAACAACCAGTCTTTGCCAATAGTTCAGAAGCATAATCCCCTAGAAAACAATTACATAATTAAACATAAAAATTTGTTTGAATTTAATGACAAACAAACCTCAAAATCTTTTTGAATATATTTGTTCTTCAAAGGCACTATAATGTCAACCTGAAAAAATCTACTTCAAACAGAAAATTAGCAGGTATTGTTAAATGACTCTCAAAATTTTATTGTAAATATGGAAATAAGAAATATTTACTTCCCCTTTTCCTCCACATTCTAAAATTGGATCTGAGTCTGTAAAATCCTTTTCCTACAAATCTGTGTTCTCTGGAGGAGAAATCTGCTCAGGTTCTTTAAATAAACACCATCAGCTATCATGGGATAACCTTTCATTTTAAGCATTTTATTTAGTCTGATAGTAAACCCTTTAGCTATAATTAAAAATGAATTGTAAACAGCTGTACAGTTTAAGGAACAAAACCAGAGCAATGATACTGTAATTTAAAATTATGTAAATGCCTGCTTTCCTTTACTCTCCATCAAAGGCCAAAGATATTATTCCTCCTCTTTAAATTTTTTTTTAAAAAATGGTAACCTCTTATAGTTTAGGGTATTTCATTTTTTTTTCTGGGCATACGTGTAAGAAATATTAATTTCAACCCAGATGAAAGATGATTTTTAAATTAAATCTCAGAATAGTAACAATAATAGCAATAGGCAAATCAAAACACATCATAATATATTATTAGACTTATAATATAAAATGTAAATAGCTTATTTATTAAATCTCCAGTAAAATAACTTCAATGCTTTTTTGTCATTCACAAGATTGGGGCAAATTCCTTGGAAGGGTTGTTTGGAGATACTACTGCAGAAAAAAATAATATAATTAAAGGGAAATATGATTACTCATAAGGGAGATGAGACAAAAAAACCACATTATAAAAAAACGAACACGAAGGACTTGTACACATGCATATTAGCATAACCAATGAACACAGACACTGATGCGGTGAGGGCTTGCCCGGAGTGGGAATGGCTGGTGGGGGGAGGGGTCAGTTGGGGAAAAAGGAGACTTATGTAAAACTTTAGACAATAAACAAACAAACAAAAAATAATTAGCTAAGACAGGAAACCCAAACACTTACTAGAGACCTGGGTCTGCCTTCAAATTTGTCAATCCAGCATTATCAAATATTCAATCTGTTCATGAAAGCACATCCAAACCAATAGAAAGGTTTATTTGAGCCAAAATTTTGAGGACATGCCCAGAAGCAAGATCTCAATGATTGAGAAAATGCTGCAGAGAATGGCAATTTTGTCATTTCTTTAATGCATTGAGTCATATAAACACAGACAATAGTGTGGTGGTAGCCAAAGGGAAAGAAGGGTGGGGAAGTAGGTGGAAGTGGGCAATGGTGGGGAAAATGGGGAAGGAAAGAGACTTTGCTTGGGTTGATGGCCGCCCGATGCAGTGTGCAGATGAAGTTTTATTGAGTTGTACACTTGAAACCTCTATAGTTTTGCAAACTAATGTCACCCCAATAAATTCAATAAAAGAAACCAAAAGATCAGCCTTTGCTAAGAAAACCAGAGGCCTGGGATGTGACTACCAGCCATAACCTGCTCAGTTAGGAATTTGTGATCAGACCACCCTGTGTGGTTACTTTGGGTCCCTGCCATGTGGCCCCCTGACCTTGTCAGGTTTATTGCATAGCCCCCTGTTTTGTTCACATGTCTCTTCACATTTACTCAGCATCTTGAAATATATAGGGCACTGTGACATGCACTGGGATAGAAGGATAAATATAGCATACTCCGGGCTCTCACAAAGCTTTCACTCATCTGGTAGAAGCTGCATAAAAAACTGATGAGCGCAAGTTATCCATGAAGGAATGAAGGAATTAATGAATGAGTAAATTAATCAACATTCTATTAAAAATCCTTTATATAGAAAGAGATCATTGGAACAGTCACCCTATTGTTATTGGTGGAACTGGGGAGTCCTCTTCCCCACTGGGTGCTGGGGGTGGAGTCCTTACGATACCTTGAGAAAAATAATTTTCTGAGACTCACCCTGGAGGATAAGTGATTTTCGGTTGCGTAGAATTACACCCCTGGGTTTCCAAAGTCGCATTTCCCTTCATCCAGTCCTGGAAGAAGTGCTGTTGGGGATTCAGTAGAGCTGGAAGCAAAGCCAGGGTCCAGAGTGTCCGTTCCATGTTGTAACTGGGTCTGGTGCAGCATCAGGCCAGTTGCAGCCCATTAGTCCCTTGTGTGGGCTCCACATGACTGTGAACCATGTGGACGAATGCAGGAACGTGAGAGCGTGCCCTGCAATAAGAGTCCCAAGAGAGCCAGGAACCAAAGAGCGAGCTTCTTTGTTTAGGGGATTAAATATTCCAAATCTTCCCACGCTTGCAGTGGCCATGCCTACTCTGGCCAATGCCTGTTCCGAGGTATGACTGTCAGGTAAGTACCTTCCCTATTTCTCTCAGACTTTACAGGGCATGTGCGCCTTTTCTGCCCCTGTTCAGCTCTTCCCTCACCAATCTGAGGGGAATAGACTGGTGGCTTCCTGGGGAGTGTTAGACTGAAGCTTCCTGGCGAAGCTGCATAGATGACATGCCTATACTATTTGGTCTTCCCTTTGCTCCTTTCCTGTTGCTAATAACTAGGTTAATTATAATGGTATCATTATAGCAAAAACTTTAGACAGTATATCTGAAATTATTGATAACCATTGTGTGACTTGAATATTCTGATTTGATTTTATTTGGTTTAAAAATGTAAATAACTACTGATTACCAGAACCCATGATAACAAACGATTTGTCTATTCAGTGCATTGCTGAGCCCCATAAACTTAGAGTAGAGCCTAGCACATAGCAAGTCCTCAAAAAATATTGGGTAGCTATCAAATGCATGCTGTACAGTAAATCAAAATAGGTTTGTTTTTTTAAAAAAAATACTCTATCAAAAAGCTCTAAGATCAAGCCATCAACTCAGTGGTGGAAACCAAAATCCTTTTTGAGCTGTATGGATTTCCAGTCCCTATTAACCAGTGAATAAATTCTGAATTATAAAATGCAGGGAAAACAAAGTTGTCTTTCCCGTCCTTGGTATTCAGGGTTGCCCTAATGTCAGCTGGAAATAGCAAGAACTCAAGTGCAAATTCTTTTTGACATTACTACTTTTCCATCACACTGAATTAGTATGCATAGCAGCTAACATGCTATGAAAGTCACTTACCAATAACAATGCAATCTTTGAATGCTAATTGAAAGGACACAAGCCATAAGGAAAGACTGCTGCTTTGATTGGATGAGGCTAATGAGGGAGCCTTAGGCAAAATAAATGACAGATTCTTGTTTTCCTGCATCTCCTCCACTTTGACTCACCTCTCCTGCTTTGACTCACCTCTCCTGCTTTCTTTATAGTCCATTCAAATTAGAAAATAGAGCATCCATTTATGAAGACAATTGTATATTCAATCCTGATATTCCTGTTACTTCATATAACTATCCTGCAATTGTGATATATGAATAATGAGTCTATTAGTAGGACAATCATATTTGGCTTTTTTTCCTCCTGGAAATTAACCAATGGCTTTTTAGGAAATAAGGTATCATTCATCTTTTTATTTATTCATCTTTTGGGGAACCCAATTCCTACATGCCTCAATAGATTAGATACATTGGGTCTCAAGCTTGACTACATAATAAAGTCTCCTATGAAGATCTTAAAATAATATTGATGACTTGATTTCATCTCAAACAATGGGGCCTGAACCTCTAGGATGTGGCCCCAGCCTCTGTATTTTTTTAATCACCCTGAATGCTTCATGAACAGCAAGAACTGAGAACCATTGGCTGTGGTTATTGGTTCATTTAGCCCTTGTAAACCTGATTATATTTGTGAACTTTTTAAAGACCATAAACATCAGTCTTGTCCTTGAAATACATGCCTTCCAGCACATGGGGAAAGTAGGAATAAAAATAACAGCATGGAGCAAATACTTTCCTACTTAGCAGGGAAAGCACTTATCCTATATAATAAAGGCTAATATGCAAATTGTCCCCTCAACTGGGAGTTCGACCAGGACATAAGGCAGACCAGCCAACCACCCATGGCCCCTTCCCCTAGCCAGCCTGGCCCAATCAGCCCCAATAGGGGCAGGCTGGCAGACTCCACCCGTGAACAAATTTGTGCACCTGGCCACTAGTTCTAATATAAAAATCAAAATATAACCAGTATAATAATACCATCTTAAACTTTTTTGGAATAATTTTAGATTAACAAAGTTACAAAGATAATGCAGAGAATTTTGTTATAGCTTTCCACCCAGCTTATCTTATTGCTAACATCTGTCTAAACCCAAATCTTAACATTTTTCTAATACTATTAAACCACAGGATTAATTGGGGTTTCTCCAACTTTTCCACTAGTGTCTTCTTAATGTTCCAGGATGGAATCCGGAAAAGCACTTTGCACCTATTCAACATGTCTCTTCAGTCTCCTCTGTGCAAACTTGTTTTCTCTTATTTTGTATAACTGTGATACTTTTGAAGAGTTCTCATAGTATTTGGTAGAATATTCTCAATTTTCATTTGATGTGCTCTCATAAGTAGACTAGGGTGATGGATTTGAAGGAAGAAAACTACAAGGTGTCCTCTCACTGCATAAAATCAGAGAGTGTGAGATATCAACATGATTAATCACTGATTATATTAACTTGATTGCTTGGTGGAGGTGGTATCTGCCAGGTTTCTCCACTATAAAGTTACTATTTTTATTTCCTTCTCATACTCTATCCTTTGTGGGTCACTAAGTCCAGTCTATACTCAAGAGAAGATAAATGAACTATTATTTAGAATTCTTCTGTAAGGATAATTGGGTCTTTCTTCACTATTTATTTAGTTATTCAATTGTTTATTTGTATCAGTATAGACTCATGAATATTTTATTCTTTGGAATTAAATACAGTGCTCGTTAATTATTTTATTACATTGTTTTAGCTTGGGCCATTGGAAACACTTTGAAGCTGATTCCTGTGCCAATTTGAGATGCCCCATTTCTGCTTGTTCATTTTGTTCAAGCATTTTCGTACTTTCTGGTGTTACAAGAATCTTTAGGTTTATCTTGTATTTTCCATGCCCCAGTCCTAGAATCATCTATTTCTCTAAGGAACTCTGGTGTCTTTTATTGGAATATAGTCTGTAGAAGCCAAAATTTGAGCACAAAGGGTGTTCATTATTACTGGAGTGTCACCATGGCGAGTGTTTCTTTTTTAAAATTGTTTTCTTTTTTATTCAGCATTCTTAAGATCCACTGTAATTGTGAGGCATAAATTCTGTTTCTTAAACTGATGCTAGGTACTTGGACACTTTTATAATATTGGCTTTCTTTTCCTAGATATTTTCATTATTGGTTTACTAAAGATATTTTGACCGCTGTGGGTTTTGTCAGACACATAATGATTGCTGCCTAATATCTTTGCTTGAAAGTGACACTCAATCATATAGCCCAAGAAAAATATTGTATATGTGAATAATCTTCTTTGGTTCTTTAGTGGTTCTCAAAATTGAGCAATATCAAATTTCTGAAGCACCAACAGCTGACAGCTGAGTTACTTACCCCTCTTGCATCAACTCTTAAGAGCACCACATTTTAGAGATTATGGTGTTTTTTTTAAAAAAATCATTTATCCCTTTTTTGTTTGTTTCAAAAGTCTAAAGTGTTCAGCAAACAGCAGCTGTTTCTAGTTAAGGCTTTCATAGGCGACTTGGCAGGTTTGGATATGGGTTACTTTTAGTCACAGCTTAGACTCCAACAGTGAGTAGGACTCAATAGCAGAAATTGGTATTAAATCCTGATCATTAAATCCCGCCATAGTAATAATAATAGAAGTACTTCAGAGGAAAAGGAAACAAAACAAGGGAGAAGCATTCAAGTCCAGTGCAATTGTGCTGTCAGGGAAGCTCATGAAGTTGTCATAGCAACACAAAGGTAAAAATTACACAAACTAGTAGTGATTAGACCTTGCTCTGGAGCCACCTTGCCCACTTCCCCTCTTCCCAATGACACCATGTGGAAAATAGATTGGGTAGGAATGTGATGCACAAACTTCTAGGAAGACAAGACGTCTAAAGATAAATGCCCCTTTTCTTGGTGTGTGACATGTAGCAACTGTGATGAACAGCTTAGAAGTTATTCAGTGATCTTTGTTTTAATTGTTCAGAGAAAGCCAGGTTATGATGTGAAATGCTCCATTGAAAGCATTTACACATCTGTGTACCTGGGAGATGGAGGTGCAGAAGTCTGCCTAGAAAATTCAGACAAGACTGCAAGTAACACAACTGAGTCTTCAAGAGTGAATGGACATGTAGAAAGGGCAAACAAAGGGAATGGAATAGAACTTCAATCTTCAATCATTTCCCACAGGAGGAGAGCTTCAATCTTGGAAATCTAAAACTCTGAAAACAAGGAATAATTTTTTAAATGTCAGATTTTTAAAAATTTAAATTTATTGGAGTAACATTGGTTAATAACATTATATAAGCTTCAGATTTTAATTCCACTTGATCTATAGTCTCTTGGTGCTCTGGAAATACAGTGGGGCCTTGACTTACGAGTGTCCCAATTAACGAGATTTTTGAGATACCAGTTGTCTCTCGGTCGATTTTTTGCATTGAGTTGATAGAGTAATTTGAGTTAACGAGCTTCTTAACGAGCTCCTTAACTAGCTTGGTCTCCGAACGAATTAAACTCGTAAGTCAAGGCCCCACTGTACTTGTTCCTTGAAGGGCAAACATGGGCACTTTCCAATTACTTACTGGAATTGCTTTCAGGACTTTATTTTTGGTTTTAATGTTTTTACTGTGGCATGACATCAGGAACAATTTATTCACACACACACACACACACACCACACAAACACAAAAGTAATTCATCTTCTCATGCTGAGAAGACAATTAGTGTCATGAATAATCTTTTAGTCCAGAATCAAACTTCCCTCATTTAAAACAAAGCAAGAAAATCACTAATCTCACGATGCTATTACCAGAAAGAACAATCCATTTCTAGTCCTTGTTTTTTCCTTCCTGTTGCTGTGAAAAGATGGGTTTTGCTTTAACAAACTCCTAAGAAACAAAAATACAAAATAATAAAAATAAAACAGAAGGGCTTGGCTACTTTTCACAAGGGTTTTCTACTGAGTTTAATTCCTTAGTGCTCTTGTTGTTCTAAATTAATTGACAGGAACCTTTTCAGGAACATTCCATTTAAAAACTATTTCCTTGGCCTGGCCAGCATGACTCAGTGGGTGAGCATGTACCTATGAATCAGGAGGTCAAGTTTCGATTTCTGGTCAGGGCACATGCTGTGGTTTCAGACTTGATCCTCAATAGGGGGCAAGCAGGAGGCAGACAGTCAAGGAATGATTCTCTCTCATCATTGATGTTTCTAACTCTCCCTTTCCCTCTTTGAAATCAATAAAAACATTTTTTTAAAAAAAAAACCCTGTTTCCCTGGATCTTAAACCTTCCCAGGCCCGTGGTTCCCACTATGTGATCTTTCTATGAGTGGAACCACTTGTGATACTGGGTTCATTGCAATGTGAGGTCAGTTAGTCAGTATGGCTGTTCATTTTTCAACCTGTGCTCTGAAGACATAAAAGAAACAGGAAGTTTGTTTCCATATTCAAGAATGCCCCAGATCTAATAGGAATATCAAGCACTTGAGATCTAATAGCCTGAAAAAAAAATGGAGCTCATAAGTTAAAAAAGGACAAAACAGAAAATGAGGAGTGATTGAACTTTGCTGGCAGACAGACTAACAAAAGAAGTTTTGAAGGTGAGCCTAGAATCCAGTAATCCTCAGTATAGGTATTTATTACCTTCTTTTTTTCTCAGTGAATCACAGGTGTAAGTCATAATGACATCATAAAGCACAGAACAATCCACCTTGGAAATCTAGAAATCCGGCATTTAAAGGTAGGCCTCCTACGGCACACTGCGAGGAGAATGGCAGGGGAACATACAGCTATACAAGTCAGGAGAAAGCACTAAAAGACAAATTATATTATTTAAGAAGGTGGGTTTCCAAATACTGGAAATGTTTGAACCAAAGGGAACTTCTGAAATTTAAGTTACCCTAAGACTATCAGTGTTTTCCTTCAGACTCCTAGAGCCATTTCCCAAGAGGTATGGAATTCTACATTTTTAATAGTTTTCTCTAGATGATTCTGTTGAATCACTACCTAGGAGAAGCTGAAGCTTCTAGGGGCTGCGGGAGCCTGGAGGGCACTTGACTCCAACTAGTCTAGCTCAACTCTGGTCAGTTTTAAGTATTAGAATCCTGGGTAATATTTCTTTGAAAATAATAGTGTTGTTGCTTAAAATAAGTGCAGACATGAATGGACATTTTGATTTTAATTTCATTTACAACTCTAGAGACTCTTCTTATATTGAGACTAGAATTCCCAGGATCTACTCAAGCAAGAATTTTTTCCAACCGTCCTGTTCAATGCCCCATATCTCACTAGAGCACTTAGAAGTTTTTTTATTCAGAAATGTTCTTGTTGTTGTTCTTGTTGTTGTTGCTATTTCTTCCATTGAATTTTAGAGAGAGTAGGGAGGGAGGGTAGGAGAGAGAGAGAAAAAGAGAGAGAGAAACATTGATGTGTGAGAGACACATCAATTGGTTGCCTCCCAAATGTGCTCTACTGGGGCCAGAATTGAACCTACAACCCAGGTCCATGCCCTTGACTGGGAATGGAATCCTTGACCCTTCACTGCAGGTTGTACCTGCCAGGGCTATCGAGACCATTTTAGTGAAAGATGTCTATGATTTACAAAATGGAAAAGTTTTAGACAGTGAAATGTTTATCTCCTAAATAAAGGTTGCTTATATTTTGGCCAGTAATTGTTTTCTTTTGAGGACTTTCAAGTATTACTTAAATAGTGCAGTTTTTTCAATGATGGGAGTAAGAGCCTGAGTCATTTAGGGTCTGAGTACAAAAAGTTTTGGCTCAAGGCTTTGATCATCTTGACTAGAACAGCATACATCTTAAACATTTCTTCTTGGCAAAAAAATGTGCTATAATTAATAACTGTGCTTTCTTTCATAGTTAGAGATTTCTAGTTTACTAGGATAGAGTATGAATTTAGATCTGTATTTCCTAAAATATGTTCTATTCAATATTAGGATCTTAAAACATTTTCATGGGTTTTAATGTGAAATGATTATATGGCAAACTATTTGGAAAAGAATTTTAAAGTGATGCAAGTCTGTTTACTGACAACTTCTTGGAGCGTGTTGGTATACACTATGAGTGTCAAGTAAATTGCTTAAGGAACTCTTTCTTTCAAGGTTTATCTCTTGGGATTACTATTCTGCAAAACACTTTTGGAGAATTACTTACCTAGATATTTTCCTTCATTTAAAAAAATTTAACTGTATTAAACACATATATATTGCAGAAAGTGTTGATGGAATAAAGGCAGAAAAATTCATTGGCTGGTTTACTGAAAAATTAATTTCTTTTTCAAAACTGATAAATTACAAATTGGTCAAATATCTGATATTGTTTTAGTTTGGCAATTTAAAAATAACTTATTTTGCAGGAAAAAATCCATTCCCACTAAAACTGAAATATCTTTCAAAAGAGAACAGATGTTTATCTTCTTAAAATGGTGTAAGTATGGCATGGCTGGCATGGCTCAGTGGTTGTTCATCAACCTATGAACCAGGAGGTCATGGTTCTATTCCTGGTTAGGGAACATGCCCAGGTTGCGGAATCAATCCTATGGATTGTGCAGGAGATAGCCAATCAATGATTCCCTCTCATCATTGATGTTTCTATCTCTCTCTTCCTCTCCCTTCCTCTCTGAAATCAATAATATATATATATGTATGTATATTTTAAAAATGGTATAAGTATGAATCTACTAGGAAGTTAGAGGATGAAAGAAAATTGATTCTGATAATCCATTCTAGTTTTGAGAGTCCCTGGCCTTTAACACTTCCATTTCTGTTATCTGAGAGTCTAGCAAAAAGAATTTCCAGCTCTGCTTATCATTTAACTATGACATGACTGTCTTAGTCCAGTCACGCAACTATAACAAAAGACCACAGACAGCGTGGCTTATAAACAGCAGAAATTAGTTCTTGCAGTTTGGGAGGCTGAAAGTACAAGATCAGGGTGCAGCCGGGTCCAGTTCTGGTGAAGGCCTTTTTCTGGGTTGCAGACTGCAGACTTCCCAGTGTGCCCACATGACAGAAGAGGCATGGGAACTTCCTTGGGCCTCTTCTATAAAGCCATTAATCTCACTGATGAGGGCTGTGTGCTCATGATGTAATCACCACTCAAAGGCCCCATTTCCTAACACCATCACTTTGGGCATTAGGATTCCAATATGTGAATTTTAAGGGCACACATTCAGACCACAGCACTGAATATTTTCATCATGAGTCTCAAGTGCAGGAAGACTTACTAGTATGGACTTCTGCATCAATGAATACAGATCAGGGGACGGGGTAGAGTGCAAAGAGCAGCATCTCTGTTGGAAAGCCCAGGGTCAGTGTTGCATTGCCTCATTCTTGAACATGATTGGATGAACACAAAATGTGAACTGTTGTAGTAAAGCCAGTAACATGGAATAAAAAGACTAAGCTAGCAAACAAGAGAAATAAATATTTGGAGGATCAGAAATGATTTAGGGAACAAAGAGAACTAAAAGAAAAGCTTATATATTTACTTCTTTCCAAGTAATTCAAGAAGATATTACTTCCCTATGCTATGAGGAATGCTGTGCTTCCAAATCTGATGTACAGCTCACAAATCTTTATTTCTTTGCATGTCTAGTAATTTTTGGTTGAAAGTGTGTTAATGTATATAATGCATTGCATTGACTCTTAAGTACCGCTTTGTTTTTCTGGGACTTATTTTTTGTCATTGTGATAATAGGCCATTAACTTGACTTAATTCAATCTGTGAAATTTATCTCATGTGCAACTATTTATAGCTTGTTGTTTTTCCCTCCCTAGAAGCCTGAAGCTATTTACAGAACCTATCTTTGCTGCCTGAATAATGAGTAGATTCAAAGACATAGAAAGTTTGTAAGATTTATTAGATTTTCAGGGATTTGGGGAGCTTTTCAGGGATTTGGGGGCTTTATGAGATTTCCTACATGAGTATATCATTTATAAGTTAGCCAGAAATGTGAAGTATCTGTTGTCTCAGCTTCCAAAATCTACCTACCCCCTTGCATTAACAGTTCCACTGCCATGTGTCATGAACTGAGCCTGCTACCTCCAGCTCCAGCTGGGAGTGAAGAGAACACCCCAAGGCAAGGAGATCACAAATTACATTTTACCTCATACACAGTATTTTGAGAATTTGTTAAAATATTTTTTATTGATTTCAGAAGAAGGGAGAAGGAGAGAGAGATAGAAACGTCTATGATAAGAGAGAATCATTAATCAGCTGCGGCAACTTGGGCATGTGCCTTGACTAGAATCAAAACCAGAACCCTTCAGTCCACAGGCCAATGCTCTATCCACTGAGCCAAACCAGCTAGGGTTAGTTTGCTAATTTTTAAAATGAGTGAATACTTTTTATATTGTTGCCAATCCTAAACCAATTTCCAGTGTTTTTCAATGGTGGTTTTAAGTAATATTTTTTGGGTGTTTGCTTTTTCTCTGCAGAAGGGAATCACCCAACTTTATCAAACTGCTAGAAGTAAGGCCACCTATATTTTAATTTTCCTGACTACTATAGATTCAAATACCTCATCTTTATATTGACCTTACATCTGGTGACCTTTTTAAATACATTTGGGCCCTAACTGATTTGGCTAAGTGGATAGAGCGTCGGCCTGCAGACTGAAGAGTCCCAGGTTTGATTCCAGTCAAGGGCATGTACCTTGGTTGTGGGCACATCCCCAGTGGGGGGTATGCAGGAGGCAGCTGATCAATGTTTCTCTCTCATCGATGTTTCTAACTCTCTATCCATCTTCTTCCTCACTGTAAAAAATCAGTAAAATATATTTTAAAAATACATTTGGGGTTTTCTACATAGGCAAATCAAAAAAAATAGCCAAGTGGCAGAAATAAATAAAAATATAGCTATATTAATATTATGAATAATATTAAATGTAAAAGACCTGAAGTTTCTAATCAAAAAGAGATTGTTCGACTGAATAAAAAAAGCAAGAACCTTGCCCGGCCGGCGTGGCTCAGTGTTTGAGCTTTGACCCAGGAACCAAGAGGTCACTGATTTGATTCTTGGTCAGAGCACATGCCCAGATTGCAGGCTCTATCCCAAGTAGAGGGTATGCAGGAGGCAGCTGATTGATGATGCTTCTCTATCATCAATGTTTCTATCTCTCCCTTTCCCTTCCTCTCTCTCTAAAAATCAAAAACATTTTTTTAAAAGCACGAACCAACTATAAGACAGTATAGGTTGAAAGTACAAGAATGGAAAAAATACGTTGAGAATAAGCTGTAGGGAATAGCTCATCTGGAAACAAATTGATTGAGGTCTCAAGGCTCTGCCTGGAGTACTTCTTCAGTAGGTTCAGCTTGTTGCCTGCATCCTACTCCAAACTGAAGAGAGATTAGCTATAAAGACCACCTTCTAAAATCTGAGTTATTCAAAAAGCTATGATCAAAAGAAATCCCAGTTCAATAGCAATTGTTCTAGATTATTTGCATTAAGGAAAAAGATGCTTGCTTCCTTTCTTCTGAGATTATATATGAGGATCTACATGGAAAGTACAAAAAGGAACTAGGACTCTGGACTAGATCAGAAAGTCACTTTTATCCGTGGTTCAGTAAGCAAAAACTGTTCTAGGTCTATGTTCAGAGCAGGAATCTAAGAGAGGGTGACAAGTGGATAGAGTGGATTTAAATCTTCTAGGCTTGCAGAGTATGAGAAAATATTAGTGTGGATTGGGAACGACAGTAAGAGAATGGCAACTAAAAGCTTAGCAATCTTCTTTGGGGCAAGGAGAAGGCAGATGCTGACTAAGACGCTTCAGCAGAAAATTCAAGGCATCAATAAGAAAAATGGAAATCACTGTTAAGTTGAATAGTCTGTGAGTCAGTTTTCCTCCCTCATTCAAGGTCAGATTGCCTGAAAGTGGAGAATCAGAGGTACATTTGACCTTAAGTTTGAAGGGCGATGGGGTAATAAGCAAGGTAGTTCTTGCCACAGGTCTATACAATCTATATTCCCAGCAACTTCACATTTCAACTTCACATTTCAATTTTCTGGCACCCTTTCCTCTTGGAAATTTGCATTTCACCAAGTGTCATATCATTATCAGATTTTGATGTAGATTTTAAATGATGAAATACAGTAGCCAATTCTTGAAGCTGCTTGTCCTGGCTGCCTGCCTGTATTCAAGAGAGAGGGCACATAAACATGACTTTCACAGCCCCCTGGGACTGGCCTCTTGTTGACAGTCAGAGAGCAGAACTGGGTGTCACTGAGCCCTCTGACAGCTTTTAAATAAAAGTCTTATGATCTCCTGCCTCCTTCCAAGTGTGTTGCTGAATTTGTTATGGATGGAGATATATTCAAAACCAGACTTGGCTATGCCTGATGGACTTGAGCTGACATTGCTCTCATCTCATCTACCTGGCAGCCATAGCTAGGAAGCTTTCCTTTGCATAAGACAAAAAGCTCAGGGCCCAGGAAGGAACAGACAGCACTTTGCTTTCCGAGAGAGACTAGACCTTTGAAATGTTGTCAGGATTCTTTCTCAGGATGAAGTGACGGAGGTTCTCTACTGCAGCCATAGCATGCATCCCCCTGCAAGGAAGGGACTTGTCATTAAAAACAGCATATTAATAGTTAAAATTGGGAACATTATTTGAGATGCTATAAACTCCATTTTATATCCTTAGTAATTTTTTTTTAATTCTGGTCATCTACTAAAAAAAGGTCAAAATATGTGTGTTATTTGTTATGATGTAGCTTTTGTGTACAGTTGGGATTTAAAAAATTAATATTAGTCACTACAGAAATGAGTAATAGGTATAAGCAAGAGAAATAAAGTAAAAATTCACCTGAAGTTCTACCCAAGCTATTTTTATCCATATAATTTTGATACAGGTCCTTTCAGTACTTTTTGGTGCATATATAAGCTAACATTATAAAACTGGGATTACTGAATACACACTTTTAAAAATAAAAATATATATTGTTTTTCATGGCAACATGTCTTCAGTACTTTTCTTTATCAATATATATTATTGGGAAAGTTGGTTACAAATAATAAGTTATATATGTATGTATACACAAGCATAACCACAATATTCCACTAAGCTGAGATAAAGGGATAGGAAAAAAAGCCATCAGAAATCAAGAACAAAAATAGCTGGAAAAGAGGCAAATGCAGCAAACATTTGGAAGATGAAAGCAGATGGGTGAGTGGTAACTGATTTTGCAAATATGAGAAAGTGGAATCCTAGGTTAGCAACGGGGAATCCCCAAGGACAGGCACAGGAATTGACAAAGCCACCTCGGAACAGAAATGAAGGGGAACTGAAGCAAGAGACGATCAAAGTCTGTTATATCCTCTCAATTCCCACCCCCCTCCCCCCAACCCGGACCACCACCACTTCCTAAGCAGATAACCTTACTTGAGATTTGTGCTCTGAAGAGGATAATGAAAGGGTCTCTGCCCAGAGGACTGGGGGCCAGGTAGTTGAAGTACATACCGAAGTGAAAATGGAGAAGTAAGTGTAGGTTTATATAATTAAAATGATTTCTAGAAAATCTGACCAGCCCATGAGGAGATATACAGTGGGGCCTTGACTTACAAGTTTAATTCGTTCCATGACGGAGCTTATAACTCAAATTACTCGTATGTCAAATCAAAAAGTGAACGAGTGAGACACGTGATGCTGGGCTGATGTTGTGGCGTTCACTGTGATGTTCGCTGCACCAACTAGCGGTGGGGTATCTGAAGCTGGCTCATAACCCGAATTTTAGCTCGCAACTCAAAGCAAAAAATCGGCCGAGAGACTGCTCGTATCTCAAAAAACTTGTTAGTCGGGACACTCGTAAGTCAAGGCCCCACTGTATAAGAATATTTACAGCAAAGTAAAAAGAATAAAAACAAACAAACAGAAAGAAAACAAAAATGAACCCAGCCCAGATACTGTAACAGTTAAACCACGGTAAACGTACCCCACCTACATTCATACACGATTCACACTTTAATCTTCTGTTCTTAACCGTGAGTGAGCAGACAGCCAGGATTACCTGCCATCTGAGGAAATAAAACAGACAGAACAAAAGGGGTGACAGACTCTGCAAGAAAAGAACATCTTTCCTCAGCTTTTATCTATGTTGACAGAAGATGGTCTGACTTTGGGTGGTGGGCAAACTGCAATATACAGATCTTGTATTACAGAAATATACACTTGAAACCTGTGATCTTATTAACTAATGTCACCCCAATATATTTAATAATTTTGAAAAAATAATGTCAAACCTAAAGTAAGCTGAATAAATAGTGCAAAGAATATTTTACTACACTTGTGTTTTTTCTCTCTCTCATGCTGAATCATGAAATTTCACTCCTCAATAATTCAGCATATATCTTCTAAAAATAAGGGCTTTCCCTATAAGTTGGCATTTTCACATCTAAGAAAATTATTTTTTTTTTACCATTTACTTTCCATAATCCCACAGTGACTTTTATTGATGCCTCATTATTATTCCATGATGCAACCAGATTTCATGAATTACATTTTGTTTTTGCATATTTTTTTAAAATATATTCTATTGATTTTTTACAGAGAGGAAGGGAGAGGGACAGAGAGTCAGAAACATCGATGAGAGAGAAACACGATCAGCTGCCTCCCGCACACTCCCCACCAGGGATGTGCCTGCAACCAAGGCACATGCCCCTGACCGGAATCGAACCTGGGACCCCCGAGTCCGCAGGCCGACACTCCATCCGTTGAGCCAAACCGGTTAGGGCGTTTTTGCATATTTTTAGACTTTTTACTATAGAACAGTCCCTCTATCCTTTGTTTTTTATGACATTTATGTTTTGAGGAGTCCAAGTCAATTATCTTATACATAAAACATATTCTGAATTTGACTGTTTCCTAATGATATTTTTTGAGGTTATTTCCCTATTTTTTCTATTTTCTAAAAATACCTCTACTCTATTGATAATGTTATTTTGTGTTCATATTAGGAGAGCCTATACATTTAGATTGGTCCACCAACGAGAATAATTAATGATGCTAAATTCTATCAGTTGGATAAGGTGGTTAACCAGATCCACAAGAAGAATTTTAAGGAAAGAAGCTAAGTTAACATCATAAGAGAGACAAAAGATTTTTCAACTAAGAAACAAGAAAATGTTTCTACAAACATTAAAGGATACTGAAAAAATCAGATAATAGCTCTTTAAAAATAAAAGCATAATAGCAGATATTCAAAAGTTAGTAGAAGGCACTGAAAATAAAATTGAGATGGCCACCTAGAAAGCAAAGGGGGGAAAAACATCTAAGTAGAAAAAGAGAAGAAGGTTAGAGGAAGAGTCCAGGCGATCTAACATATGACTAAAAGCACTTCCAAACTGAGTAGAAAAAGAGTGAAAATGATAAAATTATTAACAAAATAATTCAGAAAAATTTCCCTGAGTTGAAAGATATGTTTCCAGATGGAAAGTGTTACTAAGGACCCAGCATATGTAATACACATGGACTTTTTACTCTATATTTGATCCATTAACCTGTCTTTAACACCATTTGATTTTACTTGGTACGGTATGTCTTTCTTCATTGTTCTTATTATTCAATTTTTAAATTATTTTTAGTCACTTAAATGCCATCATATTTTGTATAATTTTGCAAAAAAAAATGCCCTCTCCCAAAACCTATGTATATTTTGAATAGAATTACATAAATGTATATATAAATCTGAGTCTAAATTTTATCTTTATGATAGTAAGGTTCCCCCTTTAAAGTCATGTATTTCATTACATGCCATCAGGTCATATTATATCCTCTCTGCTATTTTTGATGGACTGATTTGTCTATAAGTCCTATAGTTTATTGCTAAATTAACTTCTAGGCACTTTGCATTTTTTTTTACTATTATAAACGGTTACATGTTCTGTCTTGATACCTTGGATATAGATTTATGAGAAAAACAAGGGTTTAGCATGGGTAAAGCTAATACCATTGTAATAACCTGGTTATTAATTAATAGGAAAGGAGCAAAGGGAAGGCCAAATGATATAGGCATGCTATTGTGCCAGAAAGGTTCAGTTTAACACTCTCCATGTCTGTTCCCTGCAGATCCTGGAGGAAGGGACTTGACGAAGAAAGAATAGACACCTACCCAGTAAGGTCTGAATGATGTAGGAAAGGTGATTATCTGTCAGTCACACATAGGAGCAAGCAGGTCAGTGGCCAGAATAGGCTTGAGCCCTGCAAGGGTGCAAAATCTGAGGTACATAAGCTCTTGAACAGAGGAGCCCCTCCCTTCTCTCTTGCTGCTCAAGGTTGACTCCTGGCTTGTGGTGCTCTCATGTCCTGCATTCAGTCCGATGCTATGCCAGACTCAACTCCACCATGGAACAGAAACTTTGGACACCGGCTTTGCTTCAAGTCCTACTGAAACCCCAGCTGTACCTTTTCCAGGACTGGTTTAAGGAAAATGGGACTTTGGAAACCGAGGGATTTAACTCCACCCAAATAAAGCTTTCTACCACATCTCATCATCCTGTGGGGGTCTTCAGAAATTCTCATTCCAGCAGTGCCCCAAGTATCCCACTCCCTCTAGCAACGGAGAAATTCTACCCAAGCAATTCTCCGGTGACAAAGCTACAAACAGCTCTGCTGGATGGGTGCTCCCTGTGTAAACTAGCATTAAATCCTCACTGCCCAAACCAGGGGGCAGATCTGTACTAGACTGCTATTGAGATCCCAGGTGGCTCAGTACCAGGGTGAGTGCAGGAGTATACAGGCAAAGATGATTTAGTAGCCTGATTGGGATCCTGTCAGGCACTTCATGATTGGCTTAAAGCTTGGACCACAAAAGCAGCAACTGAGATCAGATTATTTCCCCATTAAAGGAGAATTAAAGGATGTCCTGGTCTTCTCTACCATGTACCTTCACTGAGCATAGCCTGGAAAATTATAGCTCTATTAATCGACATTCTCTGTTTTGATAACCTTCTATGCAACTCTTTGTATATATACTAGAGGCCTGGTGCATGAAATTCATGCACTGGGGGGTGGGGAGGTGTCCCTCAGCCCAGCCTGCACCCTCTCCAATCTGGGATCCCTCTCACAGTCTGGGACTGCTGGCTCTCAACTGTTCGCCTGCCTACCTGCCTGATTGTCCCTAACCACTTCTGCCTGCCAGCCTGCTCACCCGCTAACCACTCCCTTGCCAGCCTGATCTACGCCTAACTGCTCCCCTGCCAGCCTGGTTGCCCCTAACTGCCCTCCCCTGCTGACCTAGTCACCCCTAACTGCCCTCCCCTGCTGGCTTGATCACCCACAACTGCCCTCCCCTGCCCACCATCTTGTGGCATCCATCTTGTGACCACATGGGGGTGGCATCTTGTGCGAGGGTGTGAAGGTCAATTTGCATATTACCTCTTTATTATATAGGATTTTATTGATTTCAGAGAGGAAGGGAGAAGGAGAGATAGAAACATCAATGATGAGAGAGAATCATTAATCAGCTGTCTCCTGCATGCCCCCTACTGGGGATTGAGCCCGCAACCTGGGCATATGCCCTTGACTGGAATTGAACCCAGGACCCTTCAGTCCACAGGCCAACATTCTATCCACTGAGCCAAACCAGTTAGGGCTTCTATCCAACTCTTTACAGCAAACTGACATTGTTATGTCTTAAAGAAATGACTACTTTGGAGAGTGTGCAAAATCCTCTTAAAATTTATTCTTTAATATTTATTAAAACAATTGAATTTGATATCATTTAGTTTGCAAATATCTAGAGAAAGCTCTTAGAGAAAACAACATTAAGTAAGAATTTCTCACTAATTTTAAATTGTGAAAGCTTCTGTGTGTGTTTTTTTTCTTAAGAATTCCAGAAAAGGAAAGACTTCATTTATTTTCTTCCCTTTTTACTTAAATTAAGGGATTAAAAGACTTTGAACTTTGGCTGTCACAATTGCTCTCTCTGCATTCAGTTTTTTCTGTGACTAATGCCCACAAATGAATATCAGGTTTCTGCAGTCCTGCGTGGGGTCCATTTCAAAGAGCCTTTCTGTACACAAGCACTGAGCTTCACTGGAGCATGCTTCTGTGTCATAACTTTCACATTGTATAAGGGGGAGACGTCCTGGCAGGGTGTCTCTCTGGGCATGGATTTCCTAACTGTAATCTCTTTCCCAGTCTTTTGTATGAAATTGACCTATTTAAGCCTCCTATTTCTACCTGGGTCAATTTTGCTAAATGATAATTTCCTAGGAAAGTATTTTCTTTAGGTTTTTCTTTTGTGTTGTAGTAGAGGTGCATATTATATTATTACTAGAGGCCCAGTGCACAGATTCGTGCACCAGTGGGGTCCCTTGGCATGGCCTGTGGGGTTGGCCGAAACCGGCAGTCCAACATCCCCTGAAGGATATAGTAGTGCATGAATCAGCAGGCGGCTGGGGAGGAGCCCAAGCCCAGACCAGACGCTGTGCTGCTCCCACTCATCCTGGCCCCACTGTGCCGACCTCTGCCACTGCTCAGTAGGCTCGCTGCTGCTCCGCTGGGGGCGCAGCCACAGCTGCACTTGCCAGTCATGAGCCCAGCTTCTGGCACCTATTGGTCAGCTGAGCAGCACTCCCACTGTGAGAGCGCACTGACCACTAGGGGGCAGCTCCTGCATTGAGCATCTGCCCGCTGGTGGTCAATGCATGTCATAGTGACCAGTTGATCTGTCAACTGGCCCAACAGTCAATCAATTGCTTAGGCTTTTATATATATAGATGTACAACCAAACCAATAATTTCCTCTGCATCTGTGGCTGTCTTCTTTCTTATTCTTAATACTAGAGGCCCAGTGCACAAAATTCATTCATGTGTAGGGTCCCTAGCAGCTGCAGGCTGCCTGCTTGGACCTCCCTTCCCCAGCTGCCTGCCGCTGTCGCCAGCCAGGGCCTCCCTTCCCCTGGTGGCTGCCTGCCACTGGCCGGGAACTCCCTTCCCATGGCTGGCTGGCCAGCCCTGCCCCCTGGTTGAACTCCTAGTCGAGGGGACAATTTTCATATTAGGCTTTTATTATATAGGATTTTTGTGTCGTCTATCTCTTGTTCAACAAAGGCTAAACAGAGAAGGACTCTCTCACCAGAGGAGCAATACCAGAGAACTCTGAGTGAGGATCAGACCTTTCCTCCATAGCACTAGGTGGCAGAGGAAAATGAGCTGGAGTCTGCAGACTTGTCAGGGTGAACAAGAATACCCTACACTGCCAAGTTGTTATTCATATGGCACAGCCCAGCAAATGTTCACATATATGCCTACCTCCCATATGGCTGTTTGTGGGAAATGTGGCCGTGAGAAGGAGGGATGCAAACTATCAAATATTGAATGAAAATAAATAATAATGCGAAATTTGCTGTTGGAAATTACTATTCAAAAGTATAATCGAATCTTAACTTTTTAAAAAGTATATTTTATTGATTTCAGACAGGAAGGGAGAGGGAGAGATAGAAACATCAGTGATGAGAGAGAATCATTGATTGGCTGTCTCCTACAACACCCCCTACTAGAAATTGAACCTGCAATCCGGGCATGTGCCCTGATCGGGAACTGATCCATGACCTCCTGGTTCATAAATTGACGCTCAACCATTGAGCCAAACCAGCCAGCTGAATTTTAACATTTATTATTAAAGAAAATACTTTATGCTCATATATGGTCTTTAAAGTTAAGTGAAGTAAAATCGATATGAATAATGTTGGGCTAGACAGACTAAATATGTCTGTAATTTTGAGCATGTGCCCTTAGTGTAAAATGATATGCTCAACCACACACAGTCCTAGATGTTTCTGAGCTTAAAAGCTAGGGGAAGGAACAATTCATCTCCAGGCCCCTTGGAACTCAGTCAGTTTCATTCTAAATCACTATCACTATCCAGATCCAGAATATCTTAAGTAAGGAGGAGAGAGAAGGAGAAGGAGAGGAAGAGGGGGGAAAGAGCAAGCAAGAGAGAGACAACAAAAATATTGAAGATTTAATATGAGCATGGAGACCTACATGAAATACAGAAGAAATAAAGAATTATAAAAAAATATATGATGTACAACTTGTTGGAACACCAATAGTATTCTTTGAAATAGAGAATTCTAGCACAAAAAAAGTTTTTGCCTGGATTCTCTGGATACAGCAAAGGAGATTGAAGGGAGTAGAGCTGCCCCATATTTACCAAGAAGCATGAAATGTAGCGTGTAAATGGCTTAACTTAGTCATTCTTAGATTTCCTCACAACAAGTATGAGGTTGAGAGTGCAAGGGAGGATACTTATATACTCCTGTGACCTGCTCAAAACTATAGAATCAGAATCATTGTAAATTTATATTTCTTTAAGAGATACAATGAGCAATTGCTTTTAGGAGCAATCTGAATTGAAATAGAGAACCAGGAATTTGTTTAATTTTTATTTTCCTGTTTCTGTATACCTGGGATTAATGAGAACTAACAGATGATGATTAAAGATATGCACCCTACAACCCAATGAGAAACTCCCATGATTAAGAGAGACACACCCTGAACACACACACACACACACACACACACACACACACACACACACAGAATTAGAATGACCTCTATTGCTTCTATTGCTTCAATCAACTTCCTTCATTACACATATGGACAACAGGCAAGAAGCAAAGGAAAGAGCATGAGTTCATGGTCCTCATGTACATTTTATAATTAGGAGTGACTATTGCTACCATGTCTGAATAAGAAACCACTCCCAGATTCCCCAGTCACATAGAATTATTTGTAACACACAAAGATGATTCAAAATAAGATATCTACAAACTTGGATACTTTATCTGTAGCTCAAAATTAAGTATTTTGGGGGTAGGTTTACATGCATTTCTGAGAACTCTTATTAGATTTAGGATGCAATCTTTTCATCAGGAATTGGTAAAAAGAAACATACAGAACTAAAATAAGCTAAAAAACATTTATATGGAAAGGTTTAGATATTTTAGAGAATTTTTGCAGTTCTAATTCTCACAGAAGCAAATGATGTTGATGAAGCTATTAAAAAGCAATGCAGTCTTAGGCTAAGTGAATAGAAATATTGTGTAACATAATCACAGAATGTCGTGGTCCCACTGATGCTGAACGGAAAATTATATTTTAGGGAGAATATGCACAGGTTGGTTCTCTTCAGAGTGGAGGAGCCAGACTGATGAAAGTTCTGGAAACCATAGCACATGTGGAACAAGAGGAAAGACACATGGGTTTATCCTAGGATCACAGTAGCACAGTTGTTAAATTTCTTCCATTTATTGGAAGGATTGTCATATAACAGAAAGAATATGCCTGTCCTTTGATGCTAGAGAAAGCAAAAACATGTGGAAGTGACAGCAATAAAAACTTTTATACATGTCAAAAAGAGGTTGTTGATGATAGTGTCAGCTAGAACAAGCCTCTTTCTGCAAGGCGGTGGGGTTTTCCAACAGAGACTCAATGACCATATGTGTCAGAGGTGCAGTCTGGGCCCAGCGGGTGTGACTCAATGGTTGAATGTTGACCTAGGAACCACAAGATCACAGTTTGATTCCAGGTCAGGGCACATGACTGGGTTTTAGACTCGATCCCCAGTAGGGGTGTGCAGGAAGCAGCCAGCAGCCGATCGACGATGTTCCTCTCTCATCGATGTTTCTATTTCTCTATCTCTCTCCTTGAAAAGCAATAAAAAACATATTTAAAACATAAAAGAAATTACAGTTGATAAAAAAAAGAAAGAAGAGAGGCAGCCTTGGGACTTTGTGGAGGTGCAAAAAATAATTTTCCTCCCACCTTTGCGTTCTTCTAGCTGGGTTAAATAATCACATTAACATAATAAAGATTAACAGAAAAATGTTTAGAAATTATTACACATGTACATTCAGGAATCCCATAAGAAGTGAGACCTGAAGAAGGGGCCGTCTGGAACTAAAGAGAAAGGGGGGTTATGATTTGGGACTTCAAAGGGCAGGAAGGCAATTCAGATGGAGATGGAAAAGCAAATGTTTGTTTGAGAAAAGTTTGCTGGGCCATCTTCAACTATGGGACACAGAGGACTTTCAAGAAATGGGCCTAAGTGTCCCATAGTTGCTAGATTTCTCTGGGTCTATCCCACAACAGTTTGTATGAAACTATCTGTGATGGTATCTCCCTTCCTCGAGTAGGTCCTCTAGTCTATGCAAATTCCTCTGAGGCATTTATGGGGAAGGTTAAAGGCTTTTCCTTAGTCTTTTATTCCTTGATAACCAGCTTAAAAACAGGTTCCTACAAGGCATATTTTGGGATGGCAGACTCTGCTTCTCTTTCATTCTCTGCATCAGGTGTGATGGCCCAGTAAATAATCCCCAGGTGTCCTTCCAACTCTAAACTCTGCCTCTAATTGGGTCATATACATGTAGACTCCATCTTTCTCTTTCAGCAATGTGAAAATAAAACTTTATGGAAAAACAGTAGAATTTTTCCAAAGTTAAAACAAAAAGTAAAACTAGAATAGAGTGATTCTAACGGCATCTTTCACTTGGTGGTCTGGGTGCTTCTAGACTTTTCTCCCCTCCCTCCCTCTCTCCCTTTCCTCCCTCCCTCCCTCCCTTCCTTCCTCCCTCCCTTCCTTCCTTCCTTCCTTCTTTCCTTCCTTCCTTCCTTCCTTCCTTCCTTCCTTCCTTCCTTCCTTCCTTCCTTCCTTCCTTCCTTCCTTCTTCCCTTCCTTCCTTCCTTCCTTCTTCCCTTCCTTTCTTCCTTTCTTATGAAGGAGGAGAAAATTGATTACATCTTCAGAAATCACATTTTAGTGCACTGCAACATAGTGTCATTATTTCTCTTTGTACTTAAATATTTGGAGCAGAATTAGTACAATAGGATATTCTGACTTTTGAATGATTTTATATTTACTTTGTACTTGGGTGAATCTGCCTCTAAGGACAGGTCTAGACCACTCCCCAAGCCTGGAACTAGGATTCCTCTGTGCAACAAGTTTGATGGAAAATGCTTCAGATCAGCTTTATTGATGTATGTTTTCTCTACTTAGTATGTAAAAGTTTACAGATGCCTCAAAACATTTCATTCATGCCTAAATTGGCAGGAATTTCCCTCCTTCCTTTTGGCAAATATCCTTCTCATTGGGGTTTGTGCAGAACTAATGCCAAACTTACTCAGTGTGGTTAGCTTGTGTTTGTGCAACAAGCTTATCGTCTGCAATGAACACATGGCTTTTAGATGCGGGAATTAATCAGCGCTGGAGAGACACGCTCCTGGCATAGATTGTGAGCCGCCTGCTTGCATAAGCCCACATTTGGTATCTATTACACAAAGCAGGATCCAGGACTGCAGACAGTTCCCAAACTTCGCAGAAAACGTCTGTTTTGGGGGAAAATATGGATGGAGAGTTAAAACTGGGTTAGTAAAATGCCTATTTTGCAGGGCTGATGTGAGAATCAAATAGAATATTATATGTAAAAACACTTTAATAATGTATGCCCTGGCTTTTAAAAATAGGATACAAAGTAGTTTATAGTGCCACCTAAAATATGGCCAGATACCATAAATTTGAAAAAGATGAGAAAGAAAGAGCTCAGAGAAATGTAAGGTAACTGAGAATGAGGCCGATATAAGCCCTATGTCCTTGCTACTGGTTTTCAACAACATCCACTTTAATAATTTTGTCAGTTAGCACATCTGATCAGTGCCATAGCACACAAAGACCATATGATTAAACTGCTCAAGAGAAGCACGGTTATTCCCTTGGTTATGGTAGGAAGAAGTTTCTTCTGTGCATTTTCCAAAATAGAACACCCTTGGTTATATCAAACAGCATACCCCCCTCAACATTTTCATAGGGTGATTGTGCCTCATGGTGTTTCATCCAAAGCAGTTTTGGCCGGGCCAATGACACATACCAGGTTTGCAGGTCTCTGCTGGTTTGTCTCCAGAAATGCCAGGAGAAAATGAGCTGAATGCTGCGAGAACACTTTGTAAATTACAAACCAGTATTTAAATGTAAGGTATAGCGACTTTTATGATCATTCTGGCTTTGAATCTAGGTGGTGAACTTGAGACTTAATGCAGCGAGCAATAGGAAATCGAAAATCCTGACAACAAAGAAAGCCATAGGAAATCTTATTTTCCTTTTGTTTGGCTGGGAAACAATTTTCCTCCCAAATAAGTATAACTCTTTTACAGTCGAATCTGAACTGGGAGAGCAATCACTGCTTTACAAACAGCCTCGCAGGTAATGACTCGGAACTTCTGGACTTGTCACTGATCATGGATAGGCAGATTCTCACGCAAAAGCAGAAACAGAAAAATCTAAAATACTGAACACATTACAATGCTAGTTGTACATTTGAAGGTAGGTATGCATGATGTTTTAGAAATCAAATCAAATACAGATATCACCCTCTAATAACCTAAACACAGACCTCTGCCACCAGGGATCCTTATTATAAATTTTTATGATAATGGCCTTTATTGCAATGACATAAACACAGGTATATCTATTTCGCTTGAGAGTCTTCCCTCCGTAAAGATATCACCCATCTTACTCTCATGGGTACTAGGGTCAGAGGAAAGGGTGTTGTTTGTTTTTCTGTCATTAGTTTCCTTTTTGTAATTTAACATTATTTTTCTCTTGGTTAATGAATAGGAGGGGAAAAAAAAGAAAGCCTTCTTATTCATGTACTACATTTTTTTGGCCTTTACTAAACGAGGCCCTAAATATAAAACACAATTTCTGTCAACATGGAAAATAATGATGATAATAATAAAAATAATAAAAACGTCTGGGGACTATTTGTTCAGCCAAGCACTGAACCAACTTCTGTATATGCATTGTTCCTGGACAGGGCCTGGCCCGGAAGGGGTCTGCCTCAGGCCGGCCTGTAATGTGTGGGTCCTTGACTTCGTGTAGGAAAGATTTCACAAGGTAAGTCCAGATGGGTTTGAGAGTATGTTTACTAAAGCTGGGACAGTGAAACAAAGCGGGGAATTGGGGTAGAAGAAACAACAGGGGAGAGCCTAGGCAAGGCTGTTTTAGCCTTTAGAAATGTTATAGGAGAGAAGGGAGCCAAGGCAGGCTGCTTTAGCTCCTGGGAAGTGAGAGAAAAAAGGGCTTTGGGGGACAGAATCAGGGGCTGAGCCCTGGTCAAGCTGCCACTGCCCACTGCTCCCCTGGTTGCACGTCTCGTGGGGACCCTTAGAGTTTAGGAGGAAGTAAACAGTTCATGCCAAGGAAGAGTCATGAGCGAGCTCTCGAGTGAGCTGCCTTGAGTCATTGTCCTGAGGGCTTTGTATCCCTTTTTTTTTCCTGAAGGCGAGAACCTTAGGGGAGGGTTTCAGTAGAATATTCATCAGCTTTCCAGGTGCGTTTTTAATAGGCGGATGCGTCAAAATGAGCGTATAAGGGAGTTGGGGATTATTCTTTGTTTTGTTTTACTGTTTTATTTGATCTTAGGTCTGTCTGGCTTTAATAAGATTTTTGTTATTTGTTCCCCAGCTTCATCTGTCCTTGAGTTTAACTGGCCTTAATGGCATTAATTGGGCCTTTGTCCTTGATCTGCCCGACCAGGGTGATTTAAACTATGTGATCTCTGGTTAGGAAGGAGAGACATAAACCATTTGCTCCCAAGTGTCCTTGGTTAGAGAAGGGAAGGTCTCGCAATTCACAAGCTGCTGCAAGCTGCCCAAACTGCTTGACCTTGTCTAGTTTTCCTGTCTCCGTTTCCCCACTCCACTTGCCCAGGGATTTTCTAGCTTCTTCCGATCCCACCACGGCATGACCTCATTTTACCATCATGGTGGGCTTGTGAAACAGTCACTGTAATCATTTCCATTTAGCAGATGAAAACTTAATACACAGAGAAGTTAACGGACTTTTCCAAGGTCTCAGAGCTTGATATTTGCAAAGATGACAACAATGCAGGTATATTTTGACTCTGGAGTCCAGGCTTTTAACTATAACAATACAGAGACATAGCTTCCTGGTGAAGCTCGAAAATAAACAGAGGTACAGTTCATTGAGTGGTTCAGAAGAAACTTGGGGGCCATGGCCTTGTGAAGGAGGATAATTTGAGTATCATGAAAAGACTCTGTGGGGGAGATTTAAGCTGAGTCCCAAAGAACATGCAAAAAAGTCTGGTGGAGGAGCAGTGGGAGGAAGGCAAGGGCATTCCAGGTAGAGCAAATGGCATATCTCTGCCATGTCTACGGACTAGATCTACATTCAGTTCACAAGATACGGTGGAGAAAATGGTGATGCGAATAAGGAATAAGCTAAACAATTCACTCTCTGTAATGAAATGTAATGTATTGTCAACACAGTCATTGAAAACAAAACAGAATTCCATTAGTGAGAAAAATAAGATGACAGTTGATTATATTGAGATCTGGGGATATATATTTAATTACTCTCTTCTATGATGTATATTATACATTTCCTTATTCTGCATAGAGCTTACAGTGCCTTCAAGGACTTTCTCACCTCCAACAGCTTATCCTTCAGCTTTATTTAGTAGTCTTATCCACTGACACTTGAAATATTGTTCTAATTAAAGAGTTGGCACTTAGGGGTGCTGTGAAATTTCTCCTAGAAAAGTGCCCTCTTGTCTTTCGTATCATGAAGCCAGGGGAAAAAATTAGGGACTCGTCAAATTTCAAATCTTTTGAAAGCCTCTAGCAATTCGCACCATAATCTTTCCCATGAATGATTGTCAGATCTGGGGTTAGAAATCACCATACTCGACCTAAAGGTTAGCTTTCTCGGCATTTTTATGCTTTTCAAAATTTCCATAAGTAGATGAATGCTGAAGGATCAGTAAGCTCAACAGCTTGGACACCCACTGCCGCCACACAGGCGTGTGAAATGGCTCCATGTGACTCAGAATTAGAGATGTAAAATTGTCATCTAGCTCAGGATTAGTGCTTGGCATTCAAAGTATTTATAATGTGTGTTAGCAGAAACTGTGGGCTTGGAAAATCATTGCTCGAAAACTGGAATTCTTAAAAGAAATTCCAACGAGCTAAAAGGGTTCAGGGCAGAATATGTAAATATGGGAGAAATCGTTCATCTGCTGATATCTTCAAATGATCTATGTACAGCAATAGCTATTTTAGTCAAGTAAATAACGCCTTATGTCTTTATTTACACAGGGAAATAGTCCTATAGTTTTATCTCTTCCTTTTTTACACTGTTGAAAATACAACCTTACTTTCCCTCTAATCAGTTGTCTAGCGTGTACATTGATGCATACCACAAATTCATTTACTCATTTAAGAAACACATGCCTATTTATGAAACAGGCAAACTGCTGAAAATTGAGAAAACCGTTTTAAAAAGAAATGGTGCAAGCAAACAGAATGCACTATGCAGGCCCTGAAGTAGGGCAGATCTTGGTATATTCAAGAACATGAAAGGAGTCCTAGGCTGTTGTTGCTTCATGAAGATGGTAAAGATTGTCACTAAAGCCTGGTTGGCGTGGCTCAGTGGTTGAATGTCAACCTATCAACCAGAAGGTCACAGTTTGATTCCTGAAGATTGCCACTAAATTAGGCTGGTGAAGCAGCAGAACCAGAGGTTAACAGCTGGATTCTATGGCTCTCCTTACCTATCACACATGTAACTAGTGAAATAAACCATAACTTCTTAATCAAGATAGAGACTTTGCCCAGCTGATGTGGCTCAGTGATTGAGTATTGACCTATGAACCAGGAGGTCATGGTTCCATTCCCGGTCAGGGCACATGCCCAGGTTGTGGGTTCAATCCCCAGTAGGGGGCATGCAGGAGGCAGCCAATCAATGATTTTCTCTCATCATTGATGTTTCTATCTATCTCTCCCTCTCCCTTCCTCTCTGAAACTAATATATATACATAAAGATAGAAACTTCTATAGAAATGTTTAAGCTAAAAAATGAGTTTTATAAAAATCCTGATTGCTTTACATATACCTTTGTAATCAATTACATTTCAGACTTTGATTTATATTTAGAGTTAATTTGTATATTTGGAACAAAATACAGTCAACTTTAAAATGTAATATGCTGGGAGAAGTGTCTCTTTCTGTCACAGTGAGGTAGATCAATTGTCATCAGGGCTACGAATTCAATATTTGAAAAATGATATACTGTGGCTAATTTATTTTTCTCTTTTGCCAGTTGAGTTTTCATTTGACCAAACAAGATCATTTCAAATAAAACAACTAACTACTAATTTTGTCATTTCATAAAAGGAAAATTTTACCAAAAAAATTAGGAATGATATGATTTTAAAATCTTTAAATTGAATAAATTTGATTTGTGGGCAAACTAATTAAATGCCCTCATTTGTCTCATTTCCCTTCAAACCCAGATATACTTCCTATGGACCAAGGGGCCTGGATTTATGAGTCTCAACATAAAAGGCATTCCGTAAGAACTCAGATGAAGAACTTGAGGTATATGTTCTAAATCCTGACATATAACTCACAGTATGAAGAGTTCACATAAAATTCTAGTAATGAGTCAAGGGGTCAGTTTCTGAAGATTTATCATCACATTCTCTGAGGCTTGGAAGAGGGCAGGTTGGTGATGGTCCTCCAAGTAGCCTTCAAGAAGAGACAACTTGGGGAGTCAGCCTGAGAAATACCACCTAATGTGCATCCACGCCAAGGACACCAGAGTCAAAAAATAGGTGCATGCTGGGAATAAATTACAAGGAGTTCAGCAGGTTCCAGGAATCCTAGACATGCTGAGGCCATTAATGAGCAATTGGTTCATAAGAATGCAATACTTAGTTCAAAAGCAAAGGTTGATCAGAGAGGTCCTAATTGGCTCACACACGGGACCCTGCATAGCTCTCAGCTGGAGACTGCCCATGTTTTCCCTATTTCTGTAACTTAGTATTATGTGCCTGGAACCACTCCTATTGTGACTCTGACCTTTAAACTGGTGTGTTATCATGGTGTCTGTCTTCTTAAGGGGAATTCCATTCTAAGTGACATACCTTCTGACCTAAGTGAGAAACTGGCAAAAGGTGTGACTCTTTGGCCTTTCATGAGGTTAGATGAACTGGGAATGTATTTGTTGTATTACTATGCTTTTAGTTTCAGATTTCTTATTCCCACAGTGCCCTCTCTCTGCAGAGGAATTAAGGTTTTGACCATCAGTGCAGTCAATGCCTCCTCTTGTCTGTCCAACAAAGGATTTCTTCCTCCATTTCCCCTGTTCTTTCAGAATCCAATTGTTTGGGTATCTCAGTTTGATCCTATAAGTATCTTATTTTTTTCTCTCCCATTTTTCTTCTCTCGGTCCTATTGTTCCATTCTATTGGAACAGTATTTATAGATATTTATAAATATTCCATTGAATTATAAAAACCTGCCATAGTATTTTTTATTTTTCTAAAGTTTTAAAAAATAAATTATTTATTTATTTTTTTTTACAACATTGTGTTTTATTTCATGGATCCAATGTTTGTCTGTCTGTCTGTCTGTCTGTCTGTTTGTATGTTTCTATCTCTCTGAGTGTCTGTGGTGGCTTCATACCGGCAATTAACCTAAGTTGAAACTGTTTCCCAGAATTCCCTTTCCTCTGTTGTCCCAGCTTAGAGTTGATCAGTGTATAGTCCTGAATGCAGCTCACAAATATTGTCACTGATATACTAGCTACTTTTGGTAGCTGGGCAGAACTTCCAGCTTCTGCCAGATCTTTTTATTTAAACTCTCTAAGTTCTGGGCCAGCGACATCTTCAGTGCATGACAACAAGTCCCAGCTTTTCTGCAGAGGATGGATCACTGAGGCCAGAGGTATTTAGAGTCAGGTTAAACATTTTGCTCATGGGTTCTGTTTTGTCCTTGCTGCCTTCTGCTTCTCACTCAGCTTTCCTTCCCATCTGTAGCTCTGTGACCTACTACAATCCAGCACTACCACCAGATGTGGAGGCAGCAGCCTTCCATAGACCCCTCCCCAGCTCCTGTAACTGTTTCAGATGAATCTCTGTGATAAAGGCCGAGTGCCTGTCACTGGTGTGATTCTGCTGCCTTCCATAAGCTCTGTGTCCTTTTGGAAGGTAAAAATTAATATAAAAAAGAAAAAGATCTAAGACTGGCCACTGACATAGTTGACCAGAAAAAAGCTGAAAGCTATGTAATATTCAAATATAAAGAGCAAATATTGACTTAACCAAATGGTCTGTTAACTGTATTCTGAAGATAGGGAGCAGGAGTTTGAATTCTCATTTTTCATATGTGGACATTAAGAGATAAAGCTAAACCTGAAAAATAGGGAATATTAGTATAAGTATTGGACAATAAATAGTAAATCGGTAAAATTGTCCATAAAACAAATGAGGAGGGAAAGATTTGCACACACAAACACACAAGAAGCAGCAAAAATATATATATAAGGTCATTTAAAACCAACGGGTGTCTATAGGACATCACCAATGATAAACAAGTGGTTCATTGAATAACTTGGATTATAGAAGCATATTTTGGCTGCACAACCTTGGAAGAAAACCAATTAGCACAAAACAAAACAAAAATCCCAATGAAATAATAATACAATAAAGGGCATTAATGAACCTAATTTAGTCATGAAAGTGGGCAGGATCATGAGACCATTCAGGTACTAGTGAAATTAAAGGGGAGTAGATGCAAGAAAATAAAGGGGGGAAGGGAGGCTTTTGTTATTGCTGTTGTTGCTGTTAATAAAGATGAGGCTAAGCATGCAAATTTGATTATTTCCACCATGCTCCAGTCTGTTGCTTCTCTAGCTCAGCTCCTTCTGTCTTTAAATAAATGAGTATAGGCCTATTCTGTTTCTTTGCCTCTTCTATTTCTTTTTTTCTTTAATATATTTTTATTGATTTCAGAGAGGAAGGGTAGGGAAGAGAGATAGAACATCAATGATGAGAGAGAATCATTGATCGGCTGCCTCCTGCACACCCCCTACTGGGGATCGAACCCACAACCTGGGCATGTGCCCTTGACTGGAATCAAACCTGGGACCCTTCAGTTCTCAGGCCAACGCTCTATACACTGAGCAAAACCAGCTAGGGCGTCTCTTCTAGTTCTTTACCAACTAATATCTATGTAGAAACTTGTCCTTTAATTATGAGTTATTGAAGTCCACTCCCTTGGCCAGGGCTGGCAAGGTTCTAGTGACTGTAGGGGTTCTAATTGCTTTCCATGGTCCCTATGAGCACAAAAGAAGCCTGTGATCCCCCAGTGCAGGGAATGTGTCTGTAGATACCACAAGGAACAACTAACAGACTTGAAAGTAGATGCCTGTGGAAAGTAGGGGTTGGAGTGGGGGAATACACTTTTTTGTTATGAGACTTGTAAAATTATATATTTTAAATTATTATGCACAGATAATGTTTCGGTAAAAATAAAAATGGAATAAGAAATATAACGAAAATATAAAATAAACATGTCAACTGACTACACCTGACAACAAATGGTAGGCCCATGTTTTTAAAATAGTTTTAAAACTACTTTCAATCTAGATTCCTATACCTAATCAAACTATTAATCAAGTGTGAGGACAAAATAAAGGTATTTTTAGGTATTTAGTGATTTATAAAGCTATCTTCCCATAAATCTTTCCTAGAAGATACGAAAGGGTGCATGTACCAAACCAGAAGAGGCAGAGACAATGGATGCAGGAAAGGATAAATCCGATTCAAGAGGGTGGTGGAGAGATGACTGAAGATGGCAGCTATATAACAAGCCTAGAGAAAAGCCAGTCTGGATAGGACCTGGAAGATAGAGGAAAATAATTGTGACTATTGACAAAATGCAGACTGTAGATGTTCTAAATGAAACACTAGAGAAGCCTTTCCATAAATTTCCAGCCACGATACACAAGGCATATTAAAAACCAGACATACCCTGGAGAAGTTGGCACCATTAAAAAGCATATACATTATTGATCAGCCTGAGAAATGTTGTCTGGAGAGTAGAATAAATTTATCTGGCTCACTGCCCATGCTGCATCTATACCACCGAGACCTATGTGGCCATTTTAAAAAATGAGGTATATTTATATTTACTGATAAGAAATAATAACCTTGATAAACTAGGAATAACAGCAGCAATAATAATCAGACCTGGGAAAACATACTTTGGATATAACTTGATTAGCTACTGGCTTCCAGCCAGCCCAAATGTGGGTGGACCAGAGTCCTTCTATTAGGATGATTTGAGAAGAGAGTAGGCACAGAAGTGGCAGGCAGGCAATTCCAATTTGGGAAGCTGAGGGTCAGTACCTACGGCTCTTAGGTTTGCTTGGCCAAACCCCTCTAGACCAGTTTGACAAAGTAGGAGACAAATAGATTGCTGGAATCCATGCCATTTCACTGAATAATTTATCCAGCAACAGGGGCCAGAATTTCCCTTAGAGATTTAAGTAGAAACAGAACCAACTGCCAGCAGAGCAGGGGCAAAACTTAACTGAGACCGGGAAAGACGAGGTCCTTGTTTCCCGAAGGCTCATCTGTATAATTTCACTCCAGTCATTTCATCTGATTGGATTTTGCAATCTCCTCGTTATGCTACAATGAGGGCTCACACACTTTTTAATGAAAAATGCAAGATACCAAACATTAGATAGAGTATGTGATAATGTGTGTTATAAAGAGGACTATTTGTATTCACACACGAAGTCCTGGTAGATATATGTCCCCGGCTTATTTGGGGGATGACAGTAAGAAGCTAATAACAGCAGATAGAACTGAAGCACAAGGTGGGAAGGACTTACATTTGTTGTACACATTTTAGTCCTGTTTGAATTTTAATTGTTTACGAATTATCCATAACACTTATTAAATATAATTTTACTTTAACAAGAAAAGGAAAAACAAAAGAATAAGTCATGATTATACATCTTTTTTTTTTAAATCATCACCCGTGGATATTTTTCCACTCATTTTTAGAGAGAGTGGAAGAGAGAGAAAGACAGAGAGAAATATTCGTATGAGAGAAACACATTGATCTGTTGCCTCCTGCACAAGCCCAGACCAGGGCCAGGGCCAGGGCCAGGGAGGAGCCTGCAACCTAGGCACGTGCCCTTGACTGGAATCAAACCCGGGACCCTTTGGTCCACAGGACAGAGCTCTATCCACTGGCTAGGGCTACAACATCTATTTAAAAGACCCAGTGTCAAGGATAATGGGGAGGGTTGATTCGGAACCACCACCGGCTGCTCCAAAGAAGTTTACAGGAGAAGGGGAAGAAGCTAAGAGGAAATTCCCACCACAGGAATTAAAACATTGTGAATACTAAAGGCTGAAATGAACCTACCTGGAAATAATACAGATTTCACAGTAAAATTAAGGATACTATTTTTTACCTGGATTAAAAAATAATGCTTTTTATTTGGAAATTTTCTCTAATCCTACCTCTAATCCTATTTCTGTAGTGAGCATGCTTTTGAACTTGGCAAGATTATTTTATGCCTTCCTTTTTGAACTTTTTATTTTGGTAAAGTGTTACACTTAAGTGGAGCCTTAGTAAAGAAATGAAAGATAATCTTTAGAATGAACAACAACAAAAAAAGGGTTTTCTTTGATTGTTTAGAAGTATCCAAACAATAGAATCATTCCACATTAAGGTCCCCTCAGGCATTTTAATAAGGCTACATGAAGGAGAGAATAGAAATTGATGCCATTGAAAATTGGTCAATCAAGTCGAAAAATTAGGGCTTTTCATAGCCATATAAATAAATTTTAACAGCTTTACTAAGTAATAATTGACTTATAATGAACTGCACATATTTAAAGCTTACAACTAATGTTTTGAAATATGGAAACACCCATGAAAGCGTCACCACAATCAAGACAGTGAATATATCCACTGCTCCTCAAAGTTTCCTTTATATCACTTTTTAAAAACTTATTTTCAAAGCTTTACTCAGGCTGCAGTGAAGGGGCTATTTCTCCATAGGCGCAATCCCACTGCTAATCAGCAGGGAAGTGTTGACCTCAGCGTATTGAATGGCTTTCTCACCTGGTAAAACGAGAACAGCCTAGTCGGTGTGGCTCAGTGGTCGCGCATCGACCTCCTGGTTCCTGGGTTGATGCTCAACCACTGACCCACACCGGCTGGGCTGTTCTGGTTTTCTAACCATTCCGGATTCTCTGGGACTTTAACTGGGGAGGCAGTTCTTGAAGCTGGTCAATTTTCTTTGCCTGACACCTGGTGCTGCTGTTGGGCATAGCTCATGCTTTATTGGCCAGCTGCTCTGTGCGCTTCTTGAATTTGTGTTGTAAGACAATGAGCTCACCAAGCAGACCCTTTCTATAATGTTGTCACTTTCAGATCCATGATATGTTTGCTTTAAATGCCGTTTTATCAGGTGGAAAAATTTCTGCAATAAGCTGTGGCTTTCAACAATCTTGGCAAGGTCGGGTGCCAACTGTGCAAGGTCCTCTGATTTAGGAAGGGCTTCCCTGATTTTCTCTAAGTCGATATACTCATCCATCTCCCACACGTCAAGCACAATCCAATCTTAGTCACTAAGGCCAGGTATCATATATTTCCACCGATCAAGTCTTTTAGACTGTGCAGTGACCCTCAACAATTGTAATAGTCTTGCAGCAGATCTTTCTGGCCCCAAAATTCTTGTTGGGATGGAAGCTATATTGAATCGAGAAAGTTTCAATGTAGGTAAAAGAAGGTTAGTTGCAGAAACCTGCTGAAGTGATATCTTTAACTGGGATCTTTGAAGCATTATAATACAACGATGTGAACGACATAAAGACTTCGTGAAACCAGATGCAGTTTTTGTAGCGGTAACTTCCTGTTACTCCAGAGCTGTTTCACGAAGGACTGGCAGATCTCAGAGGCCATGGCAGTCTGGTGTAGTTGCCACATCCCTCCTGCAAAGAGGTTACACAGGTGTGGAGACAGCCAGTGGGAGCCCAGGTGTCAGCCCGTCTGGCTCCCGTTCCAGCAATGACCCAAGAAGTAGCCCTTGGAAACTGGGATGCAGAGCAGCAGCCTAGGCCCTCCCACTGGACTTCCACAGGAGCACAACCAACAGCACCATTACTCAGTCCTCAGGAAACAACCACCTCCTCCTTCCCAGGCAGGCAGCGCTCGAACCTTCTGTGGATCACACCCAGAGCCTCTCCTCGGGCCACTGTTTAATCCTTCCTTCCACACCTTCCCATCCCCCCACCCTAGGCAGCCATTGGTCTGTTTTCTGTCATTGTATATTAAGTTGCATTTTCTAGATTTTATATAGATGGAAACTGTAGGGTATCTATTTCTTTCAAGCTTCTATAACTCCAAAAAATTATCTTAACACTCGTCTATGTTGTAGTGTATATCAATAGCCTTTTTTTTTTTTTTACTGCTGACAGTACTACAGATGTCTCCCATTTTTTTTCCTTTTTGCCCCCCTTCACCCAATCCCTGTCCCACCTCAGGCTTTCCCCATAGTAGGTCGATGGGGTTTGCATATTGCTCGGTGTATTCCACTGCATGGACATAAGACCATTTGTTCATGCACTCATGTGTTGAGAAACACTTGCAATTGTTTCCAATATAAGCTTATGCATATAAAGCTGTTAGAGATATTTGTATTCAAATCTTTGAAAGCATGTATGTTTTTATCTTATTTGTCTAAAGTGGTTGTGCCATTTTATATTCCCATAAGCAGTGTGTGACCCAGACTCCCAGGTTCTCTACTTGCCAACATTTGATATGGTCAATTTTTCATTTTTGACATTTTTATATGTATAAAATCTCCACTTAGTTTTCCTTTATAGCTTGCATTTCATTGCTGAGACTTCCTTTTTAAACATTTGTTTCAAACATGTTTATGATTGCTTGTTGAAACATTTTTATGATGGCTGCTATAAAATCCTTACTGTAAATCTAACATCTCTGTCATCTCAGTGTTTTTTCTCATTCGGTTTGAGATGGTCCTGGTTCTTGGGGTAGCAAATGATTTTCCACTGATGCCTGGACATTTGGGGTTCTATGTTAGAAGACTCCGGGTTGTATTGAAATCCTCTGTGTTAGCATGCTCCCTCTAACAGTGCTCCTGTGGTAGAAGGAAGGCACCACCTCATTACTGCAGGTGAGGATGGGAGTCTAGTTTTTCCCCGCAGCCTCTATTGACACCTGAGGTAGAGGGTCTTCCTTGTTCTTTCTGGGAACGGGTGGGAGTTTAGACTCCATCCTAGGCTGCCATGGGTATCAAGCTGCCTAGGGGGGGATGCCTCATTCTCTCCTCCACCCGACCTCGACTAACACCATGGGGTGTCCTTGTTACTGCAGAGCAATGACGGAAGTCCTGACTCCCCTCTAGGTCTCTTCTGATGCCCCTCCTGCAGAGAAGGGGGGCACCGCACTACCAGGGATGGAAGGAAAGTACAGCCTCTTCACGTGGTCTCTGCTGACACTTCTTAGGGGATGTGGCCTGTTACCCCTGAATAGAGTGTATTTACCCTCCACTAACTAGGTTTCCTCACACTGTCAAGGAAAGGGAGGAGGTGCCTTGTTACGACATAGTGAGTACAGGTGAAACTCCCACCATGGTCTCCACTAACACAGCGGGGTTGCAACATCTCAATTATGTTCACTTTTCATTATAAATATAGTGGTTTCGTGTCTTCTGTCACAAAAACAGTGATTTAGAATGCTTCGACCCTGATCACCCTCTGCCAATATTATGTGTATTCTTGTGTGTTATTGTTTAACACTTCAGATTAGTAATTATTATTTTTATATGTTGGTATACCTCCAACTTAAGGTACTCTCTCCCAAATGTTCCAGTTTTCACTTTGTAGTCTGCTATCAGTAATTTTTAAAAAAAAGTTTAAGAATATCTTCTCAGCCTGTCCATCTTGTTTTATAATAAGGCCTTAAGTTTTTAGTCACTACTTTTCTAAGATTCTTAACCCCAATCATTTACAAATGCATGATTACAAATTCTGTGCTGGCATGGATTGTAAAGTTAAGTAAATAATTACAACCCAGACAACATGTGCTGTACCTCCTAAGGTTTTAACACTCGGATCCTATAGATAATAATACTGAATTTGCAGGAAATTGATAGGTACAATTTTTGATAGTAGTTGCTCAATAAATATTAATTCACTTTACTTCATTTCTAAATTTTATAGGTTTTACATTTTTCAAGATAAGAGAGAAGGCTGAAAATTCATGTTTAATTTGGAAATACCACTATGTATATAAATTGGTGACTTAAACCCTATATTCAGTTACCAGGCTCTTTTTATCTTCTCAATTATTCTGCTGAGGGAGCTCTTAATAAGCATGTTTGTGATATCACAAAAGTAAAACTGATGAAGACAATATGCCCTCAATCCAATGCAGTTCAGCAAACATGCACCGAGAGCCCATTAAGGCTAAGGCACTCTTCTGAACTAAGTACCAACCCTTCTGAATAAGACCCAGGCTCTGCCCTCTAACAGCGAGAATGGAAAAGAAGTCTATGGCAGAGTTGTTGCAAAGCACAGTGCTCTCACACAATAGCACTAAAGGGATGTAGAGATGGAGCAGCACAGAGAAAAGGGAAATGTGGCGGGATGCTGGGAACCTTGCACACGGGGTTTTCTAGGTTTCCATGGAAACAGTTAGACTTGCATGCATGGGTGCACATGGCAGTCTTACCAGGTGCCTGTTATTGGTTTGGAGGAGGGGAAAATTACATTTTCACGACAGTTACAGATTAGCTGAGCAAGTAGCTTTTCAAAGTGATGTACTTGCAAGAAACAGATAAACGCTGTCCAGAGTGAAAATGTTTGTATTCTTCAGTGCCAGCTGGGTAATTAGATCTCCCCTTAGAAAGGACCAGATTGCAGTTTGTACTTTCTGACCATTTTACCCAAAATAGCAAGATCATCTACACAGAAGCAATTTTCTCTGGGGAAAAATTCTCATAATATGTAGGTAGACAGTAGGAAAGAAAATTGAAAATTGGAGAAAAATTGCCCCAAAGAGAACCATGTAGACATTTTGGAGGTTACTAAAATAAGACAAGGAGTAGGAGTGTGTGTACACTGAGTAAGTTATGAAATATTTATAATGGCATGAAGATATTGAGGTATTTGGAGGTAAGTGAAACAATACTTTCTGTTGTGAACTGGGATTTAAGAAAGCAACAACCAACCATCCATCACAAATCAAGAGGTGACAAAGAAAAACAAGAAAATTAGACAATGTGGCAGAAGGAATCAAACTATCTGGGTATAGTCTGAGTTTAGCAAAACATACAGTTTAATTTTACACATTTCAGGGACACAGGAGACAAAACATTGTACTTACTTCTTCCAAACAAAATAGATAGATAGATAGATAGATAGATAGATAGATGATAGATAGATAGATAGATAGATAGATAGATAGATGCTATATCTCAATGATGACCTCATTGCCTATTGAATCCTAACAGAATAGATAATAGAGACAGAAATCAACACAGCTTTCACAGAAATATAAAACATTGATATCGGTGGGCAAAAGCCTGTCAGAAAGTTACCACATAAATTAAGAATTATTTCTTAAATCCTAAGTCATGTGGAGTAAAGTATTCAGAAGGGAGAGGTTAGTGAAAACTATTTTTTGGAAGGGGGTGAGTTTGGAGTCAGATGTAAAGATATAGTTGACTGTGGAGTGATCCTGTGATGGCAAGTCAGCACAGGAAGCCATTGGTACTGGATTGTCCCCATTCTCAGACACAATGTGACTACTAAGCTACCGTTAAGTGGTGTTACTTCTCTTTGCTGGTATTGGTAGCAAATTCTCCTGGATTGGGTTTTCCAACTCAAACTTCTGTTATAGAACAGAGAAGTGTAGGTCCCGGAATAGATACAGAAAGAATGATGCTGAGATCAATGTTCCAGTCCTCAACTGTATGTTGCTGTTAAATTATAGAAGTAATGTAGCAATATTGCTACAAGGGTATAAAATATAGAGACATATAAAATAACTTATGTATCCAGCATCCTTGTATAGTTACATTTTTTTGTGTATTCTCCTTTCCTTTCTGATATTTCTTAAGACACTCACAGTATTTTTTATTGAATAGATGTGTAGAAAAAAATAAGAGCGTAACAACATAGCGTGCTTCTTTAAGGCATGTTCAAGGAAATAAGATGTAGATGCTTAATGTTAAGATTCAGAAGGCTAAGAAGATAGCAATTAACTAAAATTAGGCTCTCTGCAACCATACAGATATAGAACTGACTACTGCTCTTATGATTGCTAAGGGAACTTGGCCAAACTATTTAATACTGATGAGCCACAATTTCCTTAAGTGTGAATTGAGAATAATGGTACCAAACCCAAAATGTTATTATGAGGACAAAATAAACCTATACAAGTCACTCAGCTCAGTATCTGATGAATATTAAACAATCGTTAGTTATTATTTTTTAAAGTAGGTCTATAGTTACAAGTTATCTGTGACAGCCAGATAGAAAGTGCTAAATATTTTCTGCCTTAATAGTTTTATACTTCAACTAGAGGCCTGGTGCACAAAATTCATGCATGGGGGGAGGGGTAGCCCTCAGCCTGGCCTGCACCCTCTCACAATCTGGAACTGCTGGCTCCTGACCATTCGCCTGCCTGATCACCCTTAACCACTCTGCCTTGGCCCCACTGCGGCAGCTTTGTGACGTCCAGAAGGTCATTCAGCTGTCTGGTCTAATTAGCATATTACTCTTTTATTATTATAGATTATTTTAAAATCAAATGTACTGATGATCCAAAACATCTTCTTGCTCTCCATCCTCAACAACAGCCCAAGGAAACCACTAACCAGCTACCTATCAATGTAAATTAGTTTTGTCTTTTCAATGATCTCATATGAATGGAAACAATTTGAACTTTTTGTGTCTACCTTCTTCAATTATAATGATTATAATGTTTGAGACTCATCCAAATAATTTATGTATTGATAAACTGTTTCCTTTTTTTGGTTCCAATATTATCCATGATTGAATAATACTAGGTTGTATGGATGTACTAAAGTTTATTTATTATTTAGCTGTTCATGGAAAGTAGGTTTGCTTTTAGTTTGGGTTGATTCATATTAAAGGTGCTATGAATATCTGTGTACAAGTCTTTGTTTGTATATATACTTTTATTTCAGTTGGACAAATATCTAGGAGTAGGATTCCTGGATTATATGGTAACTCTATGCTTTACTTTATGAGAAAATGTCAAACTGCTTTCTATTGAGTGTGTAATCATATTTTGTTGTGGTTGTAATTTGTATTTATCTAATTCTAAAGGTCTTAAGTACCTTTTGTGTGTTGACTATTTGCATCCTCTTTAGTAAAGCATTTGAGCAAATCTTTGTCCAGATTTTTGTTGTTATGGGTATCTGTATTCCCCTTATTGAATGTAAAAATTATTTACATATTCTGGATACAAGTCAGATATAACTATTATGAATATTTTATCTCAGTCTGTTAAATGTAATTGCTTAACAATGCTTTCAAAAATTTAGTGGTTTTAATTTTGTTGAAGTCAAACTTTTAATGATTTCTGCTTTTGTATTAAAGATAGCAAAGATTTCCTCTCTCTGTTTACTTCTAGAAATGTGATAGTTTTACATTTTACATTTATGTTCATGATCTGTTTGAGTACATGTTCTATATGATGTATATCTATATATGTAAAACTTAAGCAACCGAACGACTGAACAACCAGTTGACCAGTCGCTATGATGCACACTGACCACCAGGGGTCAGACGCTCAATGCAGGAGCTGCCCCCAGTGGTCAGTGCGCTCCCACAGTGGGAGTGCTGCTCAGCTGATGGACCTGTCCTGGCGGCAGCCACTCACTCCCTCAGTAGTCCTGCAGGTCCAATCTCCAGAGAACGGACCAGGCACCAATGGACCTGCGCCACCGGCTTGATCCTGACAACACCACTGGCCTCCTGGAAGTCAGCTTTGGCACCATGGCCGCTTCCCCTCCCTAGACGCTCTGCAAGGAAGAAACAATATAAAAGCAGCCACCAGGTGGCTCCAGACATCCAGTGTGAATGTCAGCAGGAGGGATTCAAATCCCAGGCCGGCAAGGGCATTCCACCGCCTGCCCTGAGGGCCAATCGCGTCCTGCCCCCCCCCCCCCCCACTTCCCTCAGGAAGGGAGCCAAATGCAGGGCTCACAGCTTGGAAGCTCTGCTGGGGCAGCACAACCCTCTCCCAATCAGGACTGAATGGGCTCAAGCCCATGACAAGTGCAGCAGGGCTGGTATGAGTGCGAGTGGCAGGCAGAAGTGGCGTTGGACTGCCAGTTTCGGCTGGATCCCCGCAGGCCATGCCATGGGATCCCACCTGTGCACAAATTTATGCACTGGGCCTCTAGTTTTATATAATATTCTTATTATATTTTTTCTTTATGGATATCCAGTACTTATAGCATGATTTGTTGAAAAGACCATTTTTTCCCATTGCAAACTTTGTGCAAAATCAATTGAAAACATATTAGAGAATTTACTCTTCAGATAGCAATTCTATTTTATTAATGTGTATGCCTGTGTGTGTGTATGTGTGTGTATGTATAATATATAATATTCTAGTTTTATTGTAAATCTTGTATAAGTTCTCCAACTTTGTTCTTTTTAAGAATTGTTTTTTTCTTATCCTTTGAATTTACACATAAATATTGTGATAATCATGTTGTTTCCTTTAAAAAGTTCTATTGGCCTTTTAATTTGTGTTAAATTATAGTGCATTGCCACATGTTCTCAGTCCCTAAAATTTCTGGGGAAAAAATGGCAATAGATACAGAGATTTTCTCATTCTAATATTCAATTTATTTGGCAAGATTATGTGTTGCATTCTTGTGTATTTTTTTTTCATTAGGAAACACATAATGTCTGATTGTTCTGTTTTTATGGTATTAGCAATTATTGAGTTTCAATGCTTAGACCCAATAATTCATTGGAGTTGTAAAATAGTGACACTATAGTTTAACAATTAGTTTTATTTACTAATTGAAATACTTTTATGAAAAGATGTTTGCCCAAGTCTACTATTTGATTGCAAAATGAAGCAGCCATACAGAGAAAGCAAGAAAATTATTACCTTTTGCTTCATCTATAGTTTTTAAGATAATTAATTGCTTCCTTATTATCTTCTAAAGGTAATCAATTACATTTTTAAAAACTGTGTTATTAATTCATGTATTTGAATATAGTTTATGGGTTTGAATAAATTGATTTTTTAAATCCTTTTTTAAAAGCTAATATCATATTTGGGTAATAGAAACCTCTCCAAAGGACAGTCATTTAGAATAATATAATTTGTCATTCACAATATAAATAGTTAAAGTGAACTACCCTGAAACACATAGTGAAGTCATCAGAGATGTGTGGTTATAGATGGAATCACTGAATTCACTAGTTTAAAATGTGATACATGGGTATGAGTTAGTGAACCAAATGCCATCAATTAAATTTCTGTCAATGATGACATTTTTCTAAATAGGGAACAAACTTTATAAAAGTTCCCCTATTTACATGAAGTCAGTTTCTGTTGGCTAAGAGCAGATTTTAAAAATTATATGAATATTTATCTAGTGGCCTAATATTCTTGGCTCTCTTAAATACCAATAACACCTAAATATTGTGACAACCAAAATAACTCCCACATCCAAAATATCCTCTAGACATTGACATTTTCCCCACCGAAAACTGCTATTTTACCTGAAGTGCACATATTAGTTTAATTTAAACAACTTCTAACTACAGTTGTAAAATTATTCTTGGTGAGAAAGTGTTATGACTCATAACGGTGCGAGGTTCATTTCTGTCTCTCTGTTTCTTCCTAAAAGTGTTTCAGAAAGAGAGTGGTCTAGATACTTGAGGGCACCAATACTTCCTGAAAATTTTAATGCTGAATAAAGAAGTCACGTATTGAAGTCAATTTCTCCTCAAATATTATGAATGAACAGACAAAGAAACTTGTTACCGTAAGACTATGGGACAGCATTGTGGACACAAGACTTACTCACCAGCATGCATGTGTTTGTAAGCCAAATCATGTATGCTGGTAAAAATACCCAGATTTCAAGTAATTACAGGTATTATCTGTCAAGACAGCACAAGGAGAGAGGAACAATATGCTGACACGAGTGAGTGAAAATTCACTGTAAGTAACAACAATGAAACATGCTCTCTGGAGATTTCTGATTATTTCTACTTCAGACGAACCTCTGGTACTGAAAATTCACACTTCAGTTTTTCTAAGTTGTACACTGTTAAGCTAATTCTTTTGAAGAAAATCCCAGTGCTGGGAAACACTATTCTGATATCAAATGTCATCCTTAAAGTGATGATTGTTATTTCACAACTACCCAGATTGAGGTTGAGATGGGGGTGGGGTGTAGGGGAGAGTCACACATTTTTACAAGCTGCACAGAAGTAGAGAAAATGCAACACATTAATATGTCTAGAGATGAAGATTATTTTGTACACAGAACTCTTCTAATTTCTTACGTTACTTCGAATTAACAGAGAGAGTGAAAGGGAGAGGGAGAGAGACAGAATGTATGGAACCAGGATGTGACAGAGACACATGGATTGATTGCCTCCAGCATGTGCCCTGAGCAGCACAGGACCTAACCTGCAACCCAGGTATGTGCCCTAGACTGGGAATTGAACCCTCAACCCTTCCCTGCTCGGGCCCACACTACCACTGAGCCAAACTAGCCAGGGCAATGTTACCTTAGATATTTTATGAGTCGCTGTTATTATTTGAACGCCTTCTAATTTTATTCCCTCCTACCCTACTTCTCTTATGTATAGATAGTTCCTCATTTCATCCATACATTCATTTACTCATGCTTAGCTTTCATTCCAAATCTATGAATGTGCATGTTTGAATAGATTAACTATTTTCTATTTCTGTACCTATGTTTGTATGTGTGGTTTGTGTGTATATGTCTATGTGTTTTTATGTATTAACTTCTTGATATTTATACATAGTATATTCAGTTGTATGTAAGAGTTAAAAATAAGTCTCTGGCCACCTGTCTGCAAGTCTACCTACCTATCTGTGATTATTTACTCTATATTTCCTATTATATTTGACTATCAATGCATATAAAATATGCATGTATTTGTAGGTGGTATGTGGGTCTATATCCAGAAATGTGTATGTACAAATGCATGTAAATATAGACAGGAACAAATATTAGTGTTTATAAATATGTATATATGTATCCTATCTAATAAAAGAGAAACATGGTAATTAGCCGTACGGCCGCTACCCTTCCCATTGGCTAATCAGTGAGATATGCAAATTAACTGCCAACCAAGATGGCAGCCGGCAGCCAGGCAGCTGACGCGAACAGGGAGGCTTGCTTGCTTCAGTGACGGAGGAAGCCAAGCTTCCCCGCCGGCCTTGCCGGCCTCTCAGCTGCACTCTAAGCAACATTGTAACAAATATAGAAGCTAAACAAAACCCCAGGCTTCAGCCAGCAGGACCGCAACATTGTTTCAAATACAGAAGGTAAACAAAGGCCAGAAACCTGCTTTCAGCAGCGGAGGTCTCATAGCTGGAGCCGAGCCTCAGAGCTAAAGCTGGCCCAGAATAAAAAAAAAAGGAAAAAAGGACAGGTTGGGAGCTTCAGTCACCCGCCAGCCTGAAAACGGCCCTCAGCCCCTCACCCAGGCTGGCCAGGCACCCCATTGGGGACCCCCACCCTAAAGGGGGTGTGACCAGATGCAAACAGCCATCATCCCCTCACCCAGGCTGGCCAAGCACCCAAGCGGGACCCCCACCCTGATCCAGGACACCCTTCAGGGCAAACCAGCCGGCCCCCACCCGTGCACCAGGCCTCTATCCTATATTGTAAAAGGGTAATATGCCTCCCGCACCGGGATCAGCGTGACAGGGGAGAGCGACCAAACCCCCTGATCGCCCTGCGTCTCTGTGTGTGACAGGGGGCGGGGTCACAACCTCCCTATCCGCCCTGCTCTGTTCGTGACAGGGGGGGAGCTCCTCAACCCCCTGATTGGCCCTGCTCTGTGAGTGACAGGGGGGAGCTCCCCAACCCCCTGATGGGCCCTGCTCTGTGCGTGACAGGGGGCAGCGCCCCAACTCCCCCAATCGGCCCTGCCTCTGGAGCCTGACCAGGGGCTGC
>NW_005871094.1:922166-960553 GCF_000147115.1 Myotis lucifugus | reverse complement strand
CCCCCCCCCCGAGTGCACAAATTTTTGTGCACCGGGCCTCTAGTATATATATATAATTCCTTTATTGTTTTAAAAATTCTCTTTAGGATCTTTGTATGTACATCTATAAGTGTTACATACAGTTTATACAGTTGCAAATAAAAAGTAAGTAAAACATATTTTATACTATTTAGTTGTTACGTTATACTTTAACATGCTATTTCTGTGTATTCATTGTATATTTTGTGTATCCATGGTAAATTGGTTATGCATAATTTTATTTGGGGTTTACATATCATATTTCTATATATCATATCCAAATTTTATCTAATCTCAAAATGTATACTTTTCACTATTACTCATTTCCAGCTGATCAATAAGTAGCTGTTGAAGTTAGTATTCAGAAAGTAAAGTTCTAAGCACTATGGGTTACATGTTGGATGACTGTGAGAGCTTTTTAAAACCATGAAAAAGGAGGAAATTGTGAGAGTTAAACTGCAAGATCCCTAAAAGAGACTGACTCTCAAGCCATTGCAAGACAGTAGTGAAGATTTTAATAAATATACTTGCAAATATACAAAGCTTTAAAATAAGTTTCCATTTCTCCTGCTTTCCCCACATGCTCAGGTGTCCTGCTTCTTGAGAGAGCTTATAGGACCTTCTAGTATTTACCTCTTTATTTTCAAGTAAGTCACATGTCTCTGTCTGGTTTTCCATTCACTTATAGTGAAAAATGGAGTTTGTTTCTTTCATATCAACGGATACTACATCTACATTCACACTAGTCACAGTTAAAATATGTGGTTAGGTAAAAAATGTGGCTATATCAAATACAGTTACATGTAAAAATGTTGTTATACCCCATCAAAATATAGTTTACATTATAATATTTATAAATATGATTGATAACATCATAGCCATGCTAACACTCTTCATAGTTGAACCACATGGTTTATTATTTATTTCATATTTTTCTAGCACAGCTTTATACTTTCCTATTTTTTACTTAGTATTTTTGTACTTATTTTAATACAACCCTCAAATCTGATAGAATTGTAAATCTAGTCTCAATATTTTCAAAATGCTTCAGATAAGACATCAGTTTCCCTTTTTCTTTATAGAATAAAAAACTGAGAGATGCAAGATTATTTTATTATTTATACTATTATTCACATTCTAAGTACACACACACACACACACACACACACACACGATTAGAAAAGTCTATGGAGAATATACCTCAAGCACCCAATACAGGGACTGGATTGGGGTTGCCATATTAGGTTAATATGGTTAAAAATCACTGATTAGAGACAGAGGCATACCTGACCTTTTTCTGAAAACCCCAATAAAAGGATTGCAGAGGCATTTTCAAAAAAGTCCTGTAAGAACTTAACATTCAAGGTCAAAGAGAATGGGAGGGGAGGTAGGCAACAGGGGAGATGGTCATACCAGTTTGAAAGCGAGAGAGAAGATAGATTTTGGGCAAAAACTTTCTTAAAGAGAATTGGGTGCTACTTCTGGGGAGCTGGACAGTAAATAAGGATGTGAGGAGAGTTGAGCAGGATCCTACTAGCTTAAGCCTTGTAGGAACTGAATATTTACATTACACATATAATTATATTTTTAACACAGAGGCACACACACATGTACAGAATAAGGTCAATATAGCCCTTGTTCCATGTTTATTCTCAATAGTCCATGCATGGACTTCTGAACTTATTAGTATTGTTTTAATTTATTAATAATGAACATTGATGAATACACTGCCTAACCCAAGAACTAAAATATTATCAGTAACTTATATTTACCTATATGCTCTTCCCATAACACATCTTCTTATATAACCTTCAATCAAAATTTAAATTTATTACCTTTATATATATATATATATATATATATATATATATATATATATATATATAGAGAGAGAGAGAGAGAGAGAGAGAGAGAGAGAGAGAGAGAGAGAGCTAGTGCTGGAAATTTATCTAAAAGACATCATATTATATGTTTCTTCTAAAGCAGTGGTGGCTAACCTTTTGAGCTCAGCGTGTCAGCATTTTGAAAAACCCTAACTTAACTCTGGTGCCGTGTCACATATAGAAATTTTTTGATATTTGCAACCATAGTAAAACAAAGACTTATATTTTTGATATTTATTTTATATATTTAAATGCCATTTAACAAAGAAAAATCAACCAAAAAAATGAGTGTCATAGGTTCGCCATCACTGTTCTAAAGCTTGCCTTTTTTACTCTGCATAATATAATTAAAGTTCATCTGTGTTGCTGTATGTAAATGGGGTTCACTCATTTCAATGCTGCATAATATTCCAGCGGGTGACTATATCTTATGTATTCATTTCCTCTCAATTGACATTTTCCCCCCAGGTGTTTGCTACCCTGCACAGGGCATCTATGGCTCCTTGCACACACATCCTAGTACACAAATGCTCAAGTTCTCTTGAGCGGACAGGTAAGAATAGAAATGCCGGGACACAGGATATGTGAATGTTCAACTTTAAAAGGGAATACAAATTTGGTTTTCAAAGTGGGTCATAACACTTTGCACTCCCGCCATTCATGTCTGTGGACATTGGTGGTTCCCATGAACCCCTCTTTTGGTTCAATGAACTTGTCCCAGCAGCTCACAGAATTCAAAGAAACATTTCACTCACTAGATCACTGGTTTATCATAAAAGGATATATCTCAGGAACGGCCAGATGGAAGAGATGCATGGGGCAAGGTCTGGGGCAAGGGCACAGAGCTTCTATGCCCTCTCCGGCATATCCCCTCCCAGCACCTCCACAGTTCACCAACCCAGAACTCCCGAACCTCTCCTTTGAGTTCTCACGGAAGCTTCATTACATAGGCAGGGTTGTAAATCACTGGCCATTGGCCGCTGAACTCAGTCTCCAGCCCCTCTTCCCTCCCAGAGGCCAGGCGGTGCTCAGGGCAGGGGGAGGGGACGATTCAATCTCCAACCACCTAATCACATGGTTCTGGCAACCAACCCCCACCCTGTGGGGCTAAGTCCAAAAGTCACCTCCTTAACATAACAAGAGACACCTTTATAGCTTTCCTCACTGGCAATTCGAAGGGTTTTAAGAGCTCTGTGCCTAGAACTGTGGATGAAGATCAAATATATATTTCTTATTATAAACTGTAATATCACACATGGCAAAATCAGGCTCATGTTGACTGATAAAGATATAGGTACCTTGGTTAGTTGCTATAAAACAATCTTAAATACCTGGTATTGGCTTAATGGGTAGAGTGTGAGGACAATTTTTATTATAAACTAGAAGAATGAGCATTCTTATGTGGTAGCTAAAAACTTGGTAAAAAAGACAACTGCAGTAACTTCACAGGCAATGTGAGGTATTCATCCCGGCTCTAGGTACCCATAGGTAAGTAGAAAAAGAGCAAGAGGCAAAGAGAAGAGAGAACAAAGAAATATCCAAAGTGAAAATCGTGACTCAAAAGAAACTTGGGTGTGGTCATTGCCCAGAGAGCTGATACAATAAAACAGAGAAGTCAAAAATATGTTTTAGAAAATTGGTCTGTCAAAAAATCATCCATAGGTAAGAAGTAAGCTGAGAGAGTTGTTCAGGTTCCAAGAACATCTTGCTAATGTCCAAGTTAGATACAGCCACCAAGGATGACAATAAAAAACAAAATTCACAAGAGTGTGGATCCAGGGAGAACACTGGACAAGTTAGCTACAACCAAGGGGGAGGAATGGTGCTTATTCAAGAATCATTCCCTGCCCTGACTGGTTTGGCTCAGTGGATAGAGTGTCGGCCTGTGGACTGAAAGGTCCCAGGTTCGATTCCGGTCAAGGGCATGTACCTTGGTTGCGGGCACATCCCCAGTAGGGGGTATGCAGGAGGCAGCTGATCGATGTTTCTCTCTCTCTCTCTCTCTCTCTCTCTCAATCCATTTTAAAACATCTTTATAAAAGAAGAAATGGAACTTTTGCCATATATATTTTTTAAACTGACTGGTTTGGCTCAGTGGATAGAGTGTCGGCCTGTGGACTGAAAGGTCCCAGGTTCGATTCCGGTCAAGGGCATGTACCTTGGTTGTGGGCACATCCCCAGTAGGGGGTGTGCAGGAGGCAGCTTCTCTCTCTCTCTCTCTCTCTCTCTCTCTCTCTCTCTCTCAATCCATTTTAAAACATCTTTATAAAAGAAGAAATGGAACTTTTGCCATATATATTTTTTAAAAAAAGAATTCCCCACGAACTTTTGAGGGAAATTCTTAATGTCTTTTAAGATAAATAGATAGATAGATGATGGGTAGAGACAGATATAGTTATACTTATGGAGAATACAGCAAGAAGTACAGTTTGACATGCTCTGGGGTTAACAAACATGTGAGAAGGGAGGAAATGTTTATGTATGAAACTATCTGGAGATAGAGAGGTGGAATCAGCTTCTATTTAAAAGCTTTAGTTTTATCCTCATCCATGAAGTGAATACATATATGACAGAACAGACTGATTTTCAGGGAAATCATCAATACCACCATGTGCTGTATTAAATACAACTCCAATTAAAATCTTAAGATGTTCATCATTGATTATTAAATGTTTAGGGGTGCACAAAGGACCTCAATAGCCAAAAGAGTAAAGAGAGAATTATATATGATGTAATGAAACAATAGGAAGTAAGAGATTGTGGAATGGATAGGAACATTGACTGATGTAAGAGTAAATGCAATTTTCATCTAATTAGCTTCCTCCAAATTAACATGTGACTTTAAAGAACTGTAACATGCCTGCTGCTGATGAATGGTAAATCAAACACAGGCATATGTCTCTAGAGTCTGCATTCTTAGGCAGGTCTATTAGCAATAAAGGTCATGCTGTCATCCTTTTGCCTTATTTTTGTTTAGAAAAACCTTTCTTAATCTTCCCTTGTGTTAAAAAGTAATCTCCAAATAGTATTTAATTTACATAAATAGCATTAGATTATGAATCTGTGAATTCATTTATTTTTGTCTTTCAACATTAGATAAAGAGAGATTTTGTTGTTTTTCATTAAAGCGTGGTATTTCATTGCATGCTTTCACAAGGTGCAGAGCTATAGTCAGAGGACAGTGAAGAGTTTGTTGTACCTGGAGCATAAGGTCAGGAGAGATTGAGTCTAGAACAGCGACCCCTTTGTGGGTCGCAACCCCTTTGGCGGTCAAACGACCCTTTCACAGGGGTTGCCTAAGACCATCCTGCATATCAGATATTTACATTACGATTCATAACAGTAGCAACATTACAGTTATGAAGTAGCAACGAAAAAAATTTTATGGTTGGTTCACAACATGAGGAACTGTATTTAAAGGGCCAGAAGGTTGAGAACCACTGGTCTAGAAGATAAGGCTCTAAGGTAAACTAAGAACAATTTATGACAGTCAAATGTTTCATGTAATGGCTCTTTGTTGTTACATGATGATGATGTTATACTAAGTTACCATCCTTAGAAATCCATCTATTTATTCATTAATTATTCCATTCACCAAATATTTATAAAGGGAGATATATGAAAAAAATGCACAATGTAGTAGGTGCAAGACAAAAATGTGTCATGTCAGGAGATAGGTTTTACTTTCCATCCATCAGAATGAAAACCATTGCAAAGGTGATTCATTCCTCAGGTATATACTTCCTTCAACTTGTTACCCATAAATGCCCCTTCTCATCCTGAGGAGCTACTACAGATGCTACATTCTTTGAAGAGACCTCTCTGATTATCCCAAGCAGAGTTAGTCATACAATTACAGTCCTTGGTAGATACTTCTGTTATTGTACTATTGTATTCTCAGAGTGTGTTGTTATTATTATTGCCTTATTTAACTCCCCATTAAATTTTGTCTTGCACCTACTATATTGACTGTTTTTGTGGCAGACACATTGCCCTTTATAAATGTTGGGTGAAATGAAAAGTCAATGACTAAATGAATGAATTCTTTAGGACAGTAACTAGCATAACAACAATTATAAAAGTCATTATAATTTTTGTAATTATACAAAGCACAGAGAGTCCTGAAAGCTAATCTTAAGGAAATAATTAATTGATATGAAGGTATTCATTGTAATGTTATATGTAACAGTAAAAATTTGTAAAAACAAGCCAATAACAAATATTGGAATATTACTATGAATATAATGTATATCAACCAGTGGACACACTATTCATTAAAAAGTACATTACAAAGACTTATAACAGTACATAACAGTATGGGGAATATTTAAAACATAACCATAAATGTTAAAAGCCTAAAATGTTTATATTCTCAAGAATTTTAATTACATAAAGATGTGCTAATGGAGTTGACAATAATCAGATCAGGTGCTGAACAGATCAAAGATATTTATTTTTTCCCCTTTATATTATACTATAAATACATGTTTAAGAATTTAACCAAATAACCCACAGGTACCTGAGGAATAGAAGGTGCTAAAGGAAATTTTAAAGGGCAAATTATTGGAAATACGTCATGTTTTCACTGGACATTTAAATACAAGTGCTTGTTTTTACAAACATTGAAGTTGGACATATTATTTTTCCTATCATTTTTGATCCAGGATCTTTGGAGATGAGTCAACAACAAATTTTAATGAAGAATGAGTGTGATTCATTTGGACCCTGGGAAATGCAACAGGAGCTAATTGCTACAGTATCAGGACTTTCTTATGATCAGGAGAACTTTCCCATTTGGCTCCTCTTCATCAGATTGACACAGACTCAAAACTAAAGCACAAAGACAAGAAAGTCTATCCCACTGTTTACACAGGCTCATGCGTGGTTCAGCTCCAATTCTTCTGTCTTCTGTCAACAATTCATCATATGTTGTTGTTATAAGACCTTTTACAGTGTTTTAAATTTGTTTGCATCAAAGGTAACATAATAACCCATTTCTAGATATAATCCAAACATTTCTTCCTAACTATTTCTTTCACTCAATAAATAAATGCCTCAGTTACTTTAAACCGCTTTCTTCCTGGAGCTTCCTACACACTTTATTTCCACTGCCCCAACCAATTGATTAGCAAGAATGTCTTATCACTATGACAGGAGAGTGTCCCCAGGCAGAAGCTGACATCTTGCTGGAACTGCAACTGTCAGAAGCTATTGATATTTTTATCCAGTCATAGGTGAGACAACAGAGAGATGTCAACATACAACACTAACAGAAGGACCAGCTGGACTTGTTCATGCAACACAAATGAAAAGAGTCAGGAGTGTAGTCACAAGGTACGAAAACAAAACAAAACAAAAATAAAACAAGAAAACTAGAGCAAGAGGCATGAAAGCCAGGGAGAGAACTAACCTGAGGACAGAGGAATGCAAGTAAGATCAAACTGAGAATCAGAGAGCAGTGTCTACAAAAGTAGAGGAATTTGGGACTAAGCAATCAATGAAACACTGTAATCTTCCAAATCCTAAAAAAAAAAAAAAATGGAAAGGTTGTATTCATAGGGATTGACCTTGAGAAAGTGGGCCTGGATAGAGGCATTATTTGCAGCTACTGTAATTCCAACCAATGTTCTGTGTACCATCACTGGCTCTTGGCTCTTACCGAATGTTCCTCCTATAGGCTTGAACTCACTTGGGTCCTACTGACCCAGGAAGCCTTTGGACCAGAAAACAGGTGACAGGTTTATCGAATGAGAGATGGGGAGCCAGGATGAACAGTGTAATTTAAATAATCCTTTCAACTGAATTCTCAGGCCACCCTTGTCCAAACCAGCAATCTTTCTTACTTTCACATTTTGCTTCTACCCTATGTTGTTATTTTTCTTACCCACTTGATGTGTTCCTGGTACCATTTTGCAAAACCCTGTTATTGGTTCTCACCTGCTCATCCCTGATTTACTTCCATGGATGATAGACTGAAGTCACAGCCTGCTTAAGGAAGAGGATAGAATTTTGCACATCTTTGGCTTCTTACTCGGCCCAGTCCCAATCTCACAGTGGCAGAAGACATCACTTATTGACAAGCTGTATTGTTTGAAAGCCCTTTCTAAGACCTAGAGAAAGTGCTTGGTTAGAGGTATGTCCTAATTATTAATCCTATATAATAAAAGCCTAATATGCAAATCAACTGAATGGTGGAACAACCGGCAGAACGACTGGTCGCTATGATGCCCACTGACCAGGGGCAGCTCCTGCGTTGAGTGTCTGTCCTCCCCCTCCCCAGAGAGAGGTGACCAGTGGCAGCGATCGGGGGGGGGGAGGGGGCAGAGCCAACCAGCAGGCAGCACCAGGCTTCCAGCCATGGTGGGTACCAGTGATTGCTCCACCCAACAGTCGCCCCACAGATGGCCCTGATTGCTGACCAGGCCTAGGGACCCTACCCATGCACCCATTTTGTGCATCGGGCCTCTAGGATTACTATAAAGACAGAAATAAAGTTCTAATAGTGTTCCAGGATCCACATGAACACATTCCAGGAACAGGGCTAAGAGCCCTTGTTGAATTGGGCTTAGAAGGCCAGAGCTAAAATTATAACTCTTAATTAACTTGAGTAAGTTGAAATCCTGAGTAAAAAAAAGAATATAAATTGGGATAGGAAGTGAAACTTTGATTTCAGTTCAATAGAGTTTAGAAAAGCTGAGAAAACCCAGGGAATCTGAGTTCTTTCTTTCCCCCCTCCATGATGAACACCAAAATTTACCTTAAAATGACATTGCTCATCATTCTTATCATTAACACTAGGGGCCCAATGCACGAATTCGTGCACCTTGAAAGGAACTGTGGGCCACAAGGCTGCAGAAGGCACAGGGTCGGGTCTCGGCCCCTCCCACTGCACCCTCCTCCCCCCGCCCCCCCTGCCCTGGTCCCCTGTCTGCCACTGCCACTCCCATGTGCTGACAGCACAGGCCCCACTCGCACCCGCTGATGGCGCGCAATGATTGGGGACAGGGCCAGCAGCGGGTGTGAGTGGGGCCAGCACCGTCAGTGGGTGCAAGCCGTGGCTGCTGCCCCGATTGTCCCTCAGGAGGAGGGGAGGTGGAGAAGCCCTCAGGGGCGATTGGGGCCAGCAGCAACAGCTCACACCTGCTGATGGTGCCGAGAGATCAGGACCAGTGCTCTGGTGCTGGCAGCGGGTGCAAGTGGGGCCGGCACCAGCAGTAGGTGCAAGTGCCCAGTGGGACTGCAGCGTGTGGGAGCAAAGAATTTTCAGTAACCACCAGAGGCTTGCCCAATGACAGCAACTAGTGCCCCGACTTGGTCTGGTGCCCCCACTCACCTGCTCCACCATCCCGCTGTGGCCGACGCCTGCCATGTTCCGCACGCATCCCCTGGTGGTCCGTGCACATCATAGCAACCAGTTGTTTGGTTGTTCTGCCGTTCGGTCTATTTGCATATTAGAGTTTTATATATATAGATTTTTACTGTTTTGCCATTTTTATGAGTTCTGTTCATACTTAATACTATTACAGAATCCATTGGCTATTAGGTTGTAATTTAGAGGGATATTTCCTTGCAGGTATGTTCTTAATTGAGGTCACTGTCAGCAGCTGAACTTCAGCAGACTGACCAATAGGTAACATTCTATTGCTCCTTGCACAGGAATGTGCTCATTGGCCTGCTTGTGGAATTGTAGGTCACCCACAGATTGCGGCTGCTGTGTCTAGGAGTATGCTTTCTCATTCAGTAAAAGATATTATTTCTTGGTCTCCCCGACATCCAAAACATACTCAATTTTCTTAATGATTCTGTAAGACAATGTTTGGATAATACAGAAGGCATGAATGTAGCACAATACTGAGGCCATAATGAATATACAAAGTGATTCATGGTGTGTTAGTCACAAGAGACTCTGCGCCCTCTTCTCTAAAGGATTTTTTTATAGTTTTACTATAAAAATGAAAAATATATGCAGTGGAATGGTGAACTAGAAATTGTATTTAAAGGAATACCTTGTTTTCTATCAAGGGCTGAAAAACCCAGAGGCCACAATATTGTTCCAGCCTCTTAATTCCAAAATGAAATGAGACCATCAGACAATAAGTCTATTCTATAATAAATCTATTTTAAAGTGATTCTTCTAAATGAGAAGGTAGGAGAGAACCATAGAGAGGAACATTTTAACCTCATGAGAGCAAAAGAAAACACTTGCAGCATTCTAATAGTTATTCTTTATATGTCTTTTAAACAAAAGCATTGCTGAGCAGTCTCACCGAGCAATGCTCTGTTATGGAGCCGGGGTTCCTGTTGTAAACCCAGATGCTGCTGTCTTCCTTCCCGATTCCATCTCTGGAGGTTGTGTTGTTGTGACGCCACAATGCTCACAGATGGTACTAGAGAGTACGGTGGGAATTATTTGAGGATCAGTCCTGCCTCACATACCCCTGAGAATAATGACAGAATAAAGGCCATGATTAGAGGGTGGAAATCAATGACCGGGATTCCTGCTTATGTTACTAATTAGGAGCACTCTACCCATAAACAAGATGTGCACAGGAGCCTGTTATTAAGGTGACAAAGCAATTTTTTCAATATCTGCAGTTTACACGCATCAGTTCCCAGTCATTCCCAGAAACGGTTAGTAACAGTAAAATCGACTTGTTTGGAACACATGGCCAGATTTTTCTCATTTGCCATCCTCTGTGCAGAACATGCTGAAATGAGTTATTGAGGGATAATGTGATAGTAGTACTATTAATTCATACATGTGTAGAGTGCTTCACTGCTTGCAAAACACATCCATACACATTCCCTCATTCATCTTCACAACCATAGGAGACAGATGATTAATAGTATTGCCATTTTTACCCATGAGAGAGACGAGGTCTAGCACACACAAGTAACTGGCCAGGATCCCATGGCTGTTCAATAGTGGAGCAGGAGCTGCAATGTGTGCTTTTTATGGCACGTTCAGGGGACCTTCTACACCAAACTAAGAAATGACCAGCCAGCTCTAAAACTGGAAAACACCCTTCTATAATTAGGCACAGCCCCCTCTGAACATGTCACGTTATCTCTGCTGACACGAGACGTCTGTTTCAGGCATGGAAGCAGAGGGCATGGGAGCACTCCATGTCTCTCACGTGCTGGTGCTGGCCTGCTGTTTGTAACTAGTCGGCCATGTGACAGGGACCCAAACTGAGATTAAACATTCAGAAAATGTCATGGCAGCTTGACAGTAATGTTCTGTCTGTTGAATAATGAAAAATTGAGGCTTCTGTCTTGTATGGCCTTCAAAATAGTTTTATTTTTCTACTCATTCACGTATATTATATTTTGCAAAAGGATCAGGCCACTGTAGATGGGGGGAAATGTGGTCCCTCTGCAAGTTGTGCAGGAGAAGCAGTGCCTAGGCCAGTGATGGCGAACCTTTTGAGCTCGGCATGTCAGCATTTTGGAAAACCCTAACTTAACTCTGGTGCCGTGTCACATGTAGAAATTTTGTGATATTTGCAACCATAGTAAAATAAAGATTTGTCTTTTTGATATTTATTTTATATATTTAAATGCCATTTAACAAAGAAAAATCAACCAAAAAAATGAGTTCGCGTGTCACCTCTGACACGCGTCATAGGTTCGCCATCACTGGCCTAGGCAGTGCACTCTTGGCCCGGCCAGATAGCAGGTGTGCTTTCAAGTGCACCAGGGCACGCTCAGCTGGCTCTGCTCCACTCTGCTGACTGACTTACTGTGGGTCCTCTCAAAGGGCCCCGTTCTCATTGTTTTTTGAAGAAATGTGTTTCTGTCAGCATGTCCTTCAGGGTCTGGAATGCCCACTTTTAAAGAGAGGTTGTCGTCGCTTTCTACTGCTGAGTAACACATCACCAAGAACGTGGTGGCTTGAAACAACACCCACTTATTATCTCGCCGTTTCTGTAGGCCAGACGGCTGAGTGAGGCATGAAGTTTCTCTGCTCAGGGTCTCAGGAGGCTGGTGAAGGTGTTGGCAGGGATGCTGCTCCCCTGGAGTGGGAGGGGCTCTGTGGAACCCACTCAGCTTGTTGGCAGATCCCTGTGGGACTGAAGGCGGATCCCTGTTTCCTGGCAGCTCTTAGCCACGGGGACCTCTTTTCAGGCCAGTCACAATGCTTGCTTGCTTCCAAACCAGCAGTACAAGATTCCAACCTTCTTTTAAAGGGGTCACCTGATCAGTTTAGGTCCTCCAAGACAATCTCCCTTTTGCTAATTCAGAGTCACCTGATTAGTGACCTAACCACTGGATTGGTATCCTGTCTTGGTTACTGATCCCAACCACACTAAAGAGGAGGGAGCTAAGCAGCGCATGTACACCCGGGGTGAGAACTGGGGAGAAGGGGGTCTTAGAATTCTGACAATCACAATGGTGAAGGCGTGATAAAAATGACACCAGCAAAATGCATTGTTAGGTGTCTTATTCCTCTTGTTAAATAGTTTGCCTGAAAATTCTATGGATTAACATAGCATAAAGCTCTATTTATGTTGAGTTGCACAGATTCCGTGCCTGCCTGAGCCCTTGATTTTAGAGCAGGAGGACTCGTCTGTCCTAAGAGACATTCTGATCTTCAAACAGCACGGTGCAGAGGTCTCTGAGGCCTTCATGCAGCAAATGCAGACTCAATATCTTTTAGTGCGGCTTCGCCAGATGCTGGAATTATACTCATTACAGCCAGTAGTTATGAGACTTTGGGACTGTCCATGGAACAGAGCACTAATCTAAGGACAAGGTCAGGAGAAGTCAGGCTGTGAAACTAACAAAACCAGCACAAAACCACCGTGCATGACAGCATCTGTAACTCAACCCCAGACAGGTTTGGGGGAGAGTTTACTTCTGAAGCAAAGGCACTGAAAACCTACAAAAATGAACATAACATAAAATAAGCTGCAATCATGGACATCAGGATAGTTCTGCCACAAGGTGATGTTATAATGATGAACAATGTGGACACTGGTGAGAAGTGCTGAAGAAGTGATCGAAAATGGGATGTTTCATTCCTTCTGCAGTACTACCTAAAGCTAATAAAGCTCCAAATTGTTGCCTTAAGAAAGTCAATACCTTTGGTGGTTATATCCACAATAGAAGGGAGTATCGATTTTATTCATTAGCAATAAGCACTCACATTGATATGGTACTTTAAAAAAGAGTCTTTCATTATTTCATAGCAATGCTTTTATTTATTCTACCCTTGAAGTCTCAAGCAATCTTCTCATTTTAGTTTGTTTTGCCAAGTGAATTATCCTCACTGGGAAAAAAAGATACTCTGCAATAGATCTCTGGTGCAAATGAGAGAAATTACTAAGAAAAATAAGCAAAAAAAGGGCGGGACACTTTAAAATTTATTTATTTTTTAAATATATTTTTATTGATTTCAGAGAGGAAGGGAAAGGGAAAGGGAGAGAGAGAGATAGAAACATCAATGATGAGAGAGAATCATTGATTAGCTGCCTCTGCACACCCCACACTGGGGATAGAGCACACAACCCAGGCATTTGCCCTGACTTGGGGATCGAACCTTGACCTTCTGGATCATAGGTTGATGCTCAACCACTGAGCCACGCTGGCTAGGCTGGGCCAGGGGGAGGGGGCATTTTTTAAAAGGGACACAAACATGGCTCTTATATAGAAGCAGAATAAACACATCAAAGATTTTATTTAACTCATGAATTAATGAAGGTAACAGTGGATATTATGACTTTTCCAAAAGGGAGCTCAAGATACTGAACATTTATAGTCATATATTGAATGCAGACACAAATTTACAAACATATGCACTTACTCTTAGATGAACTGCAAATTTAATTTTTGAGCTGAGCAACAAATCCTAGACTTCTTTGTCCTCTACCAAAAAATACCAACTTGTGAGCCTCATACAGGAAGAAGGTGAATTATTTAACAGTAAAATGAATGGGGACTAAATCAGTGGGCTAGAAGTGAGGAGGGAATTTCAAATCGAAACTGTCTCTATTAGTCTAGTTTTGCCAGTTCAGTGATCTCATATAGATTAAGGCTTGGATTTATCTGCTTATTGTTTGGTATGAAAACTAGACATAGCTTTAAAAAAAAAACTTTCTTACTTCATCCTATTGCAGAACAAACCAATGTATCTTTTTACTCAACCTGGCCTTCCCTGCAGACAACCTTTCTGTTCCAGATTTGCTGGCAGAAGGGGACACTGTGGGAACATCTTGATAATTGAGACATCGTTAATCTAATTACTTACATCACACCCTGCTTCGCCTTCGCCCTCCCCCATTTCTTGGAGAAGCATCTGCTAAATGTCAGGAGTTAAGATGTGTCAGACAGAATCCAGAGCTGCATAGCTTAGTTCCTTGGGAGGCAGCCAGAGAGGAGAAGAGGAAGAAAAATATTTTTTCCAATTCTCTTTTCAGTTGACATCCTGATTATTTTACAAAGAGAGAGAAGAGTCCAACAAAAGTCTAAAGAGAGGATATTTGTGTGCCTATGTATGTGCACACAGTTTGTGTGTGTGTGTGTGTGTGAGAGAGAGAGAGAGAGAGAGAGAGAGAGAGAGAGAGAGAGATTGCCAGTCAGCTAAGGGTAAGGGCATACACATATGCGGGAAAAAGTATGACATCATTGGCATGAATTATATGCCCCTTAATGAGTTAATGATTTAATGGCTCTTTAAATAGGGCAGAGAGTGAAACATATAAAACTCAGCATACCACCGATGCCTTGATGGGTCAGATGTTAACATTTAGCTACTGAAGTAGATGCCAGTCATACATCTGTATGTCTGACTATTTGGGTAAGATGAGTGATTATCAAAATTATGTGTGCTCTCTATAGAATGCAAAGGTGACAGAAATATAAAAGCAACAGCTTCTCTCATCTCCAACAAGCGTTTTGCCCAGGCTATTTATATGTAGGATAGGACTGCTACCAACAATAAACAGGAATTCTTGCCCTGACCGGTTTGGCTCAGTGGATAGAGCATCGGCCTAGGGACTGAAGGGTCCCGGGTTCGATTCCAGTCAAGGGCATGTACTTTGGTTGCGGGCACATCCCAGGAGGAGATGTGCAGGAGGCAGCTGATCGATGTTTCTAACTCTCTATCCCTCTCCCTTCCTCTCTGTAAAAAATCAATAAAATATATTAAAAACAAAAAACAAAACAGGAATTTTTTCCTTAGCCCCTCATGCAAATGGCTACATCACTGAAGCCATCAGTGTCTGCAGAGGTTGAGTTAATTTGAGGAAGAAAAAAGTGTTTGTTCAAGCATCAGAACTTTATTTTGTACATAACGATGCCATCTACAGTTACTAATAGTAGTATGCATGTTCAGTCCCATAAAATTAGTGGTTCTCAAGTTGGGGTGCCCCTAGAACCACAAAATACCATTTCAGACCTACTATGACAGACTACCCAGAGGGGACAGAGCACCTAGCACTCTGTAATTTTAACAAAAAAAAGTCACTCTGCTTTACTTGTTGCTATATCTTCATAGTTTAGGACAACCTCAAGAATAGAATAGGCACATAAATATTTGTTAACTGAAAGAATTGTGTTCCCAGAGTCAGAAATCATCTGGGGGTGTAACTGCTCTGACATAGACGCAACACTATCATTTTTATGTCTTGGGGATTTTATATAAAACTTCATTATTCTAATAAATGATTATAACGCGAGTACCTTTCAAGCCTCACCTGTGGCCAGGGCCCTATATGAGCTGTTGTAGTCCAAAGGCCCATTCCTCTGCCTCTCAAGTCCAATATAACCTCTGTGCTGTCTATGGGAGAAACCACCCATCAAACTGATGTTCTCTGCTCCAAGATCTAAATTATGTTTTCAGATGCCAATAACACAAGGAAAAAAATTAAACTAAAATTCTTAAATGTTAATTGTTCCCACTACCCTCCTCCAGGCATACATCTTTAAAATAATTTTCCTTTTAGAAAGAGGTTGCTTTTGGCCAGGAATTCACTCTTCCCTCATCCAAACTGTAGCAGACATTAACAAAAGCAGAGCCTTTTGCTTGCTTCTCTGGTTTCTATAATTTACCATTTGGCTCAGGCCTTTGGTTGAAACGGCTCTGAATTATTAAAAGGAACAATGTGTTTTCATTTTTTTGGACACTTTACAACATTTAATAAAACAAACTGACTCATTCATTTAAAGATATTTATTGGACACCTACTAGGATCCAGGGACTGGGGACATAACTTGAATAAGATGCAGACAATTTCTGGAAGCTTCCTAGAGGAAAAGACATCGAAGGGAATCAATGATCACCATGGGAAAACTACCCTGGGGGAAATACAGAGGTAGTTCCATGGGAGCTTACTAAGTATTTAGAAGGGGCCTCAAAACGCAGCCAGATGCTAAAGAAAGACCACTTAGTGGAAGCAACACTTGAACTGAGGGTTTGAAGACATGAAAAGCTACAAGATAAGTATGTGTGTGTTGGAGGGAAGTAAGATGCTCTTAAGGCAAATGGAATGACAGCATTCAGTATGAAAGTGTGAAACACAGGGAGGCTTATTTGGGAAACTGGCATGTGGTGCAGCTAGAAAGTACATGTAGGCGTGAAGGGGGATTGGATGGACAAGAGCAGTCGAGTAAGATAGGGAATGTATAGCAGGTAAACAGAAATAAATATGTTGATTAATAAACAAAATAAACTGACTGACTAAATAGATCCAGAGGCATGGATGCAAAGAACAGACTGACAGATCTCAGAGGAGAGAGGGGGATGAGGAGGATGGGGGAAGGGATTAACCAAAGAACTTATTTGCATATGTGCATAGCCCATGGACACAGACAATAGTGTGGTGAAGGCCTGCGGTGGGACTGTGGCTAGGTGGAGGGGAGGAAGGGGAAGAGATGGGGGACATCTATAATACTGTCAACAATAAAAAAATTAAAAAAAAAAAGAAACGAGAATGAATCACATGGGCTCCAGGTCAGGTTGCCTGGATTCAACTCTTCACTTTCCCATGTGTTAGCTGTGTAATTTTAGACATGTTTCAGAGAGTGTTTTCTCATTTGTAAAGTGGTCACATCAATATTATCTACTTCATGGGATTATTATGACATCTAAATGGAACACTGTATATATAAAGGACCAGGCATCGACCTTGTCCAATGGTAAGTGACGAATAAAGGTTCATCATTATTATCATTAAAAAATAAATAAATGAATAAATTCACTGATTAGCAGAGTATCCAAAAATAGGCTTAAATATAATTTAATATATGACAAAAGTGTTATTTCAAATATTTAAAAAATGCTTAATTATTTCATAGAAACTTGGGCAACTAACTATTCATTAGGGCCAGAAAAATAAAATAAAACAAAACTATAGATCTATCTCCTTTCTAATAGCAAATTAAATTCCAGGTGACTCAAAATGCAAAAATTAAACCATGAAGGTTTAGGTAATGATTTTCTTATCAGAGACAGAATAATCCTTTCTAGGACATGACACCAAAGTAAGAAAATTGTTAACATTCTGCTGACTTTTAAAAGAATATGAAATTCTGCATGTCATAAAACAGTTTAAGAAGTTTAAGGTCCAACTGATAAAATGTAAATATTTATCTGCAAGTTATTTTAATAGTCATAATATTGGTAAGCTACTATGATTTATTAATTGCCAAGTGATCTTTTAGCATTTATATTTGCCATTTAGCTTATCTTTCCAACCACTCTGTATGCCTACTTTCCTAAGAAAGGCACCATAAAGCTCAATGAGCTTGCTCCAAGTCCCAGAGCTAGTAATTCTAGGAGCTGGAGTTTGCACTAAGCTTGGATTAATTTAAGTTCTTATGCTTAACCATTATAATACTGGCTCATAAAAGAATATCTATTTATGCAAGAAGCCATACAATGAGAACAAAAAAAAAAGGATATACTCCAAAAATGTGTGAATATAAGAACATATGATAACCTCTCTCCCTCTCTTCCCCCCAACCATCTTTATCACTCATGTGTTGTTGTATAGTATACAATGTATACATACAAATGGGCACTAAATGGTAAAAAAATAAAATCTTCACTAGTAACATAACACCAAAATTTTAAAAATTGAAAAGCAAGATATTTCTTTTTAACTGTTTTTTATTTAATTTTTATTGAATTTATTGGGGTCACATTGGTTAATAAAATAATATAGGCTTCAGCTGTATTACATTCTATATACATCATCTGTAAATTGTATTTTGTGTTCACCACCCCAAGTAAATCCTACATCCACACCATTTAATCCCCTTGACCCTCTTCTTTCTCCCACCACCTCCTTTCCTTCTGGAAATCACCATACTGTTGTCTGTGTCTGAAGTTGTTTCTTTTTCCTTTGCTTAATTCATTCACCTCACCTTTTGCACCCAGCCCTCCAACCCCCTCTCCTCTGGCAGCCTGTTCTCTGTATCTATGAATCTGTTTCTCCTTTGTTAGTTTATTTTGTTCATTAGATTCCGCATATAAGTGAAATCATATGGCACTTGTCTTTCTCTGACTGGCTTATTTCACTTAACATACTAATGTCTAGGTCCATCCATGCTGTTGCATAAGGTAGGATTTTCTTCTTTTTTATTGCCGAGTACTATTCCATTGTGTAAATGTACCACAGCTTTTTTACCCACTCATCTACTAATGGGCAATTGGGTTGCTTCCATAGCTTGGCTATTGTAAATAATGCTGCAGTTAACATAGGGGTTCATGTATTCTTTCAAATTTGTGTTTTGGGTTTCTTCAGATGTATTCCTAGAAGTGGAATTGCTGGTCATAAGGCAGTTTCATTTTTAATTTTAGGAGGTAGCTCTATACTGTTATCCACAGTGGCTATACAACCTGCATTTCCACCAACAGTGCAAGAGGGTTCTCTTTTCTCCACATCCTCACCAGCACTTGTCATTTGTTGATTTATTAATGGTTGCCTCTCTGACAGGTATGAGGTGATATCATTGCAGTTTTAATTTGCATCTCTCTGATGATTAGTGATGTTGAGCATCTTTTCATGTGTCTATTGGCCATTTGTATGCCCTCTTTGGAGAAGTGTCTATTCAGGTCCTTTGCCCATTTTTTAATTGGATTGTCTGTGTTTTTTTGGTGTTGAGTTTTATATATTCTTTATAAATTTTGGATATTAACCCCTTATCAGATGTATCATTGGTGAATATGTTCTCCCATTCAGTGGGTTGTCTTTTCATTTGAAAAGCTTTTCAAATTAAAACTTTAAATTTGATGTAGTCCTATTTTTTTTAAGATACTCCTTTTTACCCGTCAGACTAAAATAAAAAAGACTCTATTATATCTGTTCGAAGACAATGTAAGGGAAACATGCTTGCTGTCCTTTTAGTGGGAGTATAAGTATGTGTAAGCTTTTGGACAGTATTTTGGAAAGATTTATCAAAGTTTTAGTTGTGCATCTCCAGTCACATTCAGGAATATTTCCTAAATTGATCAGATAAGCACGCAAATGTCCAAGGTAAAATACAGAGAATGCACCAGTGTTATTTACTAAATTACAAAGATTAGAAACAATTGAACATCCACTGTGATGGGGTGGTTAAATGCAGTGTAGCTATAGACTCTAGTGTCCCAGGACAGTTCTAGTTCATGGCCAGTGATCTGTCAAGAAGAGAAATAGTGCCCTCTTCCATTCTCACATTGTCTCATTCTGTAAGTTAAATTATGAGGTCCATCTACTTAAGTATTTTTTTAACCAATGCATTTCTCTATAGTCATTGAAAATTATATTGATCTATATCATCTGATATTAAATGTTTGTAATAGAATATCAGATAAAGAAAAGACAGTGCATAAAATAGGTTATGAGCCCTGGCCAGGTGGCTCAATTGATTGGAGCGCCATCCTGTACACCAAAAAGGTTGCAGGATTGATTACCGGTCAGGGCACATACTAGGTTGGGGTTCAAGTCCTAGTCAGGGTGCTTGTAGGACGTAACCAAATAATGTTTCTCTCTCACATCGATGTTTCTCTCTTTCTTCCCCCCTCTTTAAAAATCAATTTTAGAAAACAATATCCTTGGGTGAGGATTAAAAAAAATAGGTTATGAAATTTAACTACTATATTTATTTAAATATATGTATTTAAATGCTCATTCATCTGTCTATGTCTCTGTATATATTTACTAATGCAATAAATTAAATCTGACTGTTGACTTTAGGCATATTCTATCATTTATATTTCTATGGTTTAAACTTTTACAAAAACATGTATTCTAATTTAATAAATGAAGCAATTTTCTTTTGGGAAGTAAAACAGGTCATGAACATATAGATATCTGGTAAATAATACAATATAGAAGAATATAACAAGTTAAACAAGTTGCTTTGTGCCCTTTAAGTATCAAAATGAGCTCTGCAAGTTAAAATATATTTAGTATTAATCTCAAAGTTCTATATTCTGTGAAAAGATACAAAGACTTATGAACTCAATAAATGCTAGTGTTATTATTGGTAAAGAGAGAGATGATAGATATAAGATAGATAGATAGATAGATAGATAGATAATAGATAGATAGATAGATAGATAGATAGATAGATAGATAGATAGATAGATAGATGATAGATAGAATGATTCAGGAACTAAAGTTACCAGGAATTTTATCAAGGAACAATTTATCATTTTCTTGGACTCTTTATCTTCGACATTTCATAGGCTAGTCTTAGGCCAAGCACTAAGTACCAATTACTAAGTACCAACTGCAGCTATATAAACTAAAGCTGCTTTAGACTGCCACTGGCTGCCCTGTGGCTCAGTTGGCAGGCGTCATCCCATGCACGGAAAGGTTGCCTGTTGATTCCTGGTCAGGGCACGTGCCTGGGTTGCAGGTTCAATCCCTGGTAGGAGGCATGCAGGAGGCAGCAGTCGATGTTTCTCTCTCTCTCCCTTCCTCTCTCACTAAAAATCAATTTTAAAAATTCTTCAAACTGTCACCAGCTTCTGCCATTTTAGCTACAAAACAGTTGAATGGCAGGATCCTTGGTGAAAAGAGATAGTGGAGTAGGAACTTGCAGGTCTGTCTGAACTGCCACGTCCCTTTGTCCTGCACCTACCCTTGGTGCTTTGAAAATGGTAACAAGAAGCAAATCCTCTAATGGATAGAAAGAAAGATGAGGCTGAATTTCCTTTTATTGCGGGGTGCTTAATGGCTAGTTTTCCTCTATTAGATATTTTTTCATTTATTTTATGGAAAGTAGATGAAAACAAGTATAAATATGGAATTATATGCAGAAACAAAACTAAAATCAGGACTCTGGCTTTGCCTGCCTTTTATTACAATTGTTTTTATTTTAATCTGTTTCCCTGCCAAGTTTTACTTGGAAAAAAACATCATTTCTCAAGAACGGCTGTAAAAGTCACCAGTTCTGCCGAATCGGAAACATTTTATTTTGGTGTGCTGAAAACAACTGTCTTTAGTTCATAAGATTAAGTTTAAAATTTGATACTCAATTATATTAATTATCATTAAAAGCAACAGCATCCTTAAGTACTTTGATGGTAAAAAGAACATACTATTCCTGTAAGGTCTGTATTTATTTTTAAAGTCTATCTATCTATCTATCTATCTATCTATCTATCTATCTATCATCTATAGAAGGAGAAAAACAAATTAAAATTTAATAACATGTATACCTCCTGTATACATGGGAAAGACCCTGGAATGCTGAGTAATTCCTATTTTAAAATTTAAATCAAGAAAGGTCATAGTTTGAAATAATCTAAAATTCTCACATTAATTCATAGGTATATATCAAAATTACTCTCAAAATTAAATGTAAACAATAAAATTGAAATATTCATTTTATAGTAAGAAATGTATATTTAGATTATTTGATATCTTTCTAACAGCATAGTTATACTGAATGGTATTTTGCAATCTATTTGCCCTTTCGATGCCAGCATTTAATATTCTGATCTTTCATTTACACTGAAATAAGAAACTTCAGTGAGACAGTTGTATACCACCTTTTATAGTCAGACTAGCTCTAAAGTTTTATGATTTTGTGGTTCTACTGCAAAATGGTTCTGTTGGTGCATATGGAACTTTGCTCAGTACAAAGGGGGAAAAAGCTTGCACTGTAATTTTCATCCTCTGAGAGCCTGGCTGGCACACAGTATACATGCAAATGCTTGTCTACGATGTTTCCAGTTGTAAGATAAATGAGCAGCTGTCATGGGTGTTGCATGACTTAACCAGAAACATCAAAAACTGACAAGTAGAAGGCTGACATCAGCTTCCACAATGAAAAAGCGTAATCATTTAATCAATATTTGTCAGCTTTCTAATATATTGCAAGTTTCTGTTCCCTTTCTAAAAAAATATTTGTTTTTCTGCCTAATTGGTAGTTGTCTTTATTTGGGCTATTATAGTAAAAACTAGAGGCCTGGTACATGAAATTTGTGCACTGAGGGTGGTGTCCCTCAGCCCAGCCGGCACTCTCTCCAATCTGGGACATCCCTCTCACAATCCTGGACTGCTTGCCTCCCAACTGCTCGCCTGCCTGCCTGCCTGATGGCCCCCAACTGCTCTCCCCTGATGGCCTGATCTCCCAAAACTGCCTTCACCTGCCGGCCATCTGTGTTGGCCATCTTGTGGTGACGAACTTATGACACGCGTGTCAGAGGTGACATGCAAACTCATTTTTTGGTTGATTTTTCTTTGTTAAATGGCATATAAATATATAAAATAAATATCAAAAATATGTCTTTGTTTTACTCTGGTTGCAAATATCAAAAAATTTCTATATGTGACACGGCACCAGAGTTAAGTTAGGGTTTTTCAAAATGCTGACACGCCGAGCTCAAAAGGTTCGCCATCACTGGTCTAAGGTCACACAGCTGAGTCAGGGTCCTTGCTCTCCCACTTACCAACTGAGTGTTCTCAAAAAGTTACTTAACCTCCTGTTCCTCACTTTTCTCATCTGTAAAGTAGGATTACAAATGGAATCTACCTGAGAAGGCTTTTGGGAGGAGCCAGTGATGTAAAGCTTTTGGAACAACACCTGGTATATGGTAAATGCTAAGCACATGTGGGCTGTTATTATCATGATGAAATTTTGTCTGGCACTTGGAACAGAGCTTAAAATTCATTGTTCCCAACTATAAACAGAAATAGGGATTTGATCTTTGGAGATAGGGTAGATATGAGGCATTTTGCTCCTGAAAAAAAAAATGTCTGGAAAATAACTCATTATTCAATAAGAAGTTGGAAAAATTAAAAAAAAAAACACCTCACACATGGATTCTATAAAGATACCAAGGTTAAAAATAGAGAGATATTTAACTTAAAGAAACTTATTGAAAGACTATCCTCTAAAAATATATGTATAGACAGAAAAAAAGTTATAAAATGTTTTTTAATTCTCTAGAATATTAAAAAAATTACTTCTATGAAACAAACCAGAAAAAAGAGCATAGTCTATTTAAAGACAAAATAAGGTAGAATGTGTTAGAACTGAGTAGGATAAGAAATATTTTCATGGAAACAAAAAACAGCGAAAAAGAATATTAATCTTCTTTGGCAACAGTAAGAAGTCGAATTGGCATTGCAGAAAATTGAATCAATGATATATCAGACAAACTTGAGAACTTTCCCATGAGGCAGGAGGCAGAAGGAAAGGGAGAGATAAGAAAATAAGGGGGATGCGATAGATAATGAGAAGAAATAATGCAGGTGCGAACTAAGAATAACAGTTGCTCCTGAATGAGCATCAAAATAATTGGACTCAAAACAGATACTAATAAAGGACATAGTTAACATTTCCTTAGCTAAAAATCAAACAATTAGAAAAACATGAGCATGAGGATAGAATTGGATGGTCATGTACAGAAGAATTCAATGAAAATAAATCCACACGACTTTTTTTGTTGTCATTACAAGAGCAAAAAATAAATGTCTGAAGGTATTATAAATGTTAAAATGTTAAAAATAGAAAAGCTGGTTATGTCCAAAAAACAAAACCTGCCTGTACTTAGACTACCTTCTGCAATAGAATAACAAAGTAAATTGAGTAGCTATTTGAAGATGGTAAAATTGCATATCTAGAAAACCCAGGTGAATTAAAAAAATTTTTATGAGAAAAAAAAATTCAGGAAGTAACAGGGCTATAGCATAGCCATGTCAGGTTTATGCTGGGTTTTTTTTAAATCATGGTTTATCTATATACTGGTTGATGTGCCCACTGAATCATTGAAAATTGGCTCTAGTTTTTCTATTTTTTTTAAATATATTTTTATTGATTTCAGAGGGGAAGAGAGAAAGAGAAACATGATGAGAGAGTATCATTGATTGGCTGCTTCCTGCACACCCCGCCCTGGGGATTGAGTCTACAACTGGGGCATGTGCCCTGACCGGGAATCGAACTGTGACCTCCTGGTTCATAGGTCAATGCTCAAACACTGAGCCACACCAGCCAGGCTGTAGTTCTTGTTTTAGCCATGATTTGGAATTATCCAATACCCCTCTCACCACCCACACCTGTTAGTCATGTTACATACTGACAATTAAAGTACACCCTCATTTAAGAGTTGTTGGTATGTTGGCAAAGACTGATTATACACTTTTCCTTTAAAAAAAAAGCCTCAATAAATTTCAAAATTAGAACTTATCATGTCATAAGTTTTGATAACTAGGTGATAAAACAAGAAGTAAAACCAAGATTTGAACAAAAATAACAACAAAATCACCTGGAAATTAAATTACTCCTAAGTAAGTCTTGCAAATATTCCAAGAATTCAAATATAAACTGAGGGGGTGGCCTGAGGAGAAAAATATCCCAAAATGTTTCGCTCTCTCTCTGGTCAGCCAATAGCCTTATTATCGCCTCACTCCTGGGGATCAGACGACTCTGACTGGGGTACCTTCCCTCTCTTTCTGCCAGGGTAGTGATCGATTATACGTCTCCATCACCTTATCAGTTTGTGCACTGAATGTGGAATGGATTCAGCAGCAGAAAAACAAGGCTGTAATTATTTGCAATGGGATATGACTTAGGTAAAAGCTCTGTTTTAAGCAGTGTCATTCTAAGACCTCACCATCCTGTTGGGCTCTCTAAAGAGACGTTTCCTTTAAATTTGGTGCAGAGGTGAATTTTGGTGCATTTGAATCTGAACCACTACCCTCAGCGAGACACACTACAAAGCACCATTAAAAGAGATTGAAAAACAAAACAACAAACATTGCCCTAGCTGGTTTGGCTCAGAGGATGGAGTGTTGAACCTTGAGAATGCGAAATAAGTCAGTCAGAAAAAGCTTAGAACCATATAGTTTTCATTCATACGTGGGATATAAAACTGAAACTCATAAACACAGACAACAGAATGGTGGTTACCAGAGGGAATGGGGGCCAAATACATGGTGACAAAAGAAAATTTGACTTTGGGTAGTGTGCACACAACGCAATATGCACGTCGTGAATCATAGAGATGTACATTTGAAACCTATGTAATCTTATTAACCAATGTCACCCCAATAAATTTTATTTAAAATAAAATAAATTTGGTGCAGAATGCTCAAACCCTAGAAACATTCTTTGCAGAGAGAATTCAGGAGCCAAGTCACCCCCTCTTTTCAGATATCCCCAAATAAATTAAATAAAATGGTTTCATTCTCAAGAACAGATATGTTCCTTCTATCCCCATCAAATGGGGAGAGTTTGTGTTGACCACATTACTGAAAGCCAAAGTAGGCAGCAGTCTGAGAGAAAGAACATGGCTGTATGTCGACACAGCTGGGGGGGGGGGGGGAGTTAGAGAGAACTATGTTTGCGTCTTTCCAAAGAACCAAAGCAATTGTAGATCATAAGTTCTTTCAAAACAGAAGCTCAGCCCTCTGCTCTGGAATGGAGGTCGTTTGAATAATCGGAAGAGATAGGTGTCCATAGGCAGAATCTGGGGCCTCAGTCATAGGTCCGTGATGACTATTCCTCACTCCTCCGCAAGCCATGAGGTTTGGTCTATTATAAATAACGAAACACGGGATGCTTTTCCATGTCCTTGGAAAGATGAGATGAGAAAGCTTGAGGAAGTGTGCAGGAAGGATTTGGGGAAGGAGGACATATACAGAAAGCTGGAACTGGATGTTGGAGCAGAGAATTTATTGAAAACCAATAAAAATCTTAAGTTATTGTAGTGTCTTAATTTTAAAGGGTAATGCTTCAAAAAAGGACAAAGATGAGCAATTCAGCTAAAGAAATCTTACCATACAGGTGAATGCACTGTGTGGCTATCTTAGGTGCCCCTCCTATGTTATATGTGATGCTCCATGCTTGTTCTTTGACCCACTGTGTCTATTTCCATTAGACTCTGAGACTTAGAGGTAGGCCGCCTGCCTGGTAATAACACTACTGGTTCAAAGAATAAGTAACATGGTTGTATAGATGAGAATTAGTGGTCATACATGTAGTCAAACTTCAACTGAGAGCAGGCTTTCCAGAGAGCTGGTAATTCACACCGCCTTGAATAGCTCATTATTTATCAAGGCAATTGGGGTAATTTCAATTATTAGGGAATTTAATTGGCTAATTTATTATTTAAGTTGTCATTAGGTAATTTTGATTATTAGAATATGTTAAATTAAAACCCTTTCTTCTACGGATTTTTTACCTAAAGAAAATATGTTGAGTTCTATGTATTCCTTTCTTAAAATCTAACTTTTGCTAGCATCTGTCTTTGTCGTTATTTTCATAAGCAATTTACAGATGCAGAAACTGAGGCTCAACAAACAAAATAACTTGCCCAAAGTCAGAATGCCGAAGTTAATGGCTATTCTGGGACTTGGAGTTAATTCTTTCTGATTCCATGACATAGGAGCTTACCCACTCTGCTATCCTGAAAATAACTATAATTCCTTAAAATGGATCTTTTTAAAAATGGCTTACTATCTCAAAATCCTTTCTCCATATACCCTTTGTCAGTATCTCTCTCAAAATACAACAGAGAAATAAACACAACGCCTCAGGTGTTATCTGGCTAGCACGGAATGCACTGGGACTAATACCAAATCTGATTTGGACCCAACAGTTCCATTTCAGCAAAATAAAATTGTGTAGGAGTTACAAAACTTGTATTTATTCTGTGGTAAAGAAAAATTCCAAATTATTTTTACATGAGTTGTTTCAAAGAAAGGTCATTCCCAATTCATTTGTAAATTTGACTATTTTAACCAAAACACAAGCTCATTTATCTTTGTTACATATATATTATCATTTTGGAATAGGCCTGTCACAATCATTTTAAAACTTGTTTCTGACATCTATCATATTAGCTAGCCTCCAAACCCTATGCCATCTGCACATCTTGTCTAATAGCCATATTTTCTAAGCATTTAGTCATGTCATTGCTAAAATATTTTTAAAAGATAAGATAAAACACAGAGTTTAGCAATATTCTATTAGAAATAGCCCTGAAAATAGAAAGAACTAAACATGTCTGGAGAACTAAATCGTTTGCTGGACAATAACCAGGCTATATTTCACCACATTATTAACCAGGAAATAAGAGTAACATTTGTTTCAATGCTGTGTAGAAATCACCATGCCTTACATGTCATTCCTATCAGAACAAACTCATTTGTTCTGACATACTGGCTCCTGGTAGTCACATAATACTAGTATTTTCTACAGGTTCAGAAACCATATGGTTAATAATACATCCTGGAATTTTCCAAGGAGCAAATATCTGTGAGCTTGAGGGCCTTTCTTTCTTTCACTTTTTAAATAATGCAAGTATGTTTGTTTGATAAAAATTTAATAAAATGAAACAAACTACCTGAGTTTTTATTTTTAAAAATATGCTTGTTTAAAAATATCCGAGAAGGTACATGCAGTATCACTTTGAAGAATGTAAGGATGGTTGACTTTCATTTTCTTCTTTTCGTTTGTATCATCTAACTTTTTTAAATGAGGATCTTATGTCTGGAAAAGGGAAACATGGATCTTTTTAATGGATGATATGGTGCATACACACTACGATATTTGCAGTGTTTTGGGATATTACATGATTTTTCACCCCATTTTTCCAACTCGCACACATCCTGGTCCTTTCATTAACTTCACAATGACATGAGCTCACATTTTGTGTGTTGCGCTATTTTGAGACTCTCCTCACACTATATACAACGTTACAGTTTTTTCAAACGGGAAGATGGACTATGTTTAAAACTTTCTTACTGTTAGGCTAAGTTCCTTAAAATTCCAAACAATTTGACATTTGGAAAACATCTTGTCACTTCAGATCTTCCTGATGACTGACATATACATATAGTGTCTTGAATATTCTTCTAAATTAATAACTCATCCGCCCATAACAATTTATTAAAAACCTCTATCTTCTTTAACAATGAAGATTTCCTAAAAGTTCCCGGTTGTGAAGCGTGAATTTTACCGATATTATGCTTTAAGCTTTCCCAGGTGAACCCTGGTTTCAGCTCTCAGACATTTGTCTAAAGCCCCAAATGACATTTTATGATTTCACTGATTTTGATCACATATTATTTCTTTATTTCAGTCTTTCATTTATTTCTTTTGAAATAGTAATTGGTCTTCTCTGAACCTTCTCTTTAGTTCACATTTCTTAGGTACGCGAGCAGCATCCACGTTTTCTTCCAGGGGACACACGGGTAACTTGGGCATTGGAGTCTCCTCCCGGCAATGGGAACGTGAATCTCACTGCAGTTCCGTCAGGTTCCACATGATGGCGGCCTTGTCTCCACAAACCGGACTTCAGGTCCCTAAGACCTCGAAGTGTATTGGCCTTGGTTACAAGCTCCTGTAATAAAGCAGCTAGCAAGTTCCCCGCGTAGGTCAAATAGCTGAGGAGTGGGCTTGGGCTTCACAATCTGGGGCTGAGACACAGGGACTGTGCATAGTGTGACGCCTGCGGAGAGCGGTGGGAAGACCAAACAGTTTCAGATGCTTCTCTCATTTACACAACCTTGTTCGGGTTTTGAGTTTGATTTTTCTGTTGAATATTTCCCCAGCACATTGCCCATTTTGAAGATGGAAGAGGAAGATGCATAACGAAAGCTTAAATCACGCTACTGTCCAAATTGAGGTTTGCAGTAAGTGTAACACACACACAAGATTTCAAAGTCCTAATACAAAAAAATAAAACAAAATGGTCATGTAAAATTATGTTTCTTTAACATGAAACATAATTTGGAATTAGATTAAATTAATGTTACTTGTTATTAATACTTTAAAAAATTTTGCTGTTGCCCTAACCGGTTTGGCTCAGTGGATAGAGCGTCGGCCTGCAGACTAAAAGGGTCCCAGGTTCGATTACCATCAAGGGCATGTACCTTGGTTGCGGGCACATACTCAGTAGGGGGTGTGCAGGAGGCAGCTGATCGATGTTTCTCTCTCATTGATGTTTCTAACTCTCTATCCCTCTCCCTTCCTCTCTGTAAAAAATCAATAAAATATATTTTTAAAAAATTTGCTGCTTAAACACAATAAGAAAAAGCTACTGATAATAACTAGACTAACATAATTTTGAGCAACTACTAGATGTCACGAATAGTGCTACTTTTCATATATTCTATCACAACAACTCTTTGAAAGAGGTAATATCTCTATTGTCACTATTTTGCTTGTAGGGAAATCTAAGTTCCCTGAGTTTAAGTTCAAAGTCACAAAAGAATTGAAGAAGCTGGCATATTAATCTAAATTGTCTAGTGGCAATATTCCCAAACCATTGAAGATAGTACAAAGAACACACTTTAACTTTTACAAAAAGAGGGATGTCTTAATTATCTACAATGAAGCCTCTCACCAAGGCTCAGAACAAATGCTTTATTCATTACCTTGTGAAATAATTGAATTGGCTTCACAAAAAATGAAAACCAGAGTTCATTGTTTGCATATATTTTGGTTTGCCTATTTTTCACGAACAAGTTCCTTCCAAAGTATATGAGTCATGGGAACAAAAAGTCTTCACGATAAATAGGTATCCCACAACTTCAATCTAAAGATGAAGGTGTTGTCAACACAATCTTCTCCATTTCCTCACCCTTCCCTTCCTGCACCTCTCTTCCTATATTAGTATCATTTTCTGCTCCAGGCGGGGACAACAACGTGATTCAGGCTGGTCCGGGAACCCCAGAAAGAAAGGGGTAAAGTTATTCAGCACTGGGTCCCATTTGGCAACCACTAAATAGGAGTCAACATGCCAGCAAGAGTTGGGTAGTCACAATGGAAAGATTTAAATTCCTGAGCTCAAGTAACTGTGAGATCTAAGACTATGTGTGCACTTCATTGAATGGGCATCCGTTATTGCAGGGACAAGCCATGACATCATACTTATTCTTCTCACTCTGTTTTGTAAACTTGAATAAACAAAGCAAATGCAAGGGGCAAATGCACCTTGAGGAAATTACAGTTTTTATTTTACATATGAAGGGGGTGAGGGGTGGGGAGGTTCTTGGACTATCATGCTGAGTTTATATCTACTAATTGACGTTTTGTGCTGATATGGTTAGGTGTTTTCACAATCAGTATGTCTACCCAACATCCCTAAATGGTGCACAGCCCCCGTTAGTCTAAACTAAGGGTTCTCAGGTAACAAAATTACATATACAACCACTAACTCTTGGCCCAAAGTCATACAGTTCTGATTCAATTGTTCTGCGATAGGCCCTAATATCATCATCATTTTAATTTATTTTTATTTTTTGGTTTGGATACTTGCTTGTTTTTGCTCTCTAGGAAATCACAATGTGTAGTTCAGTTCATCCATTTCTCCCCCACCCCCTCCCCTGCCTCTGACAACCACCTGTGGTTCTCTGTATCTATGAGCTTGGTTTGTGGGTTTGTTTGTTCACTTGTTTGTTTTAACATCCATATGTAAGAGGTCATACGGGATTTGTATTTTTCTGTCTGATTTCTTTCACTTAGCATAATGAGTCCTTCGGCATCATCAAGGGCAGACTCTGGCTCCAGTTTGTTTGTATGGATCTGGTTCCTTTCCGCAAGTTACACTGTCTCTGCTCTCCCTGGTTCATAAAGACTTTAAGCCCAGCCCAGCATAGAATTGTCTGCAGATCCCACAAGTGGGTATGCTCTAAATCTCTTGTTCTGTATCACCCATTAGGATAGGTCCTCTGATAAAACTCTTCAAAATTGGTACTGAAAGTGGGTCCAGAGAAACAGACCCCTAAGGAGGAGTTCTCTGAGTTGATTCTGTGTTATCTGTACTTGTTATTTTGTTGGTGGTGGTCTTCTGACTAGATTGAAAAGCATCCATGACCTTGTTCCCAGTGGTAAAGAAGACACTGATACTCCGTGCCATGTGTCAACATAATAGTTACCTAAATTGTCACCTATAGGTGTCTGTAATGAAGTGCCTATAGAACACACAACTTTGGGAAATCAAGTAGTTGCTGCCATAGAACATGTGGGGAGAAATAAATGTAATGAGATTGGTTAGTTGGTTGTTTCTGTGTTAGTTAGAGGACTTGTAGTAAGAAAATCCCCAGGTCAAGGTTCTAGTCAGGGATCAAAATAATTTCATTTTCTACTTTTTAAAAAATATCTTATTTCCTGTGGTGTCAGGGCATAGAATTCTGTAAACTAAACTTAATGTTTAATCCTGAAAGTGAATTAATTATAATACAAATTAAATTCTTAATCTCCTACGGTCTCTTATGTTGAAGTTAGGCTATTAAGTGTGAAGGAGGGTTCTTTAAAAATTGGAATGGGGTTATTGAGCAGATTCTGATAAAGCCAGGGACCTTTTCTTATTTTCTGCCAAGTATCGTTGACTTGTAAGAGCAGCCCTTTATGTCCAGCTAGGAGAGTTAGTCTCCCTTTTCCTGAAGACCCTGTAATGGCCTGCTCTGAGATAATTTCAGAATAATTTAATAATCTTATAAGTTCAGGGAACCACTAGTCCTCCTTAGGAACTGCCTCCAACACTTCTCATTGTTTCTAGTTCTGTAAACAGACTCAAGTATTAGCAGTTCCCAGAGTGTAAAGTACAAAGTGTAACTGTTGAAGAGGTGTAACACCCAAAAGAAGAATTGCAAAAACCTGCCAATTTATATCAACAGAAATCTGGGAAACATATACGGTGGATTCTAATGAGTTTGATGAGGGAAGAAGGGGTATACTGTTGGATTTGGTCCATTATATTGCTCTTGGTGAATTAAGACGCAATTCTGTATTCAAAGCAGTGGCATAGGAAGCTGGAATATGCCCTAATAGTTTGCTTGACTGACTTACAAGCCTAGACTTGAAAGCGATGTACACAGAATGAAGATAAAATGCTTGCTAAAGATTCATCAGAGAGGCTGTTAGGACTTTTCTCAGTACTGAGTATGTATCAGGATCGGATTTCTGTTCAGCACTGCCATGTGATGCTGTGAGATGATATAAAAGGTATCAAATATGTAGTTACCATTAGGCAGGAATTCATCTATAGCAGGTGTTATAGACTGCATGTTTGTGTCCTCCCAGCCCTCCAAAATGTACATATTTTGAAACCCTTACCCCCAATGGAATGGTAATAGGAGGTGGGTCTTTGGCAGGTAATTTTGTTCAGATGAAGTCACGAGGGTGGAGCGTCCATGATGAGATTAGTGTCCTCATGAGAAGAGAAAGAGACTAGGATCTGAACTCTCTCTCTTCCTCCGTCCCTCCCTCCCTCTCTGCCACTTGAGGATATTGCAAGAAAATGGTTCTCTGTGAACCAGAAAGAGTGCCCTTCACCAGACACTACATTCACAGTCACCTTGATCTTGGACTTCCTAGCCTCCAGAACTATAAGCAATAAATGTATGTTGTTCAAGCCACTTAGTTAATGAAATATGTCCAAGCTGACAATTACAAAAGCATAGGCCATGCTTTGCTCTTTGAGGCAGTCCAATGTGGGGTTAAGGAAGGGGGGCATGTGCGCACTTACACTCCTTTGACAGCATGTTGGAACATTCATTTAAATAAATAAGTTTAGGACGGCACAGTTCGATTTAAATCCCTAGATAGGAAACATATGTGAGAGATTTTTCCGGAAAACACAAAAGGCAAATTTACTTTGTGGTATATTCTATTTAATTAAACGAGATGTTAATAGAAAGACCACACCTTTTCTATATTTTCCACATGGCTGAGATATTTTATTCCTTAATAATACTTAGTGTGCTTAGTGTATGTTGGAGTATCACTAAACATGAGCCCATGATACAACAGGATGAAAGAAAGAAATCTCCCTTTCTACATGCTGCCCATCTCTCCCCTATTAAATTTTCCTCCTTGAGTTGACCTTTTAGGTAGTCAGGACATGGTCAGACACTTTGATCATGACACAGTCTATACACACTTTTTAATGAGCCTTAGTGCAGCTCATATAAATACTACGAATGTCACTCCAGTCTTGAAGATTTTTCTTGATACATAAGAACTCTGCTCTCCCTACTTATTATTTTGACATCTTTCTTTTCCTTACTCTCATAAAATGTGAGACGAGGCTTCTTTCAGAAGGTTATTAAAGAGTGTTTTGCAGTCCACTGATTAAGAATGAGATTTCCTGGTAATTTAAGTTTGATGTGTTTTCTAATGGTTTTAATTCTATCCATCCCAAGATATCAGAGTAAAGAAGTACATGTTACTGTGAATATGACTCTGAAGCTGATATTTGAAATAATTTAATACAGAGCACTTTCTATTCTAGTAATTTTAATGACCCATGGCAACCATAGAAATTCCAAAAACAGTTACATGAGACAGAATTATCACTTGGAAAAGGCGAGCTGCACACTGGAAATTATCCCGTGGGGCAGCATTACATTGACTAGTATTTCATGGTTCAAGGGCTGACCCTGACTGACTCAAAGATTGAATTATCATCATACTAATATTAGACACATATCCTGATCTCCATGTATTAATTTATAGTGATGAAAATGACTATATTTCAGGCTACAATACTCACTTTGACATGACATTGATTTTCTCTCTTTCTGTAGACATAAGTGGGGTACAGATATTTTTTTTCAGTGAGAACAGTCCTGTCAAGTCAGTAGGTGTGGATATGGTAGGTTTTTTGCTTGTTTCTCCCTCCCCTGAGATGTCCATAATGACACTGCAATATTGGTTACTGCAGCTCCCCTTTTCTATGCTGACCACCCCTTACCACCTCCAACCCCTCCCCCACTGTCTCCTTGTTCTGATCCACACACCTGTGTTTGATAATTCTGTCTGAGACATTAATCTTACACCACTCAATTCCTGGCTCTAATAGGCATTGTTTTTAGGTTGCCTTTGCATATGACCTATTAAACGCTTATTTCTTATTTCACTTTCAGATGGTAATTCATTTTTTTTTGTAATCCTTACCCAAGGATATTTTTTATTGATTTTAGAGAGAATAAGGGGGGGGAGAGAGAGAGAGAGAGAGAGAGAGAGAGAGAGAGAGAGAGAGAGAGAGAAAATGATCGGGTTGCATCCCACAACCTACGTATGTGCCCTGGTAATTAAACCGGAACCTTTTTGTGTATGGGAGGATGCTCCAATCAACTGAGCTTCCTGGCATCTCACGCGAGGGTGGTAATTCATTTCTTTTTAAAAATATATTTTTAAATTGTTAGAGTCTGACTCTTTGTAGACAGATGAGATAAAAATATTTTTATATAATTGATTAGAAATTAAAATGTGGTGACAATACAAATCTGAAAATGGAAGCATAATTAGGAATTATGACATATGGTCATTAAAGAAGCCCAGTTCAAGGTAGATGCCAGAAAAAAAAAACATTTTAGTGCCCATCAGTAGATGAGTATTACACAATGGAATGCTATGCAGCTGTAAAAACGGAGGATGAGACAACCAAAATGGACCTGGAAATTATTATGCTAAGCAAAATAAGCCAGTAAGAAAAAGACAAATATCACATGATCTCACTTATGTGTGGCATCTAGTGAACAAAATAAACTGATAAACAAAATAGGTCCAGGAACATGGGAGCATAGAACAGAATGATAGAACTTATAGGGGAGGAAGATGGGGGAGCAGGAAGAGATTAACCAAAGAATTTATATGAATATATGCATAGTCCAGGACACAGACAACAGTGTGGTGAAAGCCTGGGGTGGGGTGGGAGCTGTGTTGAGGGGGGCAAATGAGCAGTATCTGCAATATTCTCAACAGTGAAAAAAAACACACAACAACAACAAAAACATCTTTATGATTTGGGGGAACAATGTGACTTCCTTTTGAGCACCACACATTCATTACCAACACTAAAGACGGTAGATTATAAGAAGTGAAAACCCATATTATAACAATTTTCCAACCCTCGTATTAGTTTATAATAAGAATAATAATGACATCTCAGGCTGAAATAATCACTTTGACATGGAATTAATTTTCTCCCTTATCTATTTCTTCAGACTAAACTAATCCTATCCATCACATGGATAGTCACTGTGAGCGACTTAAACTCATAGATCACATGGGCCAGTAGAGCTTGAAGGGTGTATAGCATCCGTATTTTAGAGAAGACAGATTCCTGATAAGTGAGAGAATCTCAGCCACAGAAAGTGGTTGTTAAATATAAAAACAGGCACTGGAAAGAAAACTCAAAAATACGATTGTTCATGCATGATTCCATTTAAGATTTGAATGGACTTTTAATTTTTCCTCAGATGTTCTTGAATCCTCTAGGAAGATTTAAATATCTCACAGAGATAACCCAATACAGCAGCTTGGGGCAAGTAATCTTCAATAGTCCCAAATCAGTGACCTAAACTTATTATTATTATTTACGTATGTATGTGTATATTTACATATATATCTTTTTTTCTTTCTTTCTTTATTGCAATTTTACTATTTAAAGTCCTAGACACAAGAACTGGGGTATACTATATATTTTGAGGACTCTGGGATAGGTGTAATGAACAATATAGAAAAAATTATTATAAAGTATCAATTGGTGTAAAGGTTATGAAAACTCCTGAAGCTTCCTTCCTTCCAGATTATAAAGTTTATTTTCCCCTTTATTTTATTTTATTATTTTTTGCCATAACCATTTAGCCCCTGTATACCCTCTTCCACTTCCACCCAACTCCCTCACCCCCAGAGTTACCACACTGTTGTCCATGCCCGTGAGTTCTTTCTCTTTCTACTTTTTTTCTCAATCCCTTCACCACCTCCAACACCCTCATTTTCCCTTATTTTTAAACATTATTATTTTGAGTGGAAGAAACCATGAATCTCAGCTACTTTGCCTCTACCTTACAAAAAAACTACCATCTATAATAGGCAAAGATGCTTGAAAAATCAGTGTACTTTCTATATTTTTCCATATGAATATATGGAAAAGTATAAAAATTCATCAATTTTATATTTATTTCTTAAGAAAATTGAGAGTTCCACAACACCAAGCATTGACAGAAACAAGGAGCAATGGAAACGCACTCTCTGCCAGAGGGGTTGGAAATTTTGTTCAACGAATCTGCAAGAATCTGCTTGCTTCAGAATCCCAAGGGCCTGTCTTAAAATTCTCTTGGCATTTGCCGTAGCTGCCCACCCCGTCTTCCCCCATGACTGACATACATATGCATTGCCGCGGTATCTGCCAAGTCATGATGCCCAAGCTTCAGATCTGCTTGTACCACAGCCTGGATCTGCCACTGAGCCCTTTCCTAATTAAGGTCCCACTCAGTGTTGACAGTTCTGTGTGACCTAATTGTATGGGCCAGAGCGGGGGTGGCTAGGTGTGAAATGTATTAACTCTATAACCAGAAGAAGCCCACCAGGCCCCGTGCTTCCTTTGTGTGCAGATGCAAGCTGCAGCCATTTGTCTTGTCCTTTAGAGTGGCAGATGTTCTGGAAATGTAGATGTCCCCTTGCCCTTGGACCCAAAAAACTTCACTGATGTGTCAGCCCCTGAATTTTCACAAGACTTATCTTCCACGCTCTGTAGCCTAAGAGTCTTACCAAGGTCTCCCACAGATGACCCACCTTTTGTTCATCCTCTCTAATTTGCATGGTATCATGGACATAATGGATTTGTCTGGTGTTTCGTAGGATGTCCACGTGGCTCAGATCTCTTCAGATTAGATGATGACAGAGAACGGGAGCATTAATACAGACCCGAGGCAAAACGATAATGAATAGGGTCTGTTCCACAGCATCAAACTGTGTCTGGAGCTCTTTTCTCATTGGAGTCAAAACAAACACAGGTGCCAAATCAATGGCTGCCTACAGTGTACCAGAGGCATCATCAGTCTGCTCCAGCAATGATACCAGGTCTGGCACAGCAGCTTCTATTTGGTTAACTTACAGTCTACAGTAGTTCTTTGTTAGATTTAAGAGAGATAGGTTCAGGACCTATACACCTTGTATCCTTCAGGTTTATGATAGTGGAACTAATGTCTACTATCCACCTGAGGATGTGGTACTGTTATTGAATAACTATATTGGCTGCAGTAAGAGAGATGTTTCAGAGGTTTTCTATGTTTTCACTTGAAGCCAATGATCCAATGTGGGGGTTATTCTTGATAGCTTATTGCTAAGATATCAATACCAATGATCTATTCTGGGACTGGAAAAATTACCCTCGTGTGAGTCTTTAGATGTAGCAGCCCCACCGTGCACCATTTTGAATTGTTCCCTTAAGCCCCAACTTGAGCCAGTGGTGGGGGATGGGGAATAATGATGATCCACATCTCTGGGTATCAATCTCAAGTTACTAGTAGACACTTTATCAATGTTTCTCAAATTATCTAGGTATTCCCTCTTCTCCAGTGTAGTCACCCATTTAAGTGCCCATATGTGCATTTGGGGAAGGACCAAAGGAATCATAGTATTTTCTTGCCACAGTGTTACAAGTCTTTCCTTCTTGAGACCTGAACATCCTTTCAGTCATTGGGTTCTAAATATAAAAATTGGCTCGGATTTAGTAACTTAACAAGGAATCATAACTACTCTAAGGGCAAACACCCTCAGCCTCTTGCTCTTCTGTTCATACCTTTTCCTGGTTGTAGATGCCCAGCACCACCCTTGTTGACAGCTTGCCTTACCATTTAGTCTCTAGAAACATGGAACTCCATTCATCATCTCCAAAACCCCTTGAAGGTAAAGTCAAATTGGCTTAACCGCAGGCCTTGCTGGTTATTAAGATAACTAGTAGCCCTGCACACGAATCCATGCAAGAGTAGCTCTCTGCTGCTAGCCTCAGCTTGCCACCCCGCCCACCACTGCTAGTAGCACTTCTAACTCACTGCCCCGCCCTCCTGTAGCTCCCCACCCACTGCCCTGCCCTCCTGTAGCTCTCTGCCCAGTGCCCCGGCCTCCTGTAGCTCTCCACCACTTGTAGATTGGTCGTGACGTTACAGCGTCCTGGCTAATTTGCGTATTCCTTTATTATTATATTACATTACAGCCTCCTGGCCCTCGACCTTTAAGCACTCACATGGTGGTTACACAAATGCAAGGAGACTAGCATTTCAAAGAAAAGAAAGAGCAGAAGCA
>NW_005871094.1:752537-909716 GCF_000147115.1 Myotis lucifugus | reverse complement strand
CAGGTAAATAAAATTATGAGGATTTAAATCGAAAGACTCTATTCCTTTTTATTCAATCATCCTGTCATCTCCCTTTTCATAAGCATAGGAGACTGCAATACAGAATAGGACATGCCAGCTTTGGCTCCAAAGATGAGAATGGTCAGAATCCCTGGGTTGGCCAGTGAAAGGACATTGCTAAGTGCCTCTAAGGGCATTCCCCCATTTGGTCCACATAGAGGCAGAAACATATGGGTTAGGTATAGGCTCTGGAGCTGGATGGCTGGAATTTAAATCCTGGCCCTTCCCTGGGAAAATGAAATCATGTATTTGTGTCTCAGATTACTCACTTGTGAAGTGGCATATGTATAGTATAGTACTGCTTCATAGGGTTAATACCCAAATGAAATGAGTTGTATAAAATCCATTGAAAACAAAACACGGCACAAATAGCATGTACTCAGTAAAAGCTAGCAGTTTACCATTAATGTGATAATAGACTGAGAATAAGAGGTCATTTCTCTGTATAGTTAGTATTCGTCATCATCACCAGGATATATTGGCTGAGCAGGTCATTGAATGTGCTAAGCCACAAAGGAACACTGGGACAAAGGCAGTGGCCAGCAGGGATCAGGGCACTGTTCATTGGATTACAGGGCCTGTGTCCAGGAGGGCCCTAAGGCTTGTGATGACAGGGAACATGATGCCAACCACAGACGTACAAATCCCAGTTTATACTTAAACAGAGCTTGAACCTTTTTCATTCGTTCATATCCTCACCACCTCTTCAGATGAGTTCTAAGTTCATCATGAACTAGGCAAAGTAGTGTTTCTGCACAAAGTACCTGTCCTAAGATTCCTTCCCTCAAGTTTTAGGGGTACACCATATACAATTGGGTCAAGGGTTGCTCAAATCCCACTAAATTGCTGCTCATGAGCATTCATTTTGTTCATGCCTATCCTCAGCTTTCCCCTTTCTACACCAAAGAGACTTAAAATTGTCACTATCTCAATGTTTGTCATTTAAATATCTCCTTCTCCTGATCCATGAAAGGTGAGAAGATGAGAACTTCCTAGTTCAAAGATACCAGAAGGTCAAAGGTTTTCTGTTTAATGTCTGAACAGTTAATAATTCCCAGTCTCTGACTGATCTTTTAAGCAACAGCTTGCATGGTATCCTCAGGGAAGAATCTAGAATGTTCACCAGGATATAACTCTGATTTCCCTTGTCTCAATTTCTCCAAATTTTTCCCTGGGCAAGAGTGAATGTTTGTAGCAGTGATTTGCATATTTGGTTAGCATATCCCTATTTCATACATAAATCTGAATAAATGCCATCCTGATGAGATTTTGAATACATTCATTTAATAAGATTTGAACTTACTCTGAATATTGGACACTATTTTTTTGTTTTGTTTTGTTAATCTTCACCCAAGGACATTTTTCCATTGATTTTTAGAGTGGAAAGAGAGAAAGAAACATTGATGTTAGAGAGACACATCAATCTGTTGCCTCCCACCCTTGACTGGGAATCGAATTGGAGACCCTTCAGTGTGTGGGCTGACACTCCACCAGGGAGCCACACCGGCCAGGGCTGGACACTGTTAGATAGCTAATGTAGGTTGTTCATTTCAGGGAACACTTTGGGAATGGGACTCTTTCCTCAGTTCTCCTAGATAAAGGAAGGGCAATTAGATAAGTGCCTTCACTGAAAAGCAAACCTGCAACCTTTTGGTGTATGGGATGATGCTCCAACCAACTGAGCCACCCAGCCAGGGTTAGAAACAGGTTGTTTTAAGATATGTTTGAAAGTGTTCAGAAAGTCCTAAGACTTTTCTAAAGAGAAACTTCTAGAATGGATTCTTGCTTCTTAAATTGCTATAAATCCTAGCACCTGGAGTGCCATCCTTACCATATCTTATGTTGAAAACTCAAAATTTAGCCCAGACAATTATCTCAATACATAGTAGCTACAGTAAATAAAAGGGGTAGTGAGAAGGTGGCACAGGAGTCATGCTACATAAACTATTTTTGCTCTGAATACAAAATAAAATCCTGACGGACACTGAAGTAGTATGTGGCACCGTGGCCCTTTGTTCAGTAAGGCAATGAGGAAACAATTCCATTAGGATCGTACTGAGAACCAAACCTTCACCCAGGGAATTGCTTTTAATCGATGTCTGCCATTTACCAGCTCTGGGAGTTGGCGGATCAATCATTCTGCATCTGTTTCCTAAAACCTGGGGATAATAAAACTTAGTATGGCCTCCTCAGCGGGCCATCAGGAGCATCATGTGAGATTATGACTTATAAGATCCCAGTTTATTACTGCTAGGAAACCATTGACTTAGCAAACACACACTCTATCCACTATCTATCCAGTGCTATTCTGGATGCTGGGCTATAATGGCAAACAAGACTAAATTCTGCTCCCACAGAGCTTTCATGACAAGTAATGTTTTCAGGATTGCTCTGTGTGAGCGTCTTTTAACATCGTGAAGTGCTCTCTGAGTATATAGTTATATTAAAGATCGAGGTATCTGGCAGCTATTTGAGTGGCTTCAATCTTGCTGCTAGTTTACTCTGAACTAAAAATACAGGTGATGTAAAAGAATATCCACAGGTAAAATGAATTACTATAGAGAAAAACCGTATCTATAATAGAATTAGCCTGAAAGGAAGAGTTATTTGATTCTTCTTTAAAACATATAACTATTTTCCAGTTTTAAAAGTAATATAGGCTTGTTTAGAAAAATTTAAAAACATACATGTTCACAAATTACTCAAAATTTCATAACACAGAGATTAACAGCAGGTTCTATTAATGTTTTTTCCTATGAAAATATATATGTATATATATATATATATACTTTAATTAGGAACATAGTGACAGTTTGATAAAGTATATTATACCTAAAATTCTATCATATTGTTTTCCACACCATTGTATATACTTTGAAACATGACAGAGCAGTATTTCTTTATGACAGTCCTGCCCATATTTTTTATAATCTTTCTCCTTTTGTTGGTCACATGGCATGTTCTCACTTTTTGCTATTATAAATAATGATGCAGTGTGTGTTTTTGCAGACAAATCTTTGTATGTTTCAGTTTTGCCTTAGCATATTATTAGAAGAGGATCTCCTGAATCAAAGCCAGGATATTTTTAAAGCTTTTGATATGTATTAGCAAATTTCTTTCTGGAAAGGAAGTATTGATTTAAATTTTTACCAGAAACTTATATAAGAGCTGATCACAGTACACTTGTTCTCACAGGACAAATAAATAATCAAACAGTGTGCACCATTTCTTTTTCCATCGATTTACAGGCCTTTTTAAGGAATGCTTTGTAGTTGGTACAAGGAAACACCCAACCTCATTTTCAATATGAGGAAAATCTAGGAGAAATAGGGTTGTGAGTAGGTGTTGAAAGAAAGATGTCAATTTAAAGGATTTTCAAAGATCTTGAGGGGGGATGTTTTTCCAAGAAGTAGAAGAGTTGAGAATTCTGGAATAAGCTTATCTCATTTCCTTTTTTCTTTTTTCAGATGGCCTGCTGTGTATAGGGAAAACATTTTTTAAATTAAGTGATTGATTGAGAGAAGCATCGATAGGAGACAGTAATATCAATCAGTTACCTACCATCCATGCCTGATTTACATAGAGTGACTTTGGGTTATTAACCCAATGGGGATAATAATTCACTAGAATAGGAAGAGGAGAAGTGCACCTTCTAAGAGGTAAAATTCATATGTGAGGAAGCTATGAACACTCCGAAATGGATTCCGCGGATTCAGAGGTCAAGAGTGTGAGCAACAGGGAAAGCTAGAGGCGTGCCACAGAGACCACTAAAGCGTACCTGTGGGGACTCATTTAATAAATCCTGAGAACTGTGTAAGGCAGGGGATCATGTCACTGTCAAACAGTACTATCACCATGTAAACATGCTCCAAACCCTGGATATCGCCAAGATCCCTTTAAAGCTTCATGAATTTATTTAAAAGAACTTGTCTGTGCTTAAGAATCATCTGCCCAGTCACCTAATCCTTTGCACCAGCACTGCTGAGCCTCAGAACTGATAATAAAGCTTTTGAATTGTGAATGTACAACTCAGGGATCCACCTCGAATTCAGGCTACCTTCCTGACATAACACTGTCATTACATTTCCCAATCTTTCCATTTCAATTGATAGCCTATATTAAGTGCCACAGTCCAGAAGAAAAGTTTTATTTAAAAATCACAAGTATAATCTTTGAAAAGTTTTCTTAATATATCATTCTCAGATGTGGTTCTGCCTAATGTCTTTGTTACTACTATTTTGTTGTTTCTTCTTTGATTTCTTATTTTGTAATACCGCTACCTCATGTCTTCTTTTATGGATTCGATGCATTTACTTCTAGGCTTATGTATGGAGCATGTATGTACACGTGATTAGAATTATGAATAAATGAATACATACATACATACATACGACTGCTCCTCAGTGCTGCCCACAAGCTGATACCTGTTCTTTATTTTACTGCCCGCTTTGCTTTTTGCTCATCAACTCTCTATTTCATAACAATACCTACCACTCCCTCTCAACTATCTGCCTTTCTACATGTTTGCCTTCTGATATCAAGTAGACATGAATAAAATACATCATGCATCTGTGTCTAGACACAAACTGAACATGTCCAGACCCTTTAAGGAACCTCTGTTTTGCCCCCATTTCCTTTTGAGGTGACTCAGCACTTAACTGCAACTCCCCCAAATAAAAATTTCAGTGATGAAAGCACAGGTGAGTAATGTTGATTTAACTGAAGATTTAGTGGGGGAGATGAGGAAATTATTTCATCAACTGCATAGAGCAAGCTTAATAAAAGTCCTTAAACATGTCTGCTACTTTCCAAAGCAACTCACCAGTATCAGTAGACTAGGCCCTTCTCCCTTCACCCAAAGATGCCTCTCCAAGGCTTTTCAGCCTCTTTTCCCTCCTGTCCCTCCATTTCCCTTTCTTTACGGGAAGCAAGTCAGATATCTAGTTCCTCTGGCCCAAGAAAGGGACCGTCTTTAGGATGCACTTCTTTGTACAGTAGAGTCAGGAGCGTGTTGGAGTCACTCCCATATCTGACCTATATGCATGTGCGTACCAGGTAAGACTCACCAAGCTAAACTCCTATTTTTAGCTCAACGCATCCACATCACCCTTATGCATTAGCTAAACCTAGTCTTTCATTTGGGAATGTTCAAACATTAAGCATAAAACAAAAAGCTGAAAGTTTTGGTGGATTTTTCCTTTAAGAGTCAGAGACAAGAGCAGTAAAGATGAGAATCAGGGGTGCTTCATCTGTAAGTCTTTCAATCCAGGGCTCTCTCACTGGTATATAGTTACAGAAGAAAGACCAAAGCTTGTGTGTGTGCGTGTGTGTGTGTGTGCGTGTGTGTGTGTGTGTGTGTGTGTGTGCGTATTCAATATTCAGCTGCTACATTTTGTCTTTTTCACCTTTAACAAAAAAAAATGTTTTTAAGTACTAATAAAATGGAAGAGAAGCAAAGATAGTTAAAGCAAAAGAAATTCTGCAAAGAATGTATACTTTTATATAGGTAGCTTTGAGAATGTGAGGCTAATTATGCCTGTGACTGTACAGGTGCAGTAGCATGCATTTCTGATTGCTACATTAGAGATTCGGGATGCATGTGTGTGGTGTCTTTATGTGCATGGGGTTGGTTTCGCAGTTGCTTTATGCTGTCACACTTGGTAGTACTGGCAGCCCTAACTACATTCCCATGTCTTCCAAAGTTAATTTTAAGAACTCTATGGACTTAGGTAGAAGAGAGAGAGAGAGAGAGAGAGAGAGAGAGAGAGAGAGAGAGAGAGATGGGGGGGGCTAATGTTTGGGTTTCATCTGTTCAGCAAAAGCGCCTGCCTCTTCCTCAATGTGTAGACCACTCTCAAGACCTCACATTCTTGACAGTGACCTCCCTACACACAAATTCATGACTTCTTCCACCCCAAAACAGGAAAGAAGGACATTTACTTCTGACATGAGGTTAAATGTTTAGAAACTTTGTTTCAGCAATAACGACACAGAAATCTTATAGAATTTCATAAATTATTTCAGTAGCCTAAGTCAGAAATGGGATGTATTATTATACATAATAACTAGCTCCCACCTGGCACATCATTATTTTCTATTAACATATCTGATGTTTAATCATACACAACCGGCGCTACTGGAAAATTAAATGATTATTTATGAAAAAGGAGGAAAACATGAACTCTAGAATCTTTAAAATTTCAGCAGGCACAGCCCCGACAATCATGTCTTATTTGCTCCCAAACAGATTTTTATGTTCAATTGTTATGTGCTGACTTATGTCTCCCTCAAAAATTCATGTTGAATTCCTGACACCCACCCCTCAGGATGTGAACATACTTGGAGATGGGGGTCTTTTAAGGAAAAATTAAGTTAAAACGAAGTCACGAGGCTGGGCCCTAATCCAATATACTACCTGGTGTCCTTAGAAGAAGAGGAAATTTGAACACAGACACCCTCAGAGGGAAAACAACGTGAAAATGCATGAGCCAAGGAAAGAGGCCTGGGACATAGCCTTCCCTCAGGGACTTCAGAAGGAATGAACCCTGCAGATATCTTGATCTCAGCCCTCTAGCCACCAGAATCGTGAGAAAATAAGTGTCCTCAAGAATTTTAAATATGCATCATTTAAATATACGACTTTGGTACTAGGGAATATGGCATTGTAGGTCTCATTAAAGGTCTCACAAATGCTCGGGGCACTAATCCTTTCACCCGTCTCCACACTTGTCCTCCAGATTTCAAGCAGGTGAGCTATGTTCCCCTCCCCCGCACAGGTGATTTCTTGGACCCCCACCCACCCAATGCGCTGTCTACAGCAGCAGCAAAGGTGAGAGCTGAAGAAACTCCCCTGGATTCTCTGCATTTGTTAGACAGCGGCCTTCATAGCAGCTGAACCAGTTAGTCTTGTGCATCTGAGTGAAGAGCTGAAAAATCATGCTTTTCTATTTTCTGTCGAATAAAAGCGATTTCTGAAAGCCTTGCTAGGGCGAGTGCTGTTGATGTGTGAACCTCTGGCAAACAGCTCTGGGCCTTGCCCGCTGTGTGCAGGAGGACACCAGGAACATTGTCACCTGCCTCCAGCTCTTTGGATTCCTAATGAGCTCTTCTAAAAATAGCATATACTTCTCAAGAAAGAGTCTTTAGTTTTTCCTTGTCCCTGCCTCTGTGTGCTGAGCACCAGCCAGCCTGCTTTGATTTCCCTGCAGGTTCCCGGAGTTTTTGCATCAGTGCAGTGCTGGCTGGAGTCACTGGGAGTGTCAAGTGTCCCCACTGGCAGCGCCTGTTACCAGGACAGCGGTGCCTGGGACCCTGAGAAGCACCAGAGCAGCTCTGAGTCCCACGGTGGAGAGGAGGCAGGCCTGGATCCAGCCCAGGGTCCTGCCTGGGGGGCCGCTGGGTGTAACAGGTGCAATGCATTGCTTTGTCTTCCTCTCAAGAAATAGAGCCCCTTTAAAGGAACCAGGCTTGAGAAACGCAGCACCAACAGTTATCCTTTGCTTCAATGCAATTACTACACAAAGACAAGCTTGATTCGGGGTTATTTGACATGACTCCATTATAAATGACCTCATGCATGCTCATCCTCATGTTTGAGGATTATCAGTGAATCAAAAACCAAAAGTATTAGTTTTTTTTAGAATCCCCAAAGAGTAGGAAGCACTCGGTTTGGGAAGCATTGGTATAATAGACAAGAACTCTGGACGTAGATTTTCCTGACTTCAAGTTCAAGCCTGATTCCCCACTGGCTGGCTGACCTTCTGCAAGTTGCCACCTTCATGTCCTCATTTGTAAAATGTGAGCAAAACTCCTTGAGGCTGCTGTGGGGATTAAGCAAGACCATGCATCCTAAGAGTTTAGCATAATGCCTGTCACATCATAAATAATAAGTAGGGACGACTTTTACAGCGCTCAGAAATGCTAATGACAATAGTTACAACTTAAAACACGAAACAAAAATTCTCAATCTGGGAGAAGTTAGAGCAGCGGTTCTCAACCTGTGGGTCACGACCCCTTTGGCGGTCGAACAACCCTTTCACAGGGGTCGCCTAAGACCATCCTGCATATCAGATATTTACATTACAATTCATAACAGTGGCAACGTTACAGTTATGAAGTAGCAACGAAAATAATTTTATGGTTGGGTCACAACATGAAGAACTGTATTTAAAGGGCCAGAAGGTTGCTCTAGTCAACTTGACTCAGTGGAGAGTGTCAGCCTGTGGACTGATGGGCCCCAGGTTCGATTCCAGCCAAGGGCACATGCCTGGGTTGTGGGCTCAATCCCCCAGTAGGGGGTGTGCAGGAGGCAGCTGATCAATGATTCTCTCTCATCATTGATGTTTCTATCTCTCTCTCCTTCTCCCTTCCTCTCTGAAATCAATAAATAAATATATTTTAAAAAATAAATAAATAAAATAAAGGGCCAGAAGGTTGAGAACCACTGAATTAGAGGAAGAAACACAAAATCTTCAGGGGTCAAAAAACAAAGAAGGTCCCTCAATCCAGTAACTTATTAGTGTGAACATTGTTCTATTATGCAGCTTTCCTCAATACTAATTATTATTTAGCTATATTGTGTGTGCTCAGCTAATGAGCCTCTGAGCATGGAATTTACCAAGGGACATGAAAGCAGATCCATGTGGTGAAGCAAACCCTACAAATGTTTACAGTTCCCAGACCTCACATCTGTCCCGGCAATTAGAACTAAAAGTTCTTTAATAAGGATGAGAGTAAAACACCCAGGTGAGCCTTCTTCCAGGTGAGGTGAGCGTGTTGTGCTTTAACAGTGATTTCTCTGTACATTTGTGCAGCCAATGAATGAATGATGTGCACTAGTGAGCCAGCCCAGGACAATTTAGTTGGTCATATCGTTCATTCATTCAAATAAGTACTATTCATGGAGTTCCTCTCATGGGCTAGAAACGATGACATGTAGTAGCTCTTTCAAAGGGGAGTGAGATGTGGCTCCTGCCCTCAAGATGCTGATTGGTGTGAGCAGCAAATCCACACAGGCCACAGAGGAATGAATGAAAGTCTTATAAGAGGAGTGAGCCCTCCCAGCAACTTAATGTTTGGGAAGGGAAGTCTGGGAAGTTTGAACACTGATCTCTTTTCTAGTCTTTGAACAAAACAAGCTCTTTGTAGCCTCAGGGGCTTTGAACTTCTAGTTTCACTTAGAACGCCTGGATGGCTAGCTCCTCCTCCAAATCCAAAAGTTACCTCTCAAAGAAGCTTTCCCTGGTTACTCTAACTTAGCTCCCTCCCCGACTCCAGGTACTATTCTAGCACTTGACTCTTCAGTGCTCAAGAACATTTACTCCAGTACTGTAGTTGTCATTTTAATTATTATTTATTTACATTTGTCATGATTATCTATGCATCTCCATCACTAGAACAGAGTAGTGAGAGGAGAGGAATATCACTAGCTCCTAGAGCAGCCGTGGGCAAACTACGGCCCGCGGGCCAGATCCGGCCCGTTTGAAATGAATAAAACTAAAAAGAAAAAAAAGACCGTACCCTTTTATGTAATGATGTTTACTTTGAATTTATATTAGTTCACACAAACACTCCATCCATGCTTTTGTTCTGGCCCTCCAGTCCAGTTTAAGAACCCATTGTGGCCCTCGAGTCAAAAAGTTTGCCCACCCCTGTCCTAGAGTAATGCCTGCACCATCCAAGGTTCTTAACAGATTTTATAAATAAATGAATACATTGGAAGCAATGCCAAAGTACTGTCACAGCATTTGTCCTTCTGTGCCGGACCTCAGGATTTGTCCTGCTGCTCCTCCTACTCCACTACAGGTCCAGATGGGGCATTAATTTGTCCCTGGTGCTAACTCTAGCAGACAGTACTCCTCAATAAATATTTACTGAATACTTATGAGGGTAGGTTTTACATAATGACATATATGAACTACGAAGAACAGGGTCCAGGTCTCTAGAAGCACAGGTACAGAGAAATGGATGTTTAAGAAATCACAGCCCATGCGGCCATCCCCGGGAGTTTGGTGTGGCTGGGGCACAGCACGTGGGCAATGTCTGGAGCAAGGATCAGACAGGAGCCAAACTGGATGATGCCTGAGCAGCATGCTCTGCTGAGGAGCCAGGGTCTGATTCTGGAAAACCATGATCAAAGAGGGATTTCAGAAAAGAAATGGGTCTGACATTCATTACTCTTCTTAGGTAAGAAACTGAGATCATTATGTTGAATAGATTCAGGGGAAGGGGCTGGGCATAAAGCCAGAGATCTAGAACCAGGCGGCTTGTAATTCAGTCCTGGCCCCTCTGCTGAGTAGCTGTATAACCGTGTGCTCAGCATCTAATTTCCCTACGCCTCATTTTCCTCATATGCAAAATTGGGAGTCATAATAATAACTATTTTACAGAGTTTTGTGAATTTTCAATAACACCATGTATGAGTAATGTACTAAGCAATCATCAAAACATACTATGCGCTCAATAAATATTAACTGTACTTGCTATTATCATAATCACTACAAACTTTTGGCTTGAAAAGGTGCTGAGGAAACACCCATCTCAAGAAGTTCATTTGGAAGGAAGGAAATAGTCTTAAAAACACTGCACATTTATCAAACATTTTTACATATATGACTTCAAAAACACTGCACATTTATCAAACATTTTTACATATATGACTTCAGTTTACAGAAGACAAAACAGATATTCTAATAAGAAAAGAGCATAATTATACCTACTCACTTGACATACAGTAGCATGGAGAGGAAATAAAATACAGATGTTCAGACAGAGCAAGGAAACAGAAGAGACTAGACATAAACCCACACTTATATGATCAATTAATCTATGACAAAGAAGGCAAGAATACATAATGGAGTAAAGCCAGTCTCTTCAATAAATGGTGTTGGGCAAACTGTACAGACCCATGGAAAATAATGAAACTGGATCATTATACCAAATACAAGAATTAACTCTACATAGATTAAATACTTAAAATAAAATGCAGATGTTCAAAGATTTTCACAAAGCGGAATAAAAAAGAAATCAAAACCTTGAGACCAAACTGAATAAGAGTGTTTTCCTCTAATCAAGAACAAAATTCCCACAAGGCACTCTGGGCTGCCTCTTTCTGCTCAAATGCAAGGGCAGCAGCCATCCAAACCCCCTTCCTCCTGTTTCAGGGTCTCCGGGTGGGGGAGGGGAGCCCAGCGCAGGCTGGTCTGTGGTGGGATTCTGCCCCTTCACCTCTCTCAACACAGATGTCACCAGCCTAGCAGGGCTCACCCACAGGGTGTTGCCATGCTCATTCCTAAGGGGTGTCAGAGCCCAGAAAATAGAACAAAAATGTCGGGGAACTTCTTTTATCTTTAAAAGAATGAACAAAAGAATCTTTTTAGAGGGTTGAGAATTGAGAATGCTGGGAATATCACTTCCCTGACCCTTTTTCCATTTAATAATCAGCTGCCAAGCGCTGTGTCCCGCATGCAGCTGAGTCTTGCACTCAAACAGTTGCTGTTCTTTTGATCTTTAAAGTTGAATCATCAAACCTAAGAGAGGCCTAGGCAACTGTCCAAAAAAAGAGCAGCAAAATGGCAATGCTTTTAGAAAGGCCTGGGCAGATATAAAAGGAATTGGGGTTATCGTGAGCAGGGGGATTTACAAAGGGTCTGGTAACAGCAGAGCGTGAATTGGTGGACAGGACGGCAGGAGGGATTGACACTGTTCCCTGGACCACCTGTAACACAGACATCCATCCATGTGCTCCTGCTTCTGACTGTACCGGAAACATTTGAGAATACCCTTCCTCCAGACAAACTCGGAGGCTGACATCATCCCACGCTGCCCTGTTGGTATCAAAAGGAGCTTCACAATACCCCTTATTGATGTATCCCATTTAAGCCAGTCAGAGAAAGACAAATATCACATGTTTCACTTATATGTGGAATCTAATGATCACAATAAACTGATGAATAAAATAGAACCAGAGTCATGGAAACATGGAACAGATTGACGAATCTCAGAGGGGAGTAAAGGGGGGAGGAGATTAACCAAAGAACTTCTATGCATATATGCTCTGCCCATGAACACAAATAATAGGATGCTGAAGGCCTGGGGCAGAGCAGGGATAGGGTAGTGGGGGCAAGGGGGAGAAAGAGGGGGCATCTGTAATACTCTCAACAATAAAGATTTTAAAAATAAATAAAAACAAGAAATAATAACTAATAATCTGCATGTCAACAATAACTCCAGATTCTAGAATGTTCCAAGATGATCATCAGGCCAGGTCACCTGTGGCACCTGGGAAAATCTCAGTTCATCTGGGAGCCTTCTGCACAAGCACTGACTCAGCCTCTGCACTCCAGTGATATCAACCAGAAGCCTGATCCACTGGTCAGCTCTGCTCCCACAGACAGGACTGCTTCGGCTAGGACCATGGATCCCCATCCTGGCAGCCCCGCCTGGCTGGGCCAACTTCTAATTCCTCAGCGAGCTCATCCTCCAGGCGGACCACTGAGAAACACCTGTGGCTTGAAGAGTTATTTGCCTTCCGAAGGGTTCTGTGGTCTGACATTTTATACAGAGCTATCAGCACAGGCTGACCCACGTTCCAACTTCTCCACTTGGGATACTTGATGCTCAAGTATCCCTGAAACTGGAAAAGAACATTACTGATGGCTCCAAAGAGGAGAGACAACTCTCTCCACAGTGGAGTGCTCAACTGTCCCCAATATAACGCTCAGTAACTCTTCATCCGTAATGGCATCAATGCCCATCTATCCCAATAGGAGAGAGGGTGAGGTCTAATACTATACCAGCACAGTCCAACATCCCTACCTAGGCCCTGGCAGACTGCTCACTCAGCTCAATAACTGTTCAGCTTCTCCTCTCATATTTACAGATAGAGTTTGAAAAGCTAAAGACACATTTCCCTAACTCCCTTGCAGCAGCATTTTATACGTGATCAGGTTTCCATCCATCGGGCACACTTCATGAGTCTTAGTTGTAGAAAAAAGGGCCAAACTTGGCCTGGCTGGAGTAACTCAGTTGGTTGAACATTGTCCTATGCAATGAAAGGTTGCTGGTTCAATTCCTAGTCAGGACACATCCTGGATTGCAGGTTAGATCCCCAACTGGGGAGCAAATGGAAGGCCACTGATCAATATTTCTCTCTCATATTGATGTTTTTCTGTTTCTTCTCTCTCTCTCTCTCTCTCTCTCTCTCTCTCTCTCTCTCTCTCTCTCTCCTCTCCCCCCTTTCCTCTTGCTAAGCAAGGATTGTTTTTAAAAAGCCAAATTTGGAGAAATTGGAAATTACAACAAGAAAGGTGATAGTAATCATCTCTGGTTTTACAGTGAGGACAGTGTTGGAGTTTCCAGCGTGTGATTTTTAGCATTATGTGTGCGGAGCAGTGGGTGATTCTGCTACATCAGCCATGTGCTGTGTGATTAGACATTTCTCTTGGACCTGTTGCCTTTTGCTGCGTTACTCCTGGAAATGCAGTATTCACAGATGACTTGGAGATTCTGTGAGCTGTGTAACACTCTTGACTAAACCTCTTCTACTTAAACTAGCTGGAGTAGATCTTCTGCAAAAAATCCCTGGCAGATACAGGGTTTTCTCAATTGACAATCTTAATACTCTCAATCTCATTTCTTAAGAAATTAAGATCTCAAGTGTCCAACACAATCAATTATTTCACTAATTTATCCTGGTTAGATCCTGGCAGTGATTAATCAAGCTCTAGTTACAACCTTTCAGTCAATCAATGAGCTTCCCCAGGGTAATCCTGTCCTATTGCCAGGAAAGCTGTATTCCAATTGTGCATCTCTCAGTTCTCGTGTCTACATAAGAAGATCAAGACTCTCCTCTTCTGGGTATAGAATGCAAATGTGGAGGACTGAAAGTTTCCTCAAATTAAGTGGATTCCAACACAAGGGGATCTTTAGGTAAGGCTTTCCAACTTGATATCTAGTATCACTGAAGTTGTGGACTAAAGCTAGAGTTAGTGTTTGCACAATATTGACAGCAACAGGAAGGAACAATTCTATTCCTCAAGAGGCAATGCTGTTAGACTGGTGTGTGATGAATTTTAAGGCAATTTTTAATCAATGCACGTGGGATATGTAATAATGTCCCAGTTCAGATGGCAATTCTAGGTATTAAGCACCTCTCTCCCCAAGCAAGTCTTTTAATCTTTTAATCAAGTCACCATGGTATTATTATTAGTAATCAAATCACAACAATATCTCCAGTCTTCCCTCGATTTAATGTTGGGTAGTTACAGCCTTACCAACATCTGTATGATCCATTCTAAAAATTTAAAGCATATGTTTTCATACTGTGAATCATGTAGTTTGCATATTAATCCACTACCATTTCCCCAAACAATAGAGGCCAACCACAAATGCCTCTCAAACAAACAAACAACAACAACAAAAAAAAGCCCAAGCAAATTAAACAGAACCTGATCATGTGTTTATCGAAGTGTTTATCAATGAGAAGGATAATAATGGGGAAAAAGAGAATTTCTTGTTATAAGCTGAGTGATATGAAATAATTACTTATCAATATACTAAGTTTCCGCAAACACATACCCTATGCTGTTTATTTTAGAAAATCTGACACCTAGGAAAGGCCCCTTTACTATAATTTCCATTTGAAAAAATGCAGAAAATATCAAAGGAGAATAAAAACCTGAACTGATTCTTCTGCTAACCAACAAGATACACCTGGATGAATCACTGATTTTCTCTGTCCCCATCTGTTATATGAGAGAAACATCAGATGACAGGCAAGGTCCCCAGATGCTCTACTGTTTAATGATTCTAGACATAGAAAATTATCTGATATGGACACAGTTCCATGGTTTATATTACTCAGAGACAGCACATTGTTTAAAAAGGCAACAGGTCTTTGATGTCAGTCTGACTTTGATTTTGAATCCTGGTTCCACCACTTACAAACTGTGGAACCTCAGGGAAGCTGCCTGTGCTTTTGCATATATAGAGTAGGATAAATAAAATGTATGGCAGGGAGTTGCTTCAAAGCCCAAATGAAATGATGAGGTGTGCCTATCATAGTGCCCCATTCAAAATTAGTGGGGTCCCTACGTCCCTCTATTCTTTTTGGGTACTGAGTTAAAATAGAAAAGAGCATTCTTTTTTGAACAAAGAAAGAAATAATTATAACTGTATAACTTTGAGAAAAGTTTAGTTACATGAACTCTTCTATCAGTATGCTGGATTTAGTGTGTGAAACCTTTTTCCCTTTAGCATTTATTTATTATACAAATACTAGAGGCCTGGTGCACAAATTTCTGCACTGGTGTGGTTCAGCCGGCCCTGTCCTGATGGGGGCCACCAGGGGATGCCTGGCTGGGGCGAGGGGCCAGGGGTGGTTTGCTGGCCAGCCCCACCCCGATCAGGGTGGGGGTGCCCTCTTGGGGGCAGGGCTGGCTGGGGCGAGGGGCCACGGGCATTTCGGTTGTTCTGCCGTTTGGTCGATTTGCATATTACCCTTTTATTATATCAGATTTATTCAGCCCAATGTGCTACTCCTTGTTCTAGGCAAAAAGGGATACAGTAAAGAGCAAAATAGATCAGGTCCCTGTCTTCCTGAGAGCTTTATTCTGAGGGATGTCTTCCAGAATAGTTTTAGAAATAATGTTGTAGAAAATGTCACCTTTGTTTGGGAGGTCATATGGCTTATCAGGATTGAGCATTACAAAGCTTACCTTCTCCTTTTCAAAGGAGGTGAGCTTATACCCATACCTGACTTAGGTAAGAAATCAGCAGAAGATAAAATGAGTTTAGATTCAGCCAAATCTTGGCTCTGTCATTTGCTAGAGATCTACCCCTGGGCAAACAAATTAACCAGTGCGCCTCATTTTCCTTCAAAAGTACATCTACTTGCAGAGGAATATATGGGACTTTAAGAAATAACATATGTCAAACACCCAGGTCAAGACATGCCAGTGGAACAAAACAATACAAATGATAATGTAGATGTCATTTTATTATTATTTGATTTTTCATTTCTCTCTAAAGTTAGAGACTCACAAAGAGAAAGCTGTAATATCCATTCATGGTTATTTCGGAAAAATGGTACAGAAATATACACAACCCACACATGTCACTAATTCCATTTTACTTAAACTAGGAAACATATGTCATAGAAAATGTGTATGAGTCTCTCTCGTTAAGAAAATCTTCTATCTGACACATCTCCCTAGCTCAGCTCCTATGATAAGATTTTTCTTTGTGCAGATTGCCTGGTGCCAAAACAACATTCACAAAACCCTCCAAGTTGAGAGAGAAAGGACTAATTAGTTTTAACAAAGATATGTTATGCACAAAGTGAAGGCTGCATTTTAATGACCAACAAAATGCATAACTGGCTGTGAAATTCAGAATTCACTCAGGATAATACCTTGAATTATGTACCTTGATTTTTGATATATGAAAAATTACAGCATGTCTACCCACTTGAAATATTTTTACCACCATTTTTCAGGTTGAGAGCCTGAACCAAACTGTTAACCTTCATTGCATATGGAAGAAGGTAAAAAAGTGAATTATCTACCAGTCCAATTAAGAAAGGAAGGGAGAAGGAGAGAGAGAAACACATCCATTGGCTGCCTCCTGCACATCCCCTCTGGGGATGGAGCCACAACCCAGGCCTGTGACCTGACTAGGAATAGAACCAGCAACCTTAGGGTGCACCTGACAATGCCCAACCAACAGAGCTACACCTGCCAGGGTCTGAGGGTATTTTTTAAATCATATGCCAGTTTGATATTTACTTTATCCAGCGTGAAAGCAGGGTCTGACTTTCTGGGAATGAATAGAAAGATAGCTCTAAATAATTTAAAAATTCCATGATAAAAATAGTGAGCTAATCAAGCCAAAAAAAAAGAAAACAAAGGCTCTGAAAGAAGTATAAGAAATACAGAACTTATCAAAGTACGCGGTGAAAAGGGAAAACATAAAATAATTTAGCTGATATTGTGACAACTATGTATGTTAGATAATCTAGGAAGGACTTGATTTTAAATATCCCGCCTCAGGACCTTTAGGAGTTTGTTCATACTTGTCAGGATGCAGTCCCAATTTAGGGTTTGGATTATACAGTCACCATGCAGCAACTGTCTTAATTGGCCCGTTTTGCCAGACTGTTTATTTGTGCTAGGAGACTAGTCCCCTCACCTGTGCAGAGGACCTCAATCGCCTGCTGAGAAGTACTTGTATGGAACGTCATACAGGGGGCTTTTTCAATTCCTTTCTTAAGGTAATTCACCTGAAGAGCCTGCCTGAGTCCATGGATCCATTCACATTAAAACTGTGGTCAAAGAGCAGGGCCTACCTTGAGGCTTGGGCTTGGTCAGTTTGCCGCAGGGCTTGGAGATGGTGACGGTCTTCTGGCAGTCAGCATTGTGGAGGGCTCGCTTCAGACTCCCAGTTCTGGTCTTCAAGGCGGTATTCAGGTCACATTCTCCCCAGGCCTGGAATTGGTATTTGCACTCCGCTAAAGGTAAGGTAGGGCAAAGAGAAACCTTTGAAAGATCCTATTATAGTGCCATGAAAATAAACACACTTTAGTTTTTAACTCTTTGTAGTGAGGTAGTTACTGTTGTAAGAAATAAGAGAGATCCCATATACCCTCAGTTGTGATGTCTTCTATAGCGGTAGTCCAATGGCACAACCAGGAAACTGACATGGAAACGTTCCACAGAACTTATTCATGTTTCCCAGTTTTACATGCATTCATTTGGGTATGTGTGGGGGGAGGGGCGCGGGGGGGGGGGTGGAGATTTAGTTCTGTGCAACTCTATCACATGCATAGATACAAGTGAACACCACCACCATTTATACACAAACCAGTTCCAATGCAAGGGTCCCTTGGGCTGTCCTTCTATAGTCAGAGGCCATCCAACTTTCTCCCCTCCCATCTCTCTAGCCTCTGGCAACCACTATTCTGTTCTCCATCATTATACTTATTTCATCTTAATTTTGTCATCCATCCATGTAAATGGAATCAAGTACTGTGTAACCTATTGAGACTGGTTTTTTTTTTTCATTCAGCATCATTTCTTGGAGGTCCATCCAAGTTGTGTGTATCAATAGCCTCTCCTTTTCATTGCTTAGTAATATTCCATGGTACACAGGGTGGGCAAAAGTAGGTTTACAGTTGTTCATATGGAAAAAATAATACACTAATTAATAAATAATAATACAAGAATTGCCCTAACAGGTTTGGCTCAGTGGATAGAGCATCGCCCTGCAGACTGAAGGGTCCCAGGTTCGATTGTGGTCAAGGGCATGTACCTTGGTTCGGGCACATCCCCAGTGGGGGGTGTGCAGGAGGCAGCTTATCAATGTTTTTCTCTCATCGATGTTTCTAACTCTCTATCCCTCTCCCTTCCTCTCTGTAAAAAAATCAATAAAATATATATGTTTTAAAAAGAATAAACTATGTTACTCATACAACTGTAAACCTACTTTTGCCACATGCTGTTATGTACCACAATTTGTTTAACCATTCACCAGCTGAAAGACATCTGGGTGGTTTCCAGCTTTTGACTATTACAAACAAAGCTGCCATATACATACACATATAGATTTTATGGAAACATAGGTTTTCACTTCTCTAGGATCAATGCTTAAGGTAAAGCCACTGCACTGCATGGTAAACACATGTTTAGTTTTGTAAGAAATTGCCATATTCTTTTCCAATATGGCTGTACCATTTTACATTCCCATTAGTGATGTATAGTGACCTAGTTCTTCCACATCCTCTCTAGCATTTGGTGTTATTTTTTATCTTAGCCACTCTGATAGGTGAGGGGGTATAGTGATATCTCATTAGTTTTCATTTTCATTTCCCTACTGGGGAAACATGTTGAACATCTTTGCAGGTGTTGCCACCTATGTCCTCTTTGGTATAATGTTTGTTCATATCTTTTGCTCACTTTATAACTGAATTGTTAGTTTTGAGAGTTCATTCTCTATAATAATAAAAGTGTAATATGCTAATTAGACTGGATGTCCTTCCGGACGACCTTCCGGACAAAAGCCAGGGCTGTGAGGGACACCCGGGTTCCAGGTGTCTGCAGGTGGCTGGACAGAAGTCCAGGTCCCAGGTGCTGGTGGCCGGAGGGAAGCCTGGGTCCCGGGTGCCAGAGGGAAGCCGGTGCCAGCAGCGGGGGAAGGAAGGCCTACTCTTGCACGAATTTCATGCATTGGGCCTTTAGAATATTCTACATACAAGTCCTCTAATACACACTTTTAAAAACATTTTGTAGGTAAGCCTGTATGGTACCCACATATAATTTATGAACAAATGTATCTGAATTTTACCAGGCTTTTATAGAACTTATATACATCCATAAAAGTACCCCAAATGTTATAGAAAATGAAAAAGATATTGTTCTTCTTCCCTGGCCTATAAGCCAGAGCACATTTCTGTAGAACAGTGAGAATATCTGGGACATCATGCTTCACCATAGCTAACAAAGATAAAAATTCAAGAATATGAAAAAAAGTATACACACAGGTAATTGGGGTGTGCAGTAGTGGGTTTAAAGTTAGATGTGTTGCAAGATTCCTTCTCAGACAGGTAGATAAGGCCAGTGAGACTGGCAATAGTCGGTGGGAAAAAATCCACGAGAAATGGCTACCATCAGCCCTGCTGGATTCAATAGGTAAGTCTATGAACCAGTGTGGAGGGTGGGGAAAGATCAAAAGAGAGAGAGGGCTTGAAAGTAACAGAAAGAGATCAGGAGAAGGGGGAGAATAAATAAGAAAAGAGAAAATAAAGACACAAGGAACTTAGAAGAAGAATAGAAAGGAAAGAGAGAAAGATCAACGAACACTATTAGGAGGAACCAAGAGTACATTTTTGTCCCTATTGGTAAGGCGGTAGTACTTAATAAGGGACTATTTAACATTAGGCAATATCTGGAGACATTTCAGTTGTCATAGTTTGCGGAGGTGGGCAGTGCTAACAGAAACCAGTGGGTAGAAGCCAGAGATGGTGCTAGATATCTTACAATGCACAGAACCGACCCCCACAGCAAAAACTATCATGTCCAAAATGCTAGTTAGTAGTGCTGAGGTTGAGAAACTCGGGGGTTAGGCAAAATGTCTTGCTTATTTTGTATCTGATAAAATAAATTTATTTAAAATAAATGGGAGTCAACCTCAAAAAGATATTTGGTGAAAGAATGGAAGAGTTATGTCAGACTGGAAGATTCACCCAGTAGGACCACAGGGATGGGACTCACCTCCAAACTGCTTCTTCCAGTTGCAGGGGATCTTACATCTCTGGGTCTTCATGGTTTGTTTGCACTCAGCTCCACTGCGGGTGCCCTCCCGGGTGCCCAGCCCACAGTCTCCGCTGGTGGGCACACACACACTCCACTGCCATTCTCCACAGTCAGACTTCTTCACTTTCTTTTCTGGAAGGAAGGAGACATAATCAACACCAGAAAGTTCTTTAACTCCAAGTAAAACTAAGTTCACTCCTGAGCGCCTTCATTACAGGGTCTGTGCTATTTACCTCTATCTTCCGTGTCCAGTACAGAGTGGGGACCTGAGAAGGGTTAGCAGAATGATTGAATCAATGAATGACCAAGACCAGGGAGAAAGAAAACTGCAGAAAGGAGCTAGAACTTATATTACTTTAACTCTTACTATGTGCCAGGAGCTGTGCTAAGTGATTTACTGACACCTCTTAGAAGAAGACATTTCTATGAAAGAGAAGATGGTCAAAAACAGTTAAACCTAACAAGTGAGAAAACATCCTATTAGAAGCAACAGTTGCCAGATTAGCTTTTTCAATGCAAGTCATTGTTCATTTCTCTGTTTTATAGATAGAATAGCGTAATATACATGTGGTGGAAACTGACTCCCAGCTCCGCAGACTACTCATTGAGAGTGACGTGGAAAGGGTGCGTTATCTTCTCTGAGCCTCAGTTTCCTTCTTTAGACATCAAACGAAAACTCCTTGAAGGACTCTTTTTGGAGAGAGAGGCAACATAAGTAAAACACCTGATTCCTGGTCAATGGTCTGTACATAATAGCTACTAATATGATAATTATGTTAATGATCATCACCTATATTTCAGGACTTTACAGTGGTGGGGGGATGATAAGGGATGTCGCTTAGGTTCCTCAAAATATTAGGGAGGAAAGGAGGGGAAGGGGGGAGGTAGGAAGGGAGAAAGAGGGAAAGGAAGAAAAGGAGAGAAGGAAAGGAGGAGTGAGAGGAAAGGAGGAGTGAGAGGAGGGAGTGGGGAAGGAAGAGAGGAAGGACAAAAATCAGGTAATGGGATTAGAAGGACGTTAATCAGTGAAGAGCCATGCTTTCATAACCCTACTGCTTACCTGGTTTCTCTTTCTTCCCTGCTTCAGCAGTGTCCACAGCTGCCAAAATGAAAATGAATGCCAAGAAGGCAGCTGCAAATTTTCGACGCTGCTGCAGGTACTGTTGGGACTGCATTCTAGGAATAAACAGAGAAACAGAAGAAGGTGGTATCAGCCTAAGTCAGAGAGGAAGGCTCCTGGGACTCCTTGATGGAAGGCTCCCTTGCCATTTCTGGAATATTCAATTTGAAAGATTTGTATCAATTACCTTCTGTACCTTCTGTCTTGTCTCTCCACCAAAATAAGTTCTCTTTTGCAATCAGTCATGACAAAATCCAACAGTTTGTGTAAGACTTTACACACAGCCATTTGCTAAGTTTGACCCAAGAAAGACAGAGCAAAGGAATGTTGATGGCATGTGTTTGAGCAGACTCCTACAGTAAGTCTTGCTGACAGGGAGTGATGCTTGGTAATGTCCATAATATAGTCATCTTCATAACTCTTGACAATTCCTAGAAATAACCATGATGTTGAAGTCGCCATGGATAATTTGAATGGACACAATGAGTAGATTATCTGTGCAAAATTATGTTTGCTGGTATCTTTAGATGTATCAGTATTGACCAATATTGCTGACGTTTTTACCATTTTCCACGATCATGATTCTCTTATTATCATTAGTGTTCCATTATTCATTGGTCCACCAAAGATGGAAACACAAAACAGAAGTAGGGATAGCACACCTATATATATATACCAAACGCACAAAACACATGTGCTAAAATACCTCTAAATTATAGGATAATGAAGAGTTCACACTCACTCATAATTTGAAATTCTCTACATTTGATATGAATAAAAATCCAGAATAATATTAGAAAACTCCCTTAGAATTTGAAGTCACTTGTGACAGCTGAGTGTCAATATGGTCACCTGGCCCAAACAAGCTTGAGAAATCTCTGTCCAAGCCCCAGGACAACCCACTCCCCAATGGCTACACCGAGGCATTGATTGCAGCAACTCACCTATTTCTAGTTTTACATGGCTAAACTTTTATTTTTTAATTACTTTCCAAAAGCTTTCTTGTAAAAAGTTCAGTTCACTTAATTTCAAGGAGAAAAATCCTACATGAAATTATGTTTGAGTAACAGAACGGTCTATTAAGAAGTTACCATAACTGTAGCGTGAGGAAGAAAGGAGAGATACAAATTGGGATGAGGGTTGGAGAGTTAGTAGAGTGGAAATGCACCCTACCTGGTTTTGATACTAATTTATAACAATCCAGAAATTAAGAAGTGGGTAAATGTCAGCTTTAGAAGTTCTAAGGAGAAATGCACACAAGTGCATGTGTATAGTGAGCCACCTGTGTAAAATATGTGATCAGAAACATGTTTGAGTTGGAGAATATCTTTCTTCTTCTCAACCTCTTCTCCTTTCCTTATGTTTTGTCAACATTCTGCTTAAGTCTATATTTTGAGAGCTTAGATTTTTCTGGGTAGATAAAACGAATAAAGATTATTTGAAAGAAGAAAATAAGGGGGTTTAGAAAAGAGATGATTAAAATTATCCAAAAAATCCCAGTATGCCCAAACAATACCCAATTAACATGCTGGTCCCTTGCTGTTGTGGTAAATACTTGAGTAATTAGTACATGTGTGGATAATAGGTCCCCCCTTGTGGGTGATATTTGCATAGTTGATTATTGGTCTTTAGCATCAAGTAAAAGCAAAATCTCTCCCTGCTTACAGCCTCTATATACCTAGTTTTATATTTGTAACCCTGCCTGCTCTCCAACAGAGAAGAGGCAAGAGAAATGATCTTAAGAAAGTGGTCAGGATCATGACTTACTTTTCAAACTGAGAGACATAAAACACTGGAAGAAGAATGCTTGTTAAGTTGGCTCAGTTCTTTTGAATGATTTACTTATTTTTCACCCTCTCCTACTGCCAGCTTTGTTGTATTTACCCTGGCAGATTTAATGTCATAGGGTTTAATGGTTAAGTTGAAGATTATCATTGATGGGGGCTGTTACCTGGAAATTATTATTGAGAAATCTCCATCACTAATAAGTCTGAAGCTCAACCATGAAAGGAAAAATAAAGAAACCAATTAAGAGGAAGTGTTAATTTATTGTCTCTTCTCTGGAAAAATAGCTTATTAGAAGGAAAAGAAGCTCCCTTTTCTTTAACATGTTGACAGGATCTAGGAGTTTTAAAGATGATTAACATCTGGTGTAAACAGAATCTGTCCCATCGTGATCTCTGTGGAAGGGCTAGCATGGGATTTGGAAGCAGAAGCTTTGGCTCAGACTTTAGCTCCTCCATCTAATTTTTAGAATGTCCATGGGCAAATCACCACCACTTGAACCTCTATTTTGACTTCTGCTATCTGGTCTGTTAAGATGTTTCAGATCTTTCTGCACATTTCCTATCCCAGACCTAAAATCAACCATTCTTTCAAAAAGCCTTGTTTGTTTTCATGGTAAATAAATTCTGGGCACTAGGGATGCTCAACATTACTAAGTCGGTCTTTAGTTCCAGGCTTTTTCCTTTTCTGAAAGGACAAAGGCAACGTTAAAAATAAATAACATAAAATTAATCATTTGATTTGTCCCACATTACATAAACAGTAGTCTCAGAATAACAATATTACTGCTAAAACCACCAATTATCAATCCTAAAAGCAGTGAGAATTACTTTTGTTACACTATCTCCTTTAGTTCTCACCTTTAGGATTGCTCCATATCTATGTCATCAGATGTTTTAGTCAATACACACTATGCCATCTCCCTTTCAATTCTCATTAATTTTCATTATAAAAGCAGATATATTCTTAGTGTTGACCAAAAGTCCTGTGCTGTCTCTCTAGGCCAGGGGTCCTCAAACTACGGCCCGCGGGCCACGTGCGGCCCGCCGAAAACATTTATCCGGCCCGCCGGGTGTTTTTGCCGCCTCTGTGTGCATAGGAATTTGTTTATAGTTTTTTTTAAAACTATAGTCCGGCCCTCCAATGGTCTGAGGGACAGTGAACTGGCTCCCTGTTTAAAAAGTTTGAGGACCCCTGCTAGGCGTTCTGGTGGTCTGAAAGGATTCTCTGGTAGAATTTTTAGAAAAACTTTTGGAAACCTATTACTTGAGTTCTTGAATGTCAACAGTTTATCTAGCTAGCCCTTCTGTCCTTGAGGCTAAGTTTTGCTGAATGTAACATCTTTGTCTCACAGCTTCTTTGTTTAAGTATCCAAAATACGTATGTTCCTCCCTTTTCTTTCACTACAAAGTGTTACTATTAAGAAGTCTAACAATAATCTAATTTTCTGTTCCTTATGTATTATTTTTGCTGAGATAGGTTAACAAGTGCTAAGGATCTTTTTTCTTTAAGGTGCGATAATTTTCTAACATATGACTTGGTATTGTTCATCTTGGGTCAATAGTCTCAGACAATGAAGGACTCTTTTAACATGCAGCTTTAGGTTATATTATCTTATTTTATATGAATGAGAACTTTTAGTATTAGTTCTATAACCTTTCCTTGGCTTTCTTCTTCAGGATCTCATATTATTTGTGAGTTGATTCTTCTTTGCCTGTTTTTAATATTTGTAAATTTATCAAAATGCTTTTAATCTGTTATTTTAAAAAGTTAAATATTCCTTGCTTTTATCTTCTAATTATCTTAAGGTATTACTTGTGTTTATTCAATCTTGTGTTCCTTCTAGTTCCGTGGTTGGCAAACTGCGGCTCGCGAGCCACATGCGGCTCTTTGGCCCCTTGAGTGTGGCTCTTCCTAAGCCTTAGGAGTACCCTAATTAAGTTAATAACAATGTACCTACCTATATAGTTTAAGTTTAAAAAATTTGGCTCTCAAAAGAAATTTCAATCGTTGTACTGTTGATATTTGGCTCTGTTGACTAATGAGTTTGCCGACCACTGAATCTAGTTTAATATTCATTTATAAAATATTTTTCTTTCTATTTATAATTTTCACTTGAATTCTATCACCTCATTCCTGCACTTTTCTAATTATAATTCACGAGGTTCTTTTACATCTTGTATCACCCTTGTTTTCTAAATAATTTGAAGTAGTATATTACAGGCTTTTGTTTTTGTTTCTTTCACTGCCTTTAGGTATATTATTCTACTTTTTATTTTCCCTTTTAAATAGTTACTTTACAAGATATTTGACCTCAATACATTTCTCTACAGCATATTTACAGCTGTTTTAGCTTCACAAAATTCCCTTTTCTGTTCTTTCCATATCGTGGTAAAATGTGACACTATGTTTCTGAGATTCCCTGGTTTTATTTTCCTGTCCCTATTTTAGATGGATCTTCTCTCTCTTTTGTTTCTATTGTTGTTCTCCTAATCAATTTTGATTTTATTACCAGCCATTTATCCTCACTATGGGTTCCTGTCCTGAATGAGTCATGATGGAGTCAGCTTCTAGTCTCCGATTGCCTCACCATGATTTACGGTGACGTGTATGGGCTGTTTTAAGGTTTTCCCACTGTCGGAGCGGTCAGATGCTCTGCTGCCTCCCTCTGCCTTCTTTTGTTCAGACACCAATAGCACAGGGGTCTGGTTGTAGTGGTTTGCTCCCACCCTCTTTTATTCTGAGGTTTGTAGGAAAGAATCTGTCTTGAGTTTTGCTTTTAAACCTTGTCCTTGGGTTTTAGTTTTGCTGTCTTTTGGTAGCTGCCCCATCTGTTTCTGTTTTGTTTTGTTAATGATTAACCATCTTTTAAAAATTTTTCAACTACAGTTTACATTCAATATTATTTTGTGTTAGTTTCAGATGGATAGCATAGTGGTTAGACAATCATTAACTTTACAAACAAACCAAACTGAAACAAACTCATAGATACAGAGGTCAGACTGAAGGTTGCCAGAGGGTAGGGAGCTGGGGAGCTGGGTGATAAAGGTGAGGAGACTGAGAAGTACAGACTGGCAGTTACAACATAGTCATGGGAATGTAAAGTACAGCATAGGGAATATAGCTCATAATATTGTGGTAATTATGTGTGGTGCCAGGTGGGTACTAAAAATATCAGGGGAAACACTTTGTAAAGTATATGATTGTCTAATCCATCTGTTTCTATGTGAGGATTCAGGAAGATTCCAAAGGTATCCTGACACTTTCTTCCTCCCCAAATTAGCATATTATTTCATTAAACATTTTGGGGGCACCTACCCCATGCCAGCCGTTGAGCTGTATTCTCAAGATACAACAGTCACAAGTGCGAAGGCAGACGTTTTTGCTTCTTCTCATGAAGCTTGCACTTCAATAAAGTTTACACTGACACATAAATAGCCAATCATAATTCACCATGCTCTCGTACAAACTACAAACTGTCATGAAGTATAAAGAATGGACAACTATTTCGCATTTCCCTTTCTTAACTGTAAACTAACTTAAGACAGGGATTAAATTAAGGCCAAAGATTTAATTTCCCTGAAGTTCTCTATGAAGCGAACAAAACCACTATAGCTAGAAATTCTGTTAGAGAGCATTTAGTATGAATGTTGTTCCTATAATTTTGGTCTTAGAATTAAATGTCTATTTTCTCTTACTTATCATAAATTATTTTAATTTAGTTTAAGAAAAAGGGTTAAGCTTTCATCAGTCTGAAAGGTACTTATGTAGTTAACTATATTTGTAGTATTTACTTAAAACAGGTCTTTACCTATAGCACTTCATAAATATTAATTTATGTTAATGTTAATTGATACTTGAATTATCACAAATAAAGTATCCATTTACTTAATTATTCACAAACTATGTAGTATATGTAACAGTGGCATCCTTTTAGCATAAATTGTTCTAGAGTCTAGAATCTAGACAATGGAGACAAAGAGTTGAACAAAATGGACAGCATTGCTGACCCCACAATGTTTACATTTAATGGGAAAATTAGAAAATTACATGTGACCAGATCTTTGCGTCTGTGTCAGCCTGCGCAATGGCTCCCGGGAGCTTGGCAGTGACACCTTGATCTCCTCGGCCTCGCTAACCTCCATGACCTCCACCTCCGGGTGGTCTGGGACTCTCAAGCCAGGCCCGCGCCGACATGCCATCCCACCACCACGCCGCAACCCCCCACCCTCGATGCTGCGCATGGTGCTAGAGGCGCTGCAGGCGGGCGAGCAGCGCCGGGGCACCTCGGTGATGGCCATCAAGGTGTACATCTGCGGAAGTACCCTACGGTGGACGCCATCTGGCTCAAGTACCTGCTGAAGCGGGCCCTGGACACGGGCATGCAGCACGGCCTCCTCATCAGGCCCATCAACTCCAGGGCCAGGGGTCCACTGGCAGCTTCCAATTAGTTCCCAAGCAAAACAAAACAAAAAAAATCCAACCCAGGAAGACAGCCACTGTGTCGGCCCCCCGGAGACCTGGTGAGACCAAGGAGGAGGCCCCCAAGAAAGATGGCCAGACCAAGGGCGAAGAGGCAAGAGGGGGCAAGGCCAGGAAGGCCCCCACCAGCCAGACAAGGCCACAGAGGCCCCTCCTGGTGCCAGCGGGCCCCTGGGAAGTCAAAGGTTAAAGGCAAGAAGGACAGCCCAGCAGATGCCAAGGCCCACAGGAAAACCAAAGCTGGGACTCGGAGCTCAAAACCCACAGTCACCAAGAGTGAAAATGGTGTGACCTCCCCAGCCAAAAAGAAGACAGGGAACAAGGTCCTTAAAGAGGCCACTGCCCAGGGGGCCAGGAAAGGGTCGAAAGTCAAAGCTGCTGCTGCTCCTAAGGACAGCGAGTCCAAGATGGTACCTGGACCACTGACCAGGAAGACAGAGGTCCCCAGGGGCCCAAGAAGGCCTGGCATGTCCACCAAGGCCTCATCGTCCAAAGAGACCAGGGTGAAGGCAGAAGCCAAGAGCTAGAGGCGGGGCGGAGAGACACTAAGACTCAGAGTTTTTATTCCCCAAAAAGACATCACTTTATGTTACTGTAACCTATTTATCAATAAAGAATTTTTTCTCCCTCACACACACACAAAAAGATAAATAAGATAATTTCTGATTGTGGTTTATCTTGTGAAAAAGATGATGTCATGAAGAATAACTAGGAGAGAAGCCCTGGTCGGGTAGCTTGATTGGTTGGCACATCCTCCCATACACCAAAAGGTTGCCGGTTCGATTCCCAATCAGGCTACATACTTCGGTTGCCAGTTTGATCCCTGATGGGGGTGCTGATCGAGCTTTCTCACATTGATGTTTCTCTCTCTCCCTTTTTCTACCTCTAAAAAACGAAAATAAATTAACAAAAAAATATATCCTTGGGTGAGGATTAAAAAAAAAAAAGAGTGACTAGAAGCGGGTAGCATGGTTATGGATGGCTTCTTCCCTATGACTGAGAAAGAGCTAGTGAAGTATGATAGCTCTTATAGATAAATATTTTGCATCAGGGCCCCCCAATTATCACTGGCCACTCCTCAGTATTCTCTTCTGAGCTGAGATGGTCTTCCTTTTGCCTCCAAGCTGTTACAATTTGTTAGGAATTCAATAAGTAGCCACCACCTTCTCCTGATTGACCCGTTCTCTTCACTCTATCGCAATTTCTGGATCCACCAAGCTTTGACCAAATATCAGCAATCAATAAGTTCTCACTCCTATTGGTTCACAGATAAACAGCCCACTCAGACCTGAAACCTTACCAGCTTATCATCTGTGCTAATATATAAGGTCATATTAAAAAAAATAAACAAACAAGTTATCATTTTAGGAAATGTTCACCTTTACCAAGAGTAATATTGGTAATCATTTATTTCACTTAAACACGAATATCCCAGAGGGCTCTTTTCTTCATGTTTTCTGACTTGGTAATATATTAGAAAATCCATTTTGACTAAAAGCATGTAGCCTTTCCCCCTATGCCCTCTATTAATATTTACTAGGTTGTGTAGGTTGCTTGAAAATTGCTTTCTACTTCAAATTCAACTCTAAATACACAAAGGCATTCAGAAATGAGAAATGAAAAAATAAATCAACTGAAACAAGTATTCAATGGAAATGGATTTGATTTTCCTTTATAATATGACTGTGATGTGAAGGTCTGTTTATTCAATTATTTTTTGGAGCCAAATGAGTTCAAAGGGACTTGAGTTGGTTGTATTATTTCTTTACTACTTTCATTAGTTATAATCAAAAGTAACTGGAGAAGGACTTTAAGAGTTTTCTAGTTTCCCTTTAACCCTTTTTACACCTATCTGTTGCAACTTGATATAGAGAGGAACAAGCAAAGGTTTTAGAATAAATCGGAACAAAGATAGAATCCAAACTCTGGCGAATATTGAAGCAATACCTGTGATTTCTCTGAAACTTCCTTTCCTTGGCTGTAGACATAAATATCAAGTTTGTCCCACAAAGGTTTGAGATTAGAGATTATGAAAAGTGAGCAACACAGACCTGGCCTATGGCACACCCACAATATCCCCTCTGTGTGCTTTCTGCATTGCAGCCTCCTTGCTCCTTCATCTTTACTAGGATAAAATTGACCTTTTGGAGGGAATTTTCCTATAATAAAATGCAAAACACTGAATTTTCACTGAGCAAAACCGGCACTCCAGTTCCCCCTGTTGCAGATGATCGTGCTGTCTCTAATTCAGCTTCCCGCTGCCTTGCTTGTTTCCTTCTTTCTGTTCTCCTCTGAAGCTGCAGTGTCTATAATATCTCAAAGCTTCCTTCCTCCCAGAAATCCATTCCACTTTGTCTCTCTCAGTGCCTATAATGCTGTAAACCCAGGCACATTGTTTGAATCAATGGATCCCATGCAATGGAAAGTCCTTTCCCAAACCCCTCTACCCGGCAAACCCTCATCACCTTCTAAGGTCTAGTGCAAGGATTTCACCTTCAATAAAGCCTTTGCTGATGCAATATTGTCTGTCTTCTTTATTTTGGGAGCTCACTGTACCATGCCCATTCCACATCCCCTGAATGTACAAGAGGCACATTATTAACTCATATGCCATAGCATATAAAACTGGGAAAAATAACGTGAGCCTTCTAGAACATTATATTTAGTAACCATCCCTTTTTTAGGCCCCTTCAATTTCTTCTCTTCCATTACCACTACTAGCATTTACTTTAACAGTGTTAGACAGTGTGGTGATGGCCAGAGGGAAGGGGGTGGGAGCCAGGTGGGGACATCTGTAATAGCGTCAACAATGAAAATAAAAAAATAAAAATAAAAACATACACTGTCAGACACAAAGCAAGTAAAGACTAACAAAGCTGTCCTGCAAGGCAGACATTGAGAAATCAAGGAAGATTCTTAAGATTCCTCACAGCTATTTGACTGGTTCCCAATACACCAGCCATGAAGAAAATTCTCCTCTAAGGAAGAACTACCAGCAATACAAGCCAGGGATCTTTGGAGATCCTATTAAAATTGCTGACATTTAGAACATTCTTTAGTGCTGCAGTTCTATCAAAAGCTTCTGAAGGAATAGTATAATTTTCAGCATGTGCATATGTGATTGTGTATGTGTGTATGTAATAGTGCACATAACACTTCTATGCATCTTCCTTCAGTAATAAGTTCTTTAAGGGAAAGAAGACTATCTTTTTGTTGTTATGTTCATCTAAAAGATTCAGAACAGTGTTTGACACATAGATATCACTTATATATTTGTTTTAAAAGTGAATAAAATAACACGATAATAAATAGCCTTATATCCAATATAACTGACCACAGTATCTAAAATAGCACCAACTTCACACATCTCTGTGGCCCTACCTGGCTTTACTTTTTTCCTTAGCACAAATTAATGCTGGGTGAATTATATCTTTACCTTTATGTGCTAATTATCTTCTTGCCAAAGACGCAGGTCTCTGAAGAGCAGTAGCAAGTTCTGGTTATAGAAATCATACTGCAGACCAAGGGTGGGAAAGCACACAGAAATATAAAAAGTCATCCCAGGGGATACACTGAGCACTGGGCGTTCTCTGGAACAGTAACTAAAATACATTTTATTTATTTTTTAAAAACAGCTAAAGAGCCTTGGTTTGGGGGTAGCTTATTTTTTTAACTTAAGTCCATTTTCTCCATAAAGAGGTTGGCAAAACAACCTATTGCGGTGGTTTGAATTTTGATGACTAAATTTGGAATGGGAAGCATTTCTAATGCAAGAAGTTGAATAAGCCAAACTTCTAGGTGAGGAATCATGAAACCAATTTGCAGTAAACAGTCCTTTTTTTTGTAAAAAAAGAAAATGTGGTATATGTACACTGAAGCCATAGCAGGCAAGGCTTTGAAATCATAATTATTATCAGTGAATATTTAGTGACCACCTACTATATGCAACATAACAGGATAGTTACAAGGAAGGTGCAGGTGTGAATTACATTTAATCTCACGAATCCTCCTGATGGAGAACAAGACAGAGAACATAAACCATATTTTTTTTGTGTAACTAAAAGCAACAGTTTTTATAATAATAGAGGAGTGTCTAATATTCTTGCCAAAATATCTTCTGCAAAATTAAAGGGACACTTCTCAATTCTTTAGCAGTAAAAGTCAAAAGAAAGGCATCTGCATTGGCAAACTAAATTAATTTCTCCAAGCAAGAGTCAATAGTATTAATAAGTCATGGATAAATGCTCCGTGTTGACTGAAAACACAAATCCATACTCATTCACCCTAGCTCCATGGTCGGCAAACTGCAGCTCACGAGCCACATGCGGCTCTTTGGCCCCTTGAGTGTGGCTCTTCCTAAGCCTTAGGAGTACCCTAATTAAGTTAATAACAATGTACCTACCTATATCGTTTAAGTTTAAAAAATTTGGCTCTCAAAAGAAATTTCAATCGTTGTACTGTTGATATGTGGCTCTGTTGACTAATGAGTTTGCCGACCACTGCGCCTAGCTCAGTGAGAAACCACATTAAAAAAATATGCAGATCTCAACTTCAAACAAAGGTACTTCTGTCAAGATTGCTAACACATTTTCATACTCTTCTAAACACCTCAGGATAGCTTTATTAACTACTGAGTTCAAATGGCATCTCTAATAACTGGTGGCTGTATTTGTGTAGATAAAGTGACTCAATTAAAAACATAATTAACAAAGCAGCATGCGGATTTTCATGCTCACTAACATACAGCTAAGCAAATGAGCACTGTCCCACATTACCTGGTATTTGGGGGAGGTAGAGGATCAGTGTCAGATGGCTTTGTAAGGCAGAGGCTTGAGGCAGCACCGAGCAGCCACTGGGAGAAGCTCTTTTACCTTTGCCACAAAGTCAAACACCTGGGAAGTGAGAATTGTGAAGAGGACCGAAATCTCTGGATTGGTCTACTGCAGACTATTACATTTGGACTTGAAAAGGAACTGATTATTACTTATCATTAAGCCAGACATAATAAAGAGAAACTGTAGTCAATAGAAATGCATTCCAAGATGGCATAAAGGCTGGAATTAGCTGACAAAACACGGCAGATATGATACATATTATCAACAATTTCTATGAGAAAATGGAAACACCACGATAATAAATGGGACAATCACAGCAGAAAATTAGAAATTGTAAAAAGGTTCAAATGGACATCCTAGAACTGAAAAATATATATGAAATGTTTGCTGGATGGATTAACAATGAATTAGATACAGCAGAAGAGTCGCTGAATTTCAAAAGAGGTCAAAATAAATGATCTAAGCTTTAAAATGGAGCAATAAATTATTTTTTTGTAAAATGAATAATGCCTCAGTGTCCCGTGGGATATTGTAAAACAATTTCTCATACTCCAGTTAAGGAATGCCAGAAGTAGAGAAGGGAGGAATGTGAGCACCAGAGTATCTACAGAAATAATCGTTGAAAACTTCTAACACTGTGTGAAAACATCCACCCACAGAACCAGGAAGCTCAACAACCCCCAGGCATGACCAATATGAAGAAAGCCTCACACGGGCACTCGCATCCAAACTGTTGAGCACCAAGTATAAAGAAACAAACAAAACAAAAACCCCTAAAAAAGCAACTGGGAGAGAAGTACATCACATAGAGTGGAACCACAATAAAAATGACAGATTATTTCCAAAAGCCAATGGAACAACATTGGCTAGCAGAAAAATATCACAAACTATATCCATATATTTCAAAACTGAGGGCAAGTAAATACAGTATCGGGGGGAAAAAAGCTGAAAAGATTTGATACCAGCATATTTTCTCTGCAATAAATTCTAAAGACAGTTGCAAGAATAAAGGGAAATATTATAAGGCTGTAATATACTAAATATTTCTTTATATATTATAAATGTTAAAGTATATATATAATATAAAATATATCCCTATATATTCCCTATATATTTTATATATGTGTATAAATTTGTATACATAATTCAGATTTATAGGATGGAATGAAAGGCCTATATATGTACAATTATAAAAAGGTAGCTTTTTATTATTTTTTAAATCGATAACGTATTTAAAGTAAAAGTAATAATTTGTTATGGGGTTTATAGCATATGTAGAAGTAAAATATATCACAACAATGAAATGAAAATGGGGAAAAGTGGAATTCTATTGTTTTATGGATATTTTTGGCATTTTACATAAAGTAGTATAATGTTCATTTTAAATAGAAACGTGTGTGTCAAGAATACCTAGGGCAATTCCTAGAGCAACCTTTAAAAGAAATAATTCAAAGAGTTAGAGTTAGAAAGAATGTAAAAATTAATGTTGAAAACTTAAAATAAGGTTTGATTAGCCCAAAATAATCAGGAAATTAGGAACAAAGGAATAAAGCACAGATGGGAAAGAAAGAAATAGCAAGAAAGTATACTGAAACCTAAACAGATGAATAATTGCATTTAATGCAAATAGACTAAACACTGTAATAAAAAAACACAGACTGTCAAGCAAGCAATATGGAACCACATGGTACCTAAAAGGGACCCATTTTAAATATGAATTTATTATTATTATTTATTTATTTTCATGTATAATGCCTTTATTTAACATTATGGACAATCACATTAATAAAATGGTTACAAAAATAAATAATATGAGTAAAAGGAAGGAAATTATTTTTAAAGGTTGAAAGTGAAAGAATGGGAAAAGTTATTCCACAAAATCAGTAATCAATGTATACATCAAGACAGGGAGCGTTAACAAAATAGTGATGTTTCATCATTAGAAAAGTATCGATTAAGCTAGGGCAGTGGTTCTCAACCTTCCTAATGCTGCGACTCTTTAATACAATTCCTCATGTTGTGGTGACCCCCAACCATAAAATTATTTTCGTTGCTACTTCATAACTGTAATTTTGCTACTGTTATGAATCGTAATGTAAATATCTGATATGCAGGATGTATTTTCATTATTACAAATTGAACATAATTAAAGCATAGTGATTAATCACAAAGACAATATGTAATTATATATGTTTTCCGATGGTCTTAGGCGACCCCTGTGAAAGGGTCGTTCGACCCCTAAAGGGGTCGCGACCCACAGGTTGAGAACCGCTGAGCTAGGGGACAATAATACCAAATTGGTTTGCCCATAAAATTTCAAAAGACATGAATTAACCACTGATACAACTAAAGAAATAGTAAGTTCCAGAATCATAATCTGGGGTTTTAAAAATCTCTCCAATGAATTGATATAAATAGGCGGGGGGAGAGGGGGGATCAGTATGAATGAACTTGACGATACCAAAGCCTTACCAGAGCATTTCAGCAGATGCTCTTTCAATAAGTAGGAAAACTTGGGATTGCCCAAGACGTAGAGTAAGAATTGAAGAGGTAGCAAGAGGTGAGAATTTTAGTTCTTACATGAATATATTATGGGTAGTAGCAGAAGAATTAAGAAGAAAGCAAAGAGATTTGAACCATGGAAACCAAACAATCAGTAAGTAAAAATTGATGAACAAAGTCAAATTCTAGATAGATGCCCATAGGAATTAGCAAAAAGAAGTCAACAGTAACCTTAAGGAAGTTCATTTTAGCAAAATTGTAAAATTTGAAAAGCCAGGAGCTATTTCAGAAGCAATCATGCTAAGATAACATAAGTAGAGACTGTTTCTTGGCCAGTGACTACTGTGTGTGACTTGGCCAAGTTATTATGTTAGAGGAGCCTAATAAATATGCAATGTGACATGATGAAAGGCTTTGGGAACTGATACAGTGTTATAAAAAAAGCTCTGTCCAAGAGTCTAGGGCCCAAATGTCTGCTGAGGGAGCTGGTATGACTCGGAGTTCAACAACTAGGATTCTCTTCAGAAATAGACTCTCCTGGGATGCTTTTAGGTAATTGCTGTTAGAGAGAGGAAGCTTTTACTCATAAAAGAATAAGAGAAAGAAGAGACCATCTCATTGCTCTTGGTTGTGATTTGAGGAGCTCTAGGCGCTGGATTGTTTGTGTTTTTATAAAGCTCTAGAGATGGCATCCACGTCTCTCTTTCGAATCCCTTTCTACACCAAGTGTTACTTTATGGACCAGCCACATCAGCACCAGCTGGGAGTTTGTTAGAAATACAGACTCTGAAGCCTTCTCCCCAGACCTTCTGAGCCAGAATTTACATTATTACAAGGCCAAGACCCCCAGGTGAACATCTATGCACAAGAAAGTTTAAGGAATCCTTCTTCTAAACCATATCTTTAAGGAATTAAAAAAATTGAATGCTTGCTAATTCTTTGATTACTTATTTAATTTCTTTACAGTCCAACTTCTTCCCATTAGTTAAAGGTAGCTTTTACAGATATATACATTCTAGATATATGTATAAGTATAAACAGTGTATCCAAAGAATGTTGAATATTGTAGTAAAATCTTGAATAAATTTTAAATGGATGACTGATCATTTGTTATCTGACTGGGCAGGTGGGCGAGGGGAAGCGCAAGTGGTAGTATAGAAATAACCCCTCTCAGTCATGGCCACTTTACCCAGTGACCACTGCATTCAGAGTGTCTAACACAGGGGTCCTCAAACTACGGCCCGCGGGCCACATGCAAATACAAATATTGTATTTGGTCCCGTTTTGTTTTTTTACTTCAAAATAAGATATGTGCAGTGTGCATAGGAATTTGTTCATAGTTTTTTTTTTAAACTATAGTCCAGCCCTCCAACAGTCTGAGGGACAGTGAACTGGCCCCCTGTTTAAAAAGTTTGAGGACCCCTGCTCTAACATGATAGGCTTTTGGAATCCTTCAGAAATATTTGACATATGAAAAATAGATGTCTCTAAAATAAGAAAATAGGAAAAAAATTAAAATTAGCATTTAATAATGATTCCAAAACAAAGTACTATGTCAACTTCATAAAGGACAGTATTTAGAAATTTAAAAACTTATCACATTTTACATTTGAAAACCATCTTTAGATTAGATTTTCTCACATTGCTGGAATTATTTATTTATTTTTATATAAATTTTTAGTTGAATTTATTGGGGTGACATTGGGTAATAAAATTAAACAGGTTTCAGGTGTACAATTCCATATACATCATCTGTATTGTGTGTTCACCACCACAAGCCAAGTCTCCTTATGTCACTATTTATCTCCCCTTTACTATCTTCTACCTCCCCCTCCCCCCTTTCCCTCTGTTAATCATCACACTGTTGTCTGTATTTATGAGTTTGTTTTTTCTTTCCTTAATCCCTCACCTTTTTCACCAGCCCTCCAACCCCCTCCCCTTTGACAGCTGTCAGTCTGTTCTCTGTATCTATGAGTCTGTTTCTATTCTCTTCATTATAACTAAAATCATAGAGTACTCATATTTCTCTGACTGGCTTATTTCACTTAGCATAATGCTCTCCAGGTCCATCCATGCTGTCACAAAAGATAAAATGTCCTTCTTTTTTTTTTATCTCTGAGTAATATTCCATTGTGTAAACATAACAGTGCTTTTATATCCAACTCTTCTACTTTTAAAAAAAAATTATCTTTATTGTTGAAAGTATTACAGATGTATCCTCCCCCCCATTGACCCCTTCCCCCTGCACCTTTGTCCCCCCCCCGCCCAACACAGGCCTTCACCACACTATGTCTGTGCCATGGATCATGCATATATGCATATAAATTCTTTGGTTAATCTCTTCCATCTCCACCGCCCATACTCATCCACTCTTGAATACACTTAGTGAGAGTCTAAAAATGAATTACTTGAAAACAAAGAATTTTCAAAAGCAAAATTACAAATAAATTTACCTCCCCCAAAATATGTGTGTATATATTATCTCTTGTGAAAATATTACAAGTCTCTGCCTTTAATATAGGTACAAAGTAGATTGGGCTGCCTGATATCAGAGCTCCTAGTTTCTCCTTTGTTCTGTACTGGGTTAGGGTGGAACAGGAACTATCACAGAGCCTGAAGGCTGCCTCCTCTAACCACCCCGCATCCCACCAGTGATGTAAAATCCCTTCCTACCCAGTTCCCACACTACTGTTTAGTGACCAAATGGGTACTAAGCCACCGCAAGGTAAAGATGAAGTGTGCGTTTTCTTGGTTTAGCTTGCAAAGCCTGGGTTATTAATGCCTGGTTCTATACCAGGAACAAAACCCTAGAATAATCTCACAATTGCCCAGGAAGCCATTTGGATTGAATTTAGTCTCTCCTTCAAGAACGGAAGAGCTGAAACTTGCCAGCTTTGATTCGCACGCCTTTCAGCAACTATTTCCAGCCAGTTCAGTTCATGCAACTCCAGCTTTCATTTAGGGCTGAGCTCATTGACTTAAAAAAAAAAGAAGAAGAATGGGGGGAAGGGGAAGACAAGAAAAGAAATCAAGGAAAGGCTTAGTTGATTATGCAGAGTGTTGCTTTGGGAAAGAGGAAAATCTTGTTAGAAGCTTGGCAAACCCACTTCATTAGGGACCTAGTGACATCTAAAATCAGAACATTACATCAGGTTAGTTTAAAACACCAAGGGGCCTTATAGTTTGGTAGGGACACCCCATTCCTATCCATTCTGTCTACCTCATCCTTTGCATTCCTTATCATACTTTTAGCAATGGTGAAAAGTTTGCTAATAAAAAATATGCTGAAAGAAATGACTTATTGGGAATTAGCAACATTAAAAACAGGGATTGTAATTCTGCTCACTCACCTTGTCCTCCAAATGCTCACTTGCTTTTTTCTGTTTACATGGTCATTTTTACCCCATTTCTACCATCCTCCTCTCTCATACTCCTGGTTCCACTCATTCTCCTTTCACAGGACTCATTGTCTGCAATCTTGGTAAGTGAATGTGGACGTGAGTGTCAGGTCTCATAATGGAGCATGAGAAATAATTGCTTCTTGTCCCTTCCAAGATCCTCTGACGTTCTTCTGCGTGGTTTCCATGTCAGGGAAGGAGGTTGCATAATTTCTTTTCTTCCTTTCTTTGAGAGCATTAAATGGCCCACTCACTGAACTCCCTCCTTTCTAAAATAATTAGCCTAAGGACTACACCAAGTACTGAAATTTATAAAAGAGTAACTAAGAGATCAAAATGGTTCAGTCATGCCAAATAAGTCTTATTGAGTTGTGTGAGAAAGTAGCTAATAACGGTGATTTTATGGCCACAGAGTATCTTGGTTTCAAGACATTTTTACACCTTCTAACACATACCTCTGATAAGATAGTAAAGTTCAAGTGAGACGACAACATTATAAGGTGGATATACTGTGAGTTAACTACCAATCAGAGAGGTCAACTAGAAAGATGCTTCGGAGAAATTCACAGAAGATTCTCTTTAACTCTGTTTAGTATAAGATTATACTAATACTTGAAATAAAAACATCAAAAGGATTCCATTTAAATGTGCAGGTTACTTAAAATTGGGCAAATATAAAATTATGTTGATGATAAAATCAGGATTAATTATATTCTCAGTGGTACAATATTGACTTGAAATAAATTAATTTAAACGTAATAATATCTGTAAAATCCTGCATTTGAATATATTTAAATCAATAACTTAAGTAATAAAAGATAACTGCTTCACAATAATTCACAGGATACAGTGAAGGTTTTACTGGACCATAGTTTAATATATATAATTAATGATAAAAATGGGTGAAGAAACTAAGCAATAAGAAAATAAGTACATTCTATTTCTGAGAAGCTCAAATTGTTAGAAAATTCTTCCTTAAGCTAGAATCTATTCACTGTAAATTTCATTTAACGTTTCTTGGAGAGGAATGAAGTTAAATTCCTGGCAACTTGTACATAGATAAGAGGATGCAAAATTAACTTTGATTACAATATAATATAAGGCATTGTGCAATCAGCAATGTGACTATAACAGCAGGAAACAATACTCAAATAGATGAGAGATGATTACCTTGCAGTTACAAAATTTAACTAGATTTAAGGTAGTTGCTCATCTTGATCATGTTATTTCTTCAAACCATACAATAACACCTTGTTTTACTGGCATATAAATCCAACAACTTCATATAATCCCCCAAATTGTGAGATCTTTCTACCTCCATGCTTAGTAGAGTACCTAGCACTTGGACAATGTTTGCTAAATGAATGAATGAAATTCAGCAGACCGAGCAGCCAACACCAACGAAACAATACCTGTGGTTGATACCCTTAGAATATTAATCTTTATCATTTGAGTTTTACATATAATTCTGCAGGCTTGGCTATTTGGTTTTCAGGTCTATAGTAAATTAGAAGGAAGAACAATAAATGCTATTGTCAAATATATTGGTAACAGCATTAAAATGAAGAAAAATATGGGAAAATTATTTTTAAAAACTCAAATTCACATATAAATTATTTAGGGTAGAGTCAAATAACTCCTAAGGACTGAGTTTTCCCTGATGAGAGTACGCCCAGAGCTCACAATATTGAAATCTATAAGATAGCTAAAATCATCAGCGTACACTACTACTTATAAGGCATTGTGCAATCAGCAATATAGGAAAAGTGTGCACAATAGCTCCATAAGGCTACACCTCTGAAGTTAATTAGTTGAAACACTTAGTACATAAAAACGTACATCCTCAGCTCTCTAAAAAGCCTCCAAACTCCACTATTCATGGTTATTTGCTCTCTCTGGGATCTTGAAAAACTCAGTTCCATCACACTTCTAGAAAACCTCCATACAAATTCATGTTGCTAGCCCTGGCCAGTGTTTTCAGTGGTTAGGCGTTGGCCCATGCACCAAACGGTCAAGGGTTCAATTCCCGCTCAAGGGCATGCACCTAGATTGCAGGTTTGCTCCCACCCCCAGTTGGAGCGAGTTTGGGAGGCAGCCAGTTGATGTGTCTCACGTCGATGTTTCTCTCTTTGTCATCACTCCCTTCCACTGTCTCTGAAAAAGCAATAAAAAAAATATCCTCAGATGAGGATTAACAAAACAGAAAAAATTCATGTTACTAGCTTTTAGCAATTCCTTTCACCTCAATTAGGATAACACCTCTGAGAGGCAGAATGAGGGCATTCTATTCAGTTTATGGATATGTAAACCAAATGAACACAAAAGAAAGTTAATCAGAACATGAGGCCAGTCTACTCTTCAAAGGTAAAGATTTTGCTTTTCACTTAACCATTCATTTAGATTGCATCAATTTATGTGGCTTTGTGCCAAAAACCAGGCACCAAGCTGGGTGATGCAAGCTACTTTTTCAAGAAAACATACACATAAACAAATGTTTGGAGCAACAGTTTTAGAATGAGTTAAAAATAAGCACTGTCTGCTATGCTTACAATGCATATACATGATGCTGACTTTTTTTCTTTAAAGCACTTTCATTTTAAAGCACTAATTAGACAAAATAACCATTAGCTACTTTTCAACCCCAAAATGGTATGATTCTATCTTGTTCAATTATATAAAATTACTGTGAGATAAACAATAGCAGGCATTGTTAATCTGCAATTAATAGGCTATGAAATTAGAGATTTAATAGATTGTATCATGTACCCCTCAAAAAACACAGCTAGTTAATTGTAAAGTCAGATAGAAGTGAACTTAATTTGAATCCTAATCAATTGTTCTATTAAAAATTATATATATATATATATATATATATATATATATATATATCCTATATAATAAAAGCTTAATATGCTAAGTGTCCAGTCATCCGTTCAACCAATCAAAGTATATAATATGCTAATGACATGCTAGGGCCACTCAACCGCTCACTATGATGTGCACTGACCACAAGGGGCAGACAGTCAACTGGTCAACCAGTCGCTATGATGTGCACTGACCACCAGGAGACAGATGCTCTGACTGGTAGGTTAGCTTGCTGCTGGGGTCTGGCTGATTGGGACTGAGCGAGATGGGCTGGACACTCCCTGGAGCCCTCCCGCAGTCCCTCCCCAGCTGGCCAACCTCTCGTGTCCCTCCCCAGCCCTGATCGTGCACCGGTGGGGTCCCTTGGCCTGGCCTACCCCCTCTCACAATCCAGGATGCTTTGGGGGATGTCGGAGAGCCGGTTTCAGCCCGAACCCACAGGCCAGGCCGAGGGACCCCACTGGTGCACAAATTCGTGGACTGGGCCTCTAGTTGTTTTATAATAGGAAGTCATCACCTCACCCATTTCATAGACTGAAATCTTATTCTGGTGATATGTTTACAAAATAGCAGATTGAATAGCTTGTTCCCCAAATGGTGTAATCTTTGCTATTTGGCTAATAAAGTTTTTCTGTCTCCTCTCTTGACATTCCACATGCACAACTTGTGAATGACTTCACTGTTAACCTCTACGTATAGTGCTTCTTTTTTATAACTGCTGTTTCCAGAAGACTTATAAAAAGTAATTTATGAGTTACCAAATCTGATTACTCTGTATATTTAAAGCTTGTCAGCTATTTGGAGGATGACGTAGAGCTCCTTTATGCTTAGGGTCATTCAGGATGTGATCTAAGTGCAAACAAAATGTACATTTTTCAGAGAATTTTAGAAAGGGGACCTTAAACTGATCCTTCAGCTCCTAATCCATCAACAAGAATTTATTGAGCGCTGTTGTATACAAAACTCTGTGGATATAAGAAATGAATACAATATGTGACCCTTATCCATAAAGAACCTAAACTAAGACTTAAAGGTTTCCATGAAAATTGAAATGTAGCTCCTTTGCTCAATATGACAAATGTCCCATAGAATTAAACACCTTGTGTTGCATGCACTTCTCAGGAGCCAGAGAGAAATATTAGATGCCTTCTTTACTTTAATAAAGTCTTTTTTCCAGATCATAAAAGGTTATATGGTAATATCAACTGCTGATTCCCCTCCAGAAGACTAACCAGAAAAATCTATTGACTGACCAAAGCCAGTTTACTAAACCTACTATAGTCAGGAAGAATAGAAAGAACATTGTATCTTATGATCTCAGAAGGAGCAGGTCCAGGGGGATATTTGTAGGGTTTTGAGGTCTGGTCTTAAGTGGCTGAAATTAAATCTTTCAAGGCAGGGACTTGACTAAGATTGAGTGAAGTTCTCAATATAACAGTGGAGTGAGGTGAAGATCTTCAGGTGAGTCTTAATAAGTGACCTACTGTTTTATAACCAAACTGTTTACCCAATCAATTGTTCTAAGAGGAGCTAAATTTGCTCTGATGAGTAAACTATTGTTTGAATACATTGGCTTTCAGGAATTTTATGAAGCAACAAAGTCATGAATTGGTTTTACAGCCCAATCTTCCTGGACAAATATTTCCTAGAATAATGGAAGTAACTCAGGCACCCTGCCTGGCTTCATTCTCTTTGGTTCCTCACTTTCTAGTTCACTTATATGTTAAATATGATTGTGATCATTATTTATGCTTTAAAAGATATTTGACCACATTCTAGAGGCCTCAAATGAAAATAGCATGTACATTTATTATCAAATATATTTGCTTAATGTTATTGAAAGCAAATGTACTTTTCAGTATGTTTTTATTTCAAATTGTGACCCAGAAATTGAGAATATATATTTGCACATAGAGATAAAAACATTTACTTGGGGAAAACAAAATTTTCATTTACAGTTTGAAAAGGTTAGACCTATCATTTCTCAAGAAAATAAAATAAACATATGTTCATTAATAATGATATTAGTATGGGATATAACTTTCAGTTGTAAAAGCACTAAAAATGCAGAATTAGCCCTTCGCTGGTTGTGGATTTAATTTTTAAAAAGTCCAAGAATCCTAGCTGGTTTGCTCAGTGGATAGAGAGTCAGCTTGCAGACCAAAGGGTCCTGGGTTTGATTCTGCTCAAAGCAAAGGCACGTACCTTGGTTGCTGGCTCCTCCCCAGTCTGGGCCTGGCCAGGCCTTGTGCAGGAGGCAACCAATCGATGTTTCTCTGTCTTTCCCTCTCTTTCCCACTCTCCCTAAAAATCAATGGAAAAATATCCTCAGGTGAGGATTAACAACAACAAAGAAACAAACAAAAAACAAAAAGAGAGAGAGAGAGAAAGAAAATAAAAAGTCCAAGAGAAGAAAAATAATATAAATCTGCATTTTCTTTGTTTTTCTCCTCCACTGAAATAACATTAAAATTACTATTTATTTTAACTTCAGTGAAAGAGCTGTACCTAAGCTTTGTACACACACATTCGTACTCAGTAGTCACAATGCCCTTACAAAACAGGTCACATTATTACCATTTTACAGGCAGAAAAACAGAAACAGGTTAAGCATGTTGCCCAATTCATATAGGTCTTGGTAGAAACAAGATTTGAACTTTGTATATCTCATTTCTAAGCCTGCTCTCTTTGGACTAATAAAAGTATAACCAGCATGACTGTTACGGTGAAATCAGAACCTTGGTAATGAAATGTGATCACCCATCTCACTAGAAAGCAAACCTACTACTGACTTCTGTACTGGAGGGCGCCAATGGACGTTCCCAACAGCATCCTCAACCTGGCCAGGTACACTGAGCAAATTAGTTGGGGAACTCTTGTGTCCCCTGACTCCATTTCTCCAACACTTTAACTGAAGTAGATTGAAAGGAATGTTCTTCCTTCACTTTCTCCTTCATGGGCTATGAAAATGGCCAATCAGAGTTGCTGAAACCTATATATTTCTAGCCAAAGGCAGTAGAATATAAAAATGACTGAAAGTTCTTTAAACACACTTAAAAAGTAGACGTAGCCCAACTGGTGTGGCTCAGTGGTTGAGCACTGACCCATGAACCAAGAGGTCACATGTTTGATTCCTCCTCAAGGCACATGCTGGGTTTACAGACTTGATCCCCAGTAAGGGGCATGCAGGAGGAGGCAGCTGATCAATGTTTCACTCTCATCAAAGTTTCTATCTCTCCCTCTCTCTTCCTCTCTCTCTAAAATCAATAAAAACATGTATTTTAAACAATAGGTGAAAGTTGGCCAGGGCCATGGCCTCAATTACCCACTTTTATTGAGATTTTGTCTTTGGCATTCTTCTTTAGTGACCTCATGTCATTCACTCCCTGTGTTCCTTTGTGTCTGAGGAATAAAACTAGGATTCTAACAAACACATGAAGTGAGTAGGTGCATGTCCACTGCCACCACTGGAAAAAAATTCCATTTAGGGTTAAGTTGGTGAGTTTTGGCACTTTGGTGAGGTCATCTTAGAAAAGGGAAAAATAAGTAATCAAAATGTGGAATATTTTTAAAATGTGCAAAAGAAAAAAACTAAATCCTAAGTCCTAACCCCTAGCCAAATGGTTTCAACTTTCAATTACCTTCATTACTTTCCCAACTTTCATGCTTACCATCGCGTGATGCTTACAATTTTGGTTGTTTTTCTCAAAATTGAACAAGCCATAAGATTTTTTAATGCTTCTTTGTTATGTCTTAACTTCTATTTTTTAAAAAATCTTTATTGTGGAAAGTATTACATACGTCCCCCTTTTTCTCCCATTGACTCCTTATAGCCCATGCGCCCCCAGCCCCAGGCCTCCACCACCCTATTGTCTGTGTCCCTGGGTTATGCATATATGCATACAAGTTCTGACTTCTATTTTTAATGGTGGTATAATTCCTACCAAGTAGATGGACCGGTTTGTTATGTCGATTGTCTTTTTCCTTTTCGTGAATTTTAACAATGAAGATTCTTGCCTACACATTAGGCCAGGTGTGGGCAAACTTTTTGACTTGAGGGCCACAATGGGTTCTTAAACTGGACCGTAGGGCCAGAACAAAAGGATGGAGTGTTTGTGTGAACTAATATAAATTCAAAGTAAACATCATTACATAAAAGGGTACGGTCTTTTTTTTTAGTTTTATTCATTTCAAACGGGCCGGGTCCAGCCCGCAGGCCGTAGTTTGCCCACGGCTGCTAGGCAAAGACATGCAGGTCGCTTAGCCATGTCATGCAGCCCCCTTGCTTCAGACTACCTCTTCCACGTGTCACCCCAGAGCTGCTTTCCTGTCCTCAAGCTATTCCTGGTTCTATAAATGGGTTAACATAAACTGGGTCCTTTGAGTTGCATAGGCCTAAACCACTTAACCACAAATTCAAGAGATAAGAGAGGAAAAGAAGGATCCATAAATAGATGGCCTGGAACCAGCCCCTACTTCCTGACTCGTGCAACTACAAATAAGTCATTGAAACTGGTTTGTGCTGATATGGGGTAGACATTCTTCCGCCTCCCAAGCAGTGTAGCTATTTACTGAAGAAAAAGTGAAACCTAACCACCTCTAAATACTTTCACAAACCGTTTGTCATACAAGTGATAAAGTTCCTGGGCTAGCATACTTTGAAATGCTAGAAATTAAGGATTGACTAGTTGTGCAGGGTGCCGAGGGCTGATAAAAATAGTTTATCTTGAGAAGTGAAGCTTTCGATGATCCTGCCCTGCACTGAAGATGACTGTCTGGTGTCCTGACTTTACTTTTTAAACTAAATGATTTATGATGGAAATAAAGATGCTGTTAAGAAAGGATAAAACAGTGCATCTTTTTAAAATTTTTGTTTCTTTTCAATTACAGTTTACATCCACTATTCTCTTGTATTAGTTTCAGGTGTACAGCATAGTGGTTAGATAAGCGTATACTTTACGGAAATCCCTCCGATATTTCCAGTCCTACCTGACACCATACACAGTTATTACAATATGATTGACTATGTTTCCTACGCTGTACTTTACATCCCCACGACTGTTTTATAACTACCAATCTGTGCTTCTTACTCCCCTTCACCATTTTACCCAGTCCACCAACCTCCCTTCCATCTGGCAACCATTAGTCTGCTCTGTGTGTCTTGAGTCTAAAACAATGAATCATAAGTGTTATTTTTATCAGGTATGGTAATAATATGGTTATCTTGGCATTTTCAGAATAAAATAATCGAGTGTCTATTTGCTTCAAAATACTTAAGAAAAGGAAATTTTGGCATACCATGCAAGCAAAACATGTTGACAAAATATTCTGTCTTGAGTCTGTTCTTTATATATGAACTTACAGAGTTCCTTTTTGCTTCCTTTCATTTTATTTCCTGGAAAGAAATAATTCCCACTCACATATAGACCAATTTCAGGTATATATGGGCTTCCATATTTTAGGCTTTGGCTACAAACGTATTTTTTTATTGTTATTTTTTTACAGCTCAGCAGGAGTTCCTCCTTCTAACCATAGCTTGAGTGTTGAACACGGCTGCTCAGATCATGCTGCTGATGGCCCATAACATGTTGTACAAAATTTATCAATGCGCCTCTTCTTCCAGGGGAACGCAAGCCCCAGCAGGGTCCACAGGGCGTGCATTTTACTACCCACTTTTCCCCTGTGTTGGGCGCCCTTGTGCAGGGAACAGTTTTGCATCATGTTGCAAGATGTGCAACAGTCTTAGTCCTGAACACTGACATTCCCTTTTACTTTTATTTAGTGTCTGGCTGCTTTGCTTGGCAGTCAAGTATCTACTCAGAAGCCAAATTAGGATCACTTGCTCCCCACCGGGACATCTCATGCCCCACCAAGAAGAGTTTGGCCTGTTAGCAAGTTTCTTTGCCATCCACCCAGCCACTGGCGAACAGGCCAAGCTGCAGTTACTGAAAAGCCCATTATCTAGTGTGTCTTAAATGTCCCCGCTCAGTGCTTCCAGTTAAGTGCCCTTCTATCTCACATTTGTCCATTTGGGGCAAGGTGAGGAGGCAAATTAAGATGTCTGCCACTTCCATTAGCCAAATGATTTGGATTGATAGGGCTTGCTTCAGTTACTTAGTGTGGGAGCAGGTGTGGATGTCAGATGTACCCTACTATCTGGTTCCTCTTTTATGAGGTGACTCAGAATTTTACATTGGAACTCATCTTCCAGAGAATTGGCAAACAAACAAAAGAAATACTGTAACTGGCCCTTGGTCATACAACTAGTGACTTAAGTTGGTAATAGAGCCAGACTTATATCCAATCTTTATCTATCCTAACACTATAGCCACTGGCCACGTGTGGCTGTTGAGCACGTGAAATGTGGGTACTCTGAACGGGGTTGTGCTGTAAATGTGGAATGCACACCGGATTTTAAAGACTTAGTCTGAACAAAAAACAGTGTAAAAATAGCTCAAATATAGTTACCTCACCCATTCAATCAACGTTCATTCATTTATTCAAGAGTTGAGCACTGTGCTAATCATTAAAAATAGAGCAAAGAATAAGACAAGCTCAGTCCTGGCCCTCATGGAGCTAGAAGTAGATGCTGTTAAAAATTTTCTTCCCTTTTTGGTTGGTCTTTCAAAGGAATACTCTGACTATGCTTCTGATATTCTCAAAGCAGACACCGCTCTAGCCCTGATGCAATGTCAAGGACAGGGATGTGCGTTAAGAGCACATTACCAACTGCCACCTGGCGAAAGTGCCACTTCCTATTGTCCAATGAAACAGCCACTCGTCCCAGGTGAACACTTGAAATGTGATGAGTATGAATTACAACATATTGTAAATGTAAAACACACACCGCATTTCAAAGACAGTATGAAAAATGAATATAAGTGTCTCATTCATATGTTATATTGACTACATGGTGAAGTAATATTTATATATATTGGATTAAATAAAATATATTATTAAAATGAATTTTACCTGTTTATTTTACTTTTTAAAATGTGAACACAAGGCAAATTAAGATTACATATGAGGCCCACATATTTGCATTGGCCAGCATGTCTCCATAAGGATTTTTTCCACTCTGCCAGTGCAAATAGCCACACCAGATGGAGTGAGGCCCTTCAGGAAGTGGTGCAACACTGATGGAGGAGCTGGAACATCATGGGGAACTATAAGCTGCTTCAGTTTCTCCCTCTTTTCTGTTTGTGGATCACTTGCACCTTGAGTGATGAGTGAACATGATTCAACAGTCTAGGGAGAAGGATGCAATGGAGAGGCAGAAGCTATTAATCAGAAACCCTTGGTTCCTTTGGTCTTGAAGTTCTCACTCACTGACAGACCAAGAACCAATGATGAGCGCCTGCAGAATCTCCATCACTTTAGGTATAAACATGAAAATAATCTGTTCTCTCCATTTCAGACAGAATTGTAGTGAGTGAGATAAGCATATGTGAAACCATCTGATAAACTATAAACTATATTGCCTTCATCATTTACAATAATAATCATAACAAATACTTCTGTAAGCAATCGGGAAAACTTTTGGGATGTAAAAGATGAAAACATCATAATTCTGGGGAAATTGCACAAATAACCAAAATTTAAGTAGAAATGTTAAAACACTAATCTTTAAATAGTAAGGCTGACAAAGAAAGAGGTGAATGAGAGGATGGAGGACTTAGAATGGAAGCATGTATCAGAGTAGGGACAACTTGGCTTTGAAACTCATATCTATATCAATTGATGCCAAGAGATCACTTTGATATTACTTGCCTTTCCAATGAATATTGTCTTATATATGCTACTAATATTTTTAAATAATAAAAAAATCTCCCTATTTATACTGTGGTCAATTGTTTGAGTATTTCAGCTGAGCTAAAGGTGGGTGGCAAACCTCTGATTTCACACGCCTAAGATGAAACTTGTCGAAACAGAGGGCACTTTGTACAATTTTTGGCTTAGCAATGCCAGGCACCGCACCACTTATCCCATAATTGCACACTAGTGAAACACAGAGACACAATTATTTTTCTGGGTATCTGAGCAGGTCCCTGCATTCCTGGTCTCCATCAAACCCTGAAAATCAAGGCCGATCGATGACCTCAAAAGTCCTAATTTGGCTATGCTTGTTGTAGTCTGGGAAGCTTGCTGTACTGTGGAAAATTGAGTTGTTTTTTCTGCTTACTTGACAACACAAAAGATTTTAAAAAGTATTTCCAACCAGAGCTAATTTAAATCAGTAAAGACATTTTCTAGGGTGTGTGACAAAGAGGTTGACATCATGGGGAAATGTATAGAATGAAATGGACTTTGCCCAAGGAAGATTCCCTATGACGTGAACAAATAAATAATATTGAATAGTATATTTTTTAATAAAGCATGTTATCAAATAGCACATGATTATTTTTACCAAAGAATCTTGCCATCACTTTCCTCTGGAATGGCCTGCCAAGAGGGCATAATGAGATTTGGTGTAGGTGTGTTTTTTGGTATGAAAGGGAGTGGGACATTACACATGTGGAGGTAGAAAAGCCACAGAGGATACTTCAGACACCGTGAGGAAACCTGTCTGATGGAATGGGTTACTCACGGTGTCCAGTAGCAACACAGAGAGGGGAGTCCCAGCAGGAAGCAGATGGCGTATTCCAGTGGATTCACTGAGCAGAGTTTAATGAATGCATTATTTAAAAAGAGGTGAGAAGAGTTAAGCAACACCAAGGGGAGATGTTGGAACACACTGAGTTGACCAATGACAAGATTTTAGCACCTTCAGGTGTGAGGTGAAAAGTGGAGTGATAATGGCAAGAACCTGCAGAGCTAGGACTGGAGGACAGGACAGCCTGGAGACCACCAGCCTCTGGTAAGTGATGACAGCAGGGAGCCAGGGAGCCGGGGAGAGAAATAAATAGCCTAGGCTCATGGTTTTCCCATTCTTCGATCTCTTGGCAGTGCCTCCATTGGCCAAAGCCAACCAAGCTAGATGGCAAAGGAATCTATTAGTGTTTTCCATAAAGGCCAGCCTCCTGGTACTCAGAGTGAAATAGAGAAGATTGGGGAGGGGAGTTGGAGGGGGCAAATAGAACATATCCCAAAGAGCTGGTAAGTTAGATCAAAAGGGTATCATTGGGCTAAAGCTGTCCTTCAGTGGACAGGGATGGGGAAATGTTTGTTTCCTGTCTCTGTTCATTTATCCTGACACAAGCTTGCTCTGAACCTATTTCCTGTCACATGATAGAGGTAGCTCATGCTACAGGCAGCAAAGAACTATTACAAGCAGCTATTCTATAGACTTTCAACATGAAACACCTAAATCAAGGATTAAGGAGCAAGAATAAACAAGAAGGAGGTCCACATACAACTTTAAGACAACAATAGGAATGCTTAGATACAAAAACATTACTGTTTCTAATCTTTAGCTTCACACAATCCTGAGATTTGTGCTAATCCAAATGGTGATTAAACTAATCTCAAACTCTGTATTCATTAGCTGAGTAAACATGCTTTAGATTTTCTTTTTTCCTGACTTAGCCAGATATTGATCTGAACTGTCGAAAAGCTTACTGAGTCTCTGTGTAGACATTAAACAGAAAAAAAAGTGTCCCAGTCATTTAATACAGTAGGATTCCTTATTATGAATTTCTTTTCAAATGTTTTGATCCTTACATAGGTTTCGACATAAAAATGTTAGTAATTAAAGAGTCATAAACCTCTTATTATAATTCACGTTAACAAATACACGGCCTCTGGGTGGCTAGCCACTGGGGCACAGTGAGACCCAGTCAAAATCCTATGCACACTCTGGGTGGCTCAGCACACCGAATTGGGAACAGACTGTTTTCATAGAAGCTCTGCTTTATTCCTGGCCCTGTTGCCCATAATTATTGTAGAGCAGGACTACTTCCTGCCTTCCTGCCCCCAAAAGCAGGAAGCAGCCAGCTCTTTCAACCCGCTTTGCTCATGGCACCACCTCTCTGTAGGGGTTAGGGTTCACTGCCAGGAATTTCAAAAAAAGCGAGCTCTGTTTGGGTTTCTTATCCAGAACTTTAGCTTGAGAACAAAGGATTGAAGCAAGATCTGTAATCTATCCAGGAAACAGAGAAATGAGATGGCTTCAGGCCTGATGAATAGCAGCAAGCCAGGGGCAAGACCACAGCCCTTGCTCTTTCCCAGGTCCATCTTGGGAATCAGTTCCAGGTGAGACTTGGTGAGCCTCTCACTCATCAGGAACAACTGGGGAACTCTAGAGCAGTGTTTCTCAATCTTGGCTGCACGTTAGAATCACCTAGGAATCTTTTTTAAAATCCTGATTTCTGGGCCTCATCCTCCGGAAATTCTGTTTCTTTGTTACTAATGTTGTGGCCTCACCCCATAACAAAGAAACAGAATTTCCGGAGGATGAGGCCGAGAAATCAGGATTTTAAAAAGATTCCCAGGTGATTCTAATGTGCAGCCAAGGTTGAGAACCACTGCTCTAGAGGATGTCTGCAGCACTAAGAGGAGAAAGAGAATGTTCAGTGCCCCTTGGGATGAATATACACTGGCACTGACCCTTCCTACGTGCTGCCTCCGTGGGCCCATGCTACCTACCAGCGGGCTTTCACAGCCAGAACACCATTTGTCCGCCCTCCATCCAGCCTTTGGTAGCCCCTGAGGTCACATGACTCAGGCATCCTAGTGCCCAAAATAGATGACTTCTAATTATAATTGTTAACATGAATTGGTATTCATTGCTACTGTTGCTGATGTTTTTCTTTTTGTTTCTGGGCACAATACTAAATGTTTTATAGGCTCTTATCTCATTTAATCCTCACCCCACTGGTTATCACCCTTAACCCCATTTTATAAATGGGAAAGCTGAGTTTTAAAAAGATCAAGTCATTAAACAAGGTTCCTATGGAACAGAGCGAGGGCCCAAACTAGCAAGTGCTGTGCCATCAGTGCAAAGCACACCGTGGCACACACCTGCGAGAGGCCTCCGAGGGACGCATAACAGCACCTGCAGGACAAAAAGGAGGCTAATTTAGACAGTGGGTAAAAAAAAGGAATAGGGAAAATCTAAAGCAGGAATTGTTGATATTACTGGAAATCCCACTCTGGTATGAAAAACACAGTCGTCAAATGTATATAATCTTCACCTTAGAGAATCTGCCCTGATTTCTCACCCCTGGTTCTACCTTGGGAAAAGGACAAGTGTGGAGAAACAGTACCCTTCTATTTTTAACTTCTCTGCCTGAGAATCAGCCCTGAAGAACGAATCTTCTGATTCTTTGGCCAGAAACCCTGCCCTGGCCCTGGAATCACAATGGCAGCCAAGTAAAAGGCAGTCCTTGTTAAAAGGCCAGCCAAGCCTCAAGTCCCAGTCATTTAATACAGTGGGATTCCTTATTAGGGGCCGAATCCTCCAAGTCCCATTCATCGGGCCTAAGCTTAAAGTCTTTTTATGGAAAGCCCTTGCCCTTCCACCCTAAGTCTTTCCGTCTAGGCAGCCTGCAACCAAAGGCCTCAAGTGAGGTAACTGCACCTCCAAGGTGGCAATGTTACTTTTCCTGTCTTTAAAGTGTGAATCCTCTTTCTAGGTGGATGGATGGATGGAAGGACGGGTGGACAGAAAGACAGAAAGGCAGATAAAATAAACATTGGTATTACATTAACATTCATTATTTAAACACTTTCCTCACTTTTATCCCATTTGACTCAGAATTATGTGATCATCAGAGTGACATCTGGGCTTAAATCACAGGTGATTGAGAAGCAAAAAGGACGTGTCAGCTACTTCAAGGGAACGAACCATTTTCCCCTTATTTCTTCGTGCATCCATTCTCATACATATGCATCAAGTGCTTCGTGGGTGTCAGCTATGGTGTTAGAGCCCAGAGATACAGAGCAAACCTGTCCCCAAGGAGATCACAAGCTGGTGGGGGAAGCTGACCAATAAGCCAACAATAACTGAGAGGCTACGGGCACTTTGGAAACAGAGTAGAGCAAAGACTTCACTCTTCCTGGGGAGTCAGGGGTGAGTTGGGGAAGGTGTTTCAGAGACAGTACAGCCAGGTGAACCCTGGAAGGGATGAGTATGAGCTGATGTAATGGTAGGGACAAAGAGGCACCAGGGTCTGGCAGGCTCTAGCACCAGGGGTCTCCTGACTATGGGGGTTTGGAGAAGGGCATTGCAATAAGAGCCTGAAGGCACATCCTGTGTCTCAGATGTCTTCACAGGGCTCTGATCTCCCCTCCCCGCCCCTCCACCCCCCACGGAATTCATCTTGCTTCAACCCCAAGGGATCATCATTTCAATTGCTGAGCACTACCTGGCCCAGCTGAAGGTTCCATTTTCAAAATAAATATTGTAAATAAAGTACCAAGTTTGTGTAAACTACTCCTGCCATGTTCAAGGTATTAGCCTTTTTTTTAACTTAATCTTTCAAATTGAACCTTAAGCTGGTTTCTCACTCATTCCCCATTTTTAATGCAAACAGGCTCTTCAAGGCTGTTTTGGATAATTACAGAGGAGTCCCAGTTTCTGAATAGCAAAAAGATAAAGTAAAACTGTGGTTCCAGTATTCAACATCACATAACTAGAGTTTCCTAAATAGTAACCTGAAGATTTGCAAAATCTGTCAGAGAGAGAAATGAACCAAGGCAATTTGGAGCTAGAGTTGACCTGTAAACTAAAGCTCTCCTGCAGTTAAAGGAGACATGGGAAAGAAAGCAGGAAGGGGAGAGCCCTGAGATGGGAGGTGGGACAGCCTGTTCATCGGACCTTCACTGTAAATGCCCACAGATCCACCAGGAGAGAGATGCAGCCAGAGTTGTCACAGTGCTGAGGTGAACCAGCTCGTGTAAAGACTGGACTGAATGACTAAAAAGACAGGCATGGTGAACATATTAGTCAGTTCAGGTGGAGAATAATAAATAGAGAAGTCCACAGTTTCTCTGTAGGATGCCAAGAGAGTGTGCGAATTATGTATACAAAGTCAAAAAGGGTGTATAGCAAGCCTGCTGGGTGCAGAATACCATGTGTGACAGAAGTTTAAATTTTGGATTCTCATGGAAAAGTACCATAGAGCTCCCTGACAAACGCAAAATAAGCAGAATTCCAGGAACTCGGATGATGACAAACATACAAACCATTTTATTCTTCTTTGAACTCAGTAGCCGTATGTTTTGTCCTGTTTTGTTTTTTTAATTAATGATATAATCAAATAAATGTACCTTAGTGTTTGAAGATCAAGACCTAACAAAGTAGATGTAAACCCAAAACTATTCCTGATTATCAAAAATCCAGGATAAGAATCACAATGTTAACATATGTCCCTTAAGAGTTCTAGTAATTTATTATCTTTGTTATCACTTGGTTTTTCAAACAATAAATTGTGAAGGCATTCTTTTTAGAAATAAATATTATAAAAATGAATTCTTATAACTAAAAATTATACAAAGATATAAGAGAAGTCGATATAAAAAAAAAAGTAAGGCCTAGTTATAAGTCCCTACATTTGGTTAGTAATTTGTGATTGACAAAGGTTGTTTTGCATATTTTCTTATTTGATCCCAACCATTTTGTGAAGTAAACAGGACAATTTGTATTATCCCCATCCTCCCGAGGTGAAACCCAATCCTCAGAGAAGCTAAATGTCAAAGATGTTGACCCAGTCAATAAGAAACAAAGCAAAGGCAACCTACCATGTCTGCTAGTTCTTAGTTATCAAACAACTTGAATGTTGTCAGAACTGTATCATGCTATTTAACTACTAGCAAAAGGAAGAACGTGGTTGCTTTTAAAATGAAAACAACCAGTTCTGTCAATCAGGTGAAATTCAGTAAAATAAAGTACAGAAGCATAGACTTGATAGAGCAAAGAAGAATGGAAATCAAAAACAGATGCAAAAGAGTTGCATTTACTACCAACCAATGCCAACTATCATGAGGAGTTTTACTGGACCATCAGCACCCTCTCCCTCAAATCACTTGTGGTGTGTCCCCCCAAATTAACACTTTTAATAAGGAATTTCAAGAGGTACCCAATATTGTTGTTTTTAGTCAAGTGAAATGAAATTTTGTTAAGAAGAATGTAATAGTGGACTCTAGCTTGCACTTATTTGGTACTTTTTATAATCTTAAGGCATTTCCATTTGAATTATATCATCTTATTGTCTTCAAAGGCAATTGGACTACACAGCAAACGCCATTTAATGGTAGGAAAGTGTTGCATAAATATCTCAAAATACCACAAAAAATTTACCAGTTGAGCTCTGCTCTCTCTACTCCCAGTGTAAACTGTGCAATTTAGTCCCTTCGTGAAACAATAGCTATTACTTATAGGGCCTCAGAGCGAAAGCACTGGATGTCCATGTTTATTCATTGTATAGCATTTATTGTAATCATATCAATAAGGCACTGTTTCTATGGGCCAGCTGCATGAGACATGGAAATAGCTTTGTTTTAGAACACTCTCTTTGTATTTTCTGTTTTAATAGAATTTTGTCACATATGGCTGTGAATTCTACTAAGCGTGTCAGCTTGGAGAGTTTATTTGCAAGATGTATCCCCTCTGCTTGCCCTGTGCTATGATGGCTTACTGAACAAGTTGAACATCAGACTCCCTAGTTAGTGGAGCCCAGGGAGAAGAATTTTTAACTTTCCCAAGTGAAACTGGTGATTTGCCAGATTTTGAAATAACTGTTGTATGGAGCATCCTTTTTAAATTTTACTATAGATATAGATTGAATCATATTTTCAGGATTCTGTCTGATTATTATTATATTATTACAATGTAAACTTTTCTTCAGACAAAAACTAAATCCCAATCTCATAAAAACTCTTCTTAGTATATGGCTCTCTATTTGTATTATGGTCCTTTGATAGAGACCAAGTAATATCCTAGCATATAAAAATTGCTAAAGATATCTAAAAAAATTCTTAAATCCCCTTTGTGTATCTTTCATTCTTTCCACACAGCTGAGGTTTGTGCTGTGAGCATAAACACAAAGAGAATGGAGAATTGAGCCCTTAAAAATTCAGTGAGAAAATTACAGTTTGATTTTCATGTTAATCCATTCCTCGTCAAAATTATATTTGGGACATCTGAGTGAAAAACCAAGCACATCTCATTCACTGCACTACTTCTATAGAATTCATGGCAGTTTAGCCATGAGAAAATCACAAAATCACTAAAACAAATAAACCTAAGTGCATATATAATGCTCAGTGGGATACAAATAGCCTCTTCACTGCTGGTCTTGCAAAGTCTCCAAGAAGAGATAGTAAATTAACATGTAGCATAACTCTCCCCAACCCCCCAAATCTTTGATCTTATACAATGGTTTGCCACCTGCTTCAACAGTCTTAAATAAAATTGTCTATAATGTTGGAAGGCTGGACTCTTCTCCATATAGACTGCACAATATACCCCAGGTCCAACCCGTGAGAAGATATGCAGAGTGGTACAAAGCATAACGATGTGCATCTGGAGTCAACAAACACTATCCTAAAAACACTGCAAATAATGTTAACCCCAGGGTTTGCATCCCTCCCTTTCTCTGTGATCTTTCTCTCTTTTTTTCCCCTCCCTCCCTTTGCTTTGAGCCTTCTGACAGCAAGTACTTGCACAGTTACTTTAGGTTACAATATGTTATCCCCAGTGGAAATCAGAAGCTTTCATTCAAAAGGTGGCCACTCTTGACCTCTGACCCTGGTGCCTCCCACCCCGCTGCTCCACTCCATTTTCTGTCTCCATGGAACTGAATAGCCAAGTGGAAAAATGGGAGCAGGCAGAGTCTATAGCTATTCACAGACCATCCGCTGCCCCCTTCCCCCTCACCCCCCCCACCTCCAAAAAAAGAGAGAGGGAAAGATGAATGAAACTCATTCATCAATAAGCAGGAGATGAAAAAGAAAGCACTTTTGGCTGAAAAGCAAGCTAAGAAGCAGAGAGGGGAAGAGACGGGGAGTGCCAGGAAAGAAACCGAGAGGAGTAAGGGAACGTGTGTGGATGCAAGTGGTGAGTTCTCGAAAAAAACCCAGATGAAAAGCAGCATCGCACACGTCCCCAAACTGAGTTACCTGTAAGGCTTGAAAATGAATGCCTGTTGCCTAAGTCACCATCTTAAAACAGAAGAGTGCACCTATAGGGGAGTCAGCCGAGAGGGCCTGGAGCCTCTGGGATCTGAGATTGTCCCTTTTTTAAGCATCCTGGTGGCACTGTTTTTGGAGCTGGGAGGAATGGAAATAGGACCCCTGCTCAGAGAGTTGGGAACTGCACACTCCCAGAAGGCCCCACACTCATCCAGAGGAAATGTTTGAACATATCAGAAAGCACGTCATAGCACATATGGTTTACACTATATCTAGAGTCAATCTGTATTTCCACAATCTTGGCTGAACAATTTGATGTGCCCAAATCAAACTGCAATATAAGATAGTGACTCAAATCAGACTAGCCAACAGCCTTACAGCTGACCAATGTGGTCACAGCACAGAGGCCGGCAAACAAAGAGTAGTTCCTCTCGATCTAAATGAAAAAAAAAAAATCAGCATTTAACTCAGATCAATCTCAAAACTAGAAAGATTTCAATATTTCTGTATTTTCTTCTTCCCCCACAAGATGTAAACATTTCCTGAGTCATTAATCATTTATCTGAAAACCTGTGTTTTTTCCTCAGATGAGTGCTATGTCTGAGATTAGTACTCCAATAATGAAGTTTTCATTTTATGTGAATCAAAGTAAGTGCCACATGCATTCAACTAAAAATGTTTGGGCAAGAAGATGTTTCTATTACCTTTTAGTCCATTCCTCTTCCACCAACAGGACATCCTTAGCACCACTTGAGCTCAATGGGAGCTGTGTTTGCAGGAAACTGTCTCCCTGCTTCCTCACTGACATTTTCCAGCCACTTCCAAAGAGAATTCTAAAACCATTGTGCCAGCAAATTTGGCATTAGTCCTGCCTATTTGCACTTTTCCTTTTATATTTTTCACCTCTAGTGACACTTTTCCAGCTATGCTCTCTAGACTGTGAGATCTTAAGCATAAGGATATGCACAAAGGAGGTGATGTGACTGGAGAAAAAATAAGGATGATGCTGATAGTAAGACTGGCAAATTCTCATGAGCGTGAATCATTGAGTGGAAATTTCATGGGCTCCAAGTATACCTACTTACCACCATAACGGGAAAGGCGCTTGAGGGTCTCCAAAAGTCACAAACGGGAGGTAGAGATGAGTGTGGAAGAATCCCTCTTCAAGGAAACAATCAGAAGTTCTAGTTCTAACTATTGTCACCACTAAGAAGGACAGAGATTAACCTGTAGCAAATACTCCTGTAATTACTCCCTCCCTACACTTTCCCTTACCTCCTCCCCTTACAAGTCTACAGATTCTCATGAAAAGCACTGAAGTGGGGACTAGAATGCAGAAGCAGAGTGGATTCAATGCCTTTTGGGCCTCTGCCAGATTCTCATTAGGTCCTGGACATGTGAGCCAATGCTGATTGCCATGGCTGATCTACCCGAAATCTGCCCTTCCTGAAACACTAGCCTTTGTTCTTCTAGTCGCCGTCTTTAAATGGGGATTTGGGTGAGAGCAATACCAAAGGGACCGTCATTATACACCCATTCTTAGGAAACTGATGGGCTCTAAGTCTTTCTGGCTGAAAGCTCTGACAGGGTGAGATCACACTGGATTGTAGAATCATTGCTTTCCCCTGTAAGTCGGGTTACAAATGAGAACTAGAATTGGGAGGGAGGGTAAGGAGAAGGATAAAGTAAGAGTGTTTTCCCTCAAATTCACTTTACTTCATGCTGGAGTGAGAGGCCCACCATACTCATGGAAGGCTAATTATATAAATCAGATGCCCTGGCTGAGTTTCCAACCCCCTGGGAGCAGGGAGAGCTAGGAATAAATGAGGTCTTCTGCAAAATGAAAGAAGCCCTTTGAAAAAATGCCAAAACCCATGGTTGTACAGCTTAACTCACAATTTATTTTATAGGAACAGAAAAACCTGGACCAAGGATAACAAAAATAGCTGAGTTTTCATCTTCCAGCAGATTTCGAAATGTGTTCTGAATTTATTTACCTCCTTGATAGTATCTATTTGTCTTTACTTTGCATCATCAAATATGACAACTCCTGAGATGTTCAGATATCTGAATGAAATCTGACTAGTGTTTTAGGAAGATAGTATTTGTGTTAGGGCGTCGTGGGAATAGCCATTGCTCGGGTTGCCAGGGCTAAACATGGTAGGGAAAATAGCAGCGGTAAGGAACAAGGTCACAGACCTTTCGTTCTGGCCAGCACTCACGAGCATGCAATCTTGAGCAGTCACTTCACTTTCCAAGGCCTTAGATCCCTCATATGAAAATAATGGGTTTGTTGGACACTAGCAACTAGTGATCTGTGATACTAATCCTCCATCCATGCCACAAGTAGTCAGTCTCAGATGAACAACTGCAGTTCCAACCAGATATCAACGGTGTACATGACAGTTACTTTGAATATCAGATTTAAAGTTTGGACTTGGTAGATGTTGACACCTTCTTCTCCCTATGAGTCATCTCAGCCTCCATGAAAGTTCATCCTTATTCTTGTCCCAACTCATTGATACTGCCTCCTGCTAGATCCACTGAGATATACTAGGAGCACCTGAGAGCTATTTAATTTCTGACAATGTTCGTTCCTCTTTTTAGAGCAAGACATGAAAGATACCTGGATTCCCAAACTGGGTGCTTGGACATCATTCAACACATGCTTGCTAGAATAAATCATTATATAAATCATTATGTAAATTTTCAAATGAAAAGGCCATTTAATTATTTGTAAGAATGCCTCCAACTAGATGGAGGGCTGATTTATTCATCCTGATTTTTCATTCCAATAATCCATTTTTCTTATGTGTATTTCTGATCAGACCAACTAATTAAAATTTATTTTGGCCTGATTAAGAACTCAGACTGAACATATAGGCATAAATCAAAATCATAGCAGTACAGAAGAGATGAAACAGATGACTAAGACCATCTGGTCTAGCCCATTTTTCAGAGGTAAGAGGCTCGGAGAGATGAGATATCTTGCTCAAAATCATAAACTCATACATATGGCTTGTGGTGGGATGAAATCAAAAGCCATATTTCAGTATACCCAAGCCAATGGTCTTTTTATCATGCCATATTCTGATTCTGTTAAAAGTTTTTACTTAAATATACACTGTATATATATATATATATTGAATGTATATATATATTTTTAATATATATGTATACGTATATATACCTTTAATATACATATATCTTTAATATATATACTTAATGTGGGTCATCCAGTTTGGTGTTTTGTATGCATAATATGGCTAATAATTCTGAGATGAGATTTCACAGTGTGCTTTAAACTATACCATCCCATCTGATAACACCAACAACACTGCCCAGTAGAAAAGGATGCTGAGTAATTTTCCCAAAGTCATTGAAGAACTCCCCATAACACCCCTGCATAGTCACTTCTATCTCTGCCCTTGTTCATGCAAAGTGCCAGAGGCTGGAATGAAAGAACATTCCAAGATTGGCTGTGTTCTTTGGAAGCAAGAAACCACTTCATCTGTTCATGGAATCTTGAAACCATCTAGGATTATATTTCCTGTCCTCTTTCCCCAAGGGGAGCAGTTACAAGATTCCTACTGAGGGACGCACCTATGTCTTAGCAGTCCTGCTCCCTTTGACTTGCTTTTCTTCCAGCCTCTAAAAACTTTGTCTAGCCCAGGGATAGAAATAGCTATCTCTTATAGAACCAATTCACTCTTTACTGTTATAACATTTTTTATTTTTTTAATTGAATTTCTTGAGATGGAATTAGTTAATAAAACCATATAGGTTTCAAGTGTACAATTATATAACATGTCAACTGCATGCTGCATTGTGCACACAGCACCTAAAGTCACATCTCTTTGTGCCACTGTTTATACCCCTTTTGCCCTCTTCTACCTCCCCCCACCCCCTTTCCCTCTGGCAGTCACCATACTGTTGTCCGTGACTGTTGTTTTTGTTGTTGTTGTTTGTTTGCTTGCTTGTTGCTTAATCCCTTCACCTTTTATACCCAGCCCCCTGTTATTATAACTTTTGTGTGTGTTTTTTTCAAAGTAGGAACAGGTATTGAATCTGTTACCTCTATTACAAACCCCTGCTTTATTGTTATAATTTTTATGCCCAGAGTCCCCATGGCTTTGGAAGCTCCAAAACTGACTGCTACTCAAAAGTCATAAATTGTGCTTTCTTTTCCTGGATCTTCTATAACTACTTTCTCATTAGGATTACATTATGAAATCATTTTCTATCTGCTCCAAAGAAGAAGAAATGCATACATACTATGCACATTGCTACATCCTACCACTGGTGATTAGATTCCCAAAGCAGCTGACCCAAACCTATTGAAACCACTTACACCAAGTTGCTGGTGATTTCTGGGGTTCAGAGTGTGGTAAGGCAAATTTTTGTTAATATCACAATAGGGGCTCCATTAGGGTGATCTGGCCATGATCAGTCTATATTCTAAGAAAGGTGAAGATTAAAATCTCTGTATCACGCAGAATGGCCAAGGATAAGGCGCTTCTGACCCACCCTTTCCATCTCTCTTCAACACATTGGCTTTGAGGAAATTCCTGGAATTTAGTCACTGTTCTAGGGATTATAAAGATTAGGGAAGAGCAAGAAGGTCTGAATCAACTGGCTAACCCTACATTTATTGGATTAACCTGATATTTTGCCACTTAAAAGGCTCAAATGCAAATTAAGTTACCTCCAGACCTGAGAGGTTGACTTAGTCTATCAATTCAAATGGCCATAGGAAGAGGGGACAAAAAGAGAAAGTATCCAAAACAGACACTGAGATAGATCCTCAAGCAGAGTAGAGTGAGAGTTAGAGACGATTTCTCTGTGAACTGGGTGGTTGGAATGAGTGAGGAAATTGGTTTATATTGTCAAATGACCTCGTTATACAAAGGTAGGCGGGCCTGGTTTTAAGATACAGGTGGCAATTCTGAAGCTCTAACAACACCCGTAAAACCTACCAGGCATCATCAACATGGGAGAAGTGTTCAGATTGGAATGAGAGCATATTATTGTCTCTTCTGGGGCCGATCATTTTCAAAGCTGATTTTTAAATGATTATAGTTGTAATCATTCTCCAGTGGAAATGAATATAAACTAGGGTGTGCAGCAATGTGGCAGCCAAATGAACCCATCCATTTCTCTTTGGGGAGTCTCTGCAGGGAACATTTCTCTGCAGTGGGCAGTTTTATTGGGAGGTATTTCACTTGCTTTGCTACCTATGACAGAAATCGGGGTCAATGAAACAGGAAACAAGGAAGCGGGATGCCTACTACAGTGAGAAATGAAAGATAAAACTTTGCCTGGTTTGACATTTTTCGGGGTGGTTTGTTCTGTCCACTTGCTTCCTTCATCTGCTGCTTAGCTGCAATCTCCAGTTTCTGAGCTATACTCTTTCTCAGCTTTCAATTCAGTTTAGACACCTACCTTTTGAAAAACTGTTGCTATTTGTTTTATTAACTACTACCCTACCCCTCCCCTCTATTTAATGAAAAATAGAAGTTATTAACACTGAAGAGATTTTTAACATTTGGTCTAAGGGAAGAAAAAAAAGGAAAGTGAAGAAAGGTCCAGAAAATTCTATATATTTTAATAAAAATTTCAAAGTATTGAAATAGAGTCATAATCTAACTTAATTTATGATGAAGCAAATGTATAAAACATACATTTTGGAGTGAAGAAATTGGTTGATATTAACACAAATTCAACTATTCTTTACTGACTCCACTTGTGAAAATCAAGTGAAAAGGGATTGAACATAATAATAACACATATACTGTGATATGTGTTATTTATACTATGATATTATTACAAAACTCTTCTGGGTGCTTGAATGTATTTTAGTAAAATCTCTTTTTCTCCCCTTTGATTTCCCATTCCTCACCCATCTTGCTGAAGCCCAGAGCCCTCCTGCTGACCTCACTCCCCAAAGGAACACTTGAGAGTCATCTGACTTCTCTGTTTCCAAGTCTCTATGATGGACTGTCTTACTCAACACCCACTCCAGCCCTCATCCAGGAAGTAGGAAATGAAAATCAACGCATAGAAACAGTAACAAAACAAATCAAATTTAAAAACAAAAACAACAACAACAAACCCACCAAAACTATATTTCCCAGCTTATCTTAGTGCTGTTTTGCAGGTAACTTAAGGAATTTTCACTCATAAGAAACTTTGGGAAATAATTCACCAGGAGACAAAGATAAGGTGTGTGGGTGAGGAGTGTGGCAGAAGGGCTTGGTTTTGGAGGGAGTAGCTCTGTTAGCTGCCTTGTGACTCAGCCAGGGATCCTGGTTCCCTTCCTTCCTGTTAAAGACAGAAATGGTGTCACAGCTGTTTTTTGATTGTGGCAAAGGCAGCAGCTCCCACAGTGACCCAGCTCTGCAGTGTGTTTTTAAGAGTCATTCCCAGAAGCTCAACCAAGAATCCATTTATTTAGCTCTTCTAATAATTGTGGGAACCATGTCTGTCCCTTACTTAATTTTTCATTGCTTAAACTAACCAGGGGGATTTGTTGCTTGAAACTAAAAGAAAAAAGAAAAACACAAAACAACAACAACAACAAAACAGAAAGACCTAAACTAACTCCCAACCCACGCTTCCATAACTGTCAAAGGATGAAATAAATTCTCACTAAGATTTTCATTTCACACATGAGTAACTTCTGAAAATTTATGAGGCAAGGTCCTCTCTATCTTTTATAAGGTTTAAAATCTAGTGTAGTATATATATCCTATCTATGGATTGAAAAGCTCCTATTCATCTACTTAGGAACCCACCAAGAACCCATACCCACTCAGAACATAACCTCTTCTCAACATTGAATGTTCACCATATACAATCTCACTGGACTGGGCTAGTCACAGATTTATTATCCAGCCTCTTGGATTAGCTGGGAAATCACAATAGGCAGGAAGAAGAAGGTATCTATTTGGTGTCATTGAAAGGTAGCTCTAAGCTATGCAACACAGCCAACATTTTCAGAAGGTTGTATAATACCCAAAAAGATAGAATCTCAAGACAGGCTCTTTAGAAGAGGATCTGTATTGAGTACTCCATGGACAAAAGCAGGTTCAATGATATCAGGACTCATTACTATTTTTCCTATTTATTGGCCTACTTTGTTCCATGCATTAGGGCATATGGCAGAGATAAGACTCACCAGTGAGTTATCCACTGTTAACCAAAGACAGATATGTATAAAGATACTTATAGCACAAGGCAAGGTTGGCATTAGAGAAGTGAGTGAAAAGTGATGTAAGAATGCAGAGTCTGTCTCAGGAGATTAGATAGGCTTACAAGTCAAGGGAAAATATATACACAAGAGTACAGAATACATTATGCCTATATTAAGTTCTTTGGTGTACAAACCCATCTTTCTATATGCTGGTTTATGATGCTCCATGATTCCTTAGTGTTTTATTTTCAGTTATCTAGTTCATAACTTTATACATAGTTAACTAGTATTAAGATTCATTCTCTCTGTGAAAATAATTGGTGTGGTTTATCTCTTGGCTGGTCCTGATTGATACAAAAAATGACAGTGACATGAGATCAGGTATCAGACCCTCATAGATGTCATTTAGGGATCGGTTTGGTTATGTCCTTGGGTCTGAACCCAGTGATGGGCTCCATGCCAATGGAAAAGAGGATGCTAATAATTATGCCATGCAATGGCATCGCAATTCATCAAATGAACACCCGGGATTGATTGTGACTGTGAATAAAGGTCAGTCTTGAGAGCCCAGATGGCTGTTGTCCTTGACCAAGACAACACTAATGATGACTATAAGGACTGTGGTGTGGGCTGGATTCTTCTGAATACTCCACAGTGATTATAGAAAGAAGTGAAAATTTCAGGTCTAAAATCACAAATCACAGAGGAGAAGCAGTGTGACAGCCTAAAAGAATCTCATCTCTCATAACCTCTGGACTGATGTCGCTGAAAATCAAGCACAGTGTTTAATCGTGCATGTTCCAGAATTACAAACAATGTTGAAGTCACCATTTCACCAGCTCTCTCGTGTGTAAGTGAGGCCAATGTTTGGAAAGTGGAGTTCTTGACATTTGGAAAAGGGAAAATTGGTTGGACTCACACAAGACCCAGGCTCTAACATATCTGAGTTACTCTGAGTTTTCCTCCAGCAACTATTACGGACAGCCTAACCTAGGGCCAACTGTCAAAACAGAGCTGTGTCTGCAGTGTTCCAGCTCCAGCATCACAGGGTAGACTGTATGGGGAGGGTTGGAGCTGAGAGACAAGAGCCCGGCACATGTGTGCAGCTGATTGTACAGAGTGTGAGAGGTAACGCTAAGTACCTGAAAGACCTAGTTATGCAGATCCGTGATCTGAGGTCTCTGCCTCTGTTTCTACATTTGCATATTGAAAAGAAAATACTGGACTAGATTGGTAGTTTCACTTTTAAGTAGCAAAAACCTCATTAAATTAAACCATGTAGGAAACTCAAGGATATAAAACAGGTAAAAAATAACTTGCTCTGATTATATCTTCAACCGAAATGGGGGACCTCCACTTGCCTGCATCTACCCTCAGGCACCTCTTCAGAGTTGAATGGCTCTACTGAATATGGTTGGTAAACTTTTCAATAGAATAATCTCTTACCATCCTTCTTAACTCGAAAAGAAACTGATTCAGAGTACCTGTTCTTAAAGTGTGGTTCTCAGACCAGAGGTGGCAGAAAAGAACATTCTCAAGGCTGTGAACTCAGACTAGCTCAGCTCAACTCTACCTCCTCCCTCACTTGGAACAAGGTGCTTACCCTCTGCTCTCATTTCTACCCCTGGAATTTCCATCTTGAGGGCCCCCTCCACAGTAAGGGAACACAAATCACACAGGAAAATCCCCTGGGAGGACAAGCAAGCAGTGTTCCTGAGAAATTCAGAGTGAGGCATTTTCCAGGACTCCATCTAACCAAGTAAAGCAATGGAAAAGATCTTTATAAAGGCAGGCCAGGGTCACCTCACATTAAAAAGGGGGGCCTCATATCTTTTAAACAAGAGGGGGGCTGGTTTCAAAAATGACCAATGGTAGATACCAAGAGGGCCCCAAGGAGAGTGGAAAGCATTTTCTTTGCTGCAGACACTGGCCAGCAATTCAGCAAGAACAATCAGCAGGGGGACTAAAGGCCTCCTGGGGAGCATTGGGTTACAGAGTGGGTTCCCAAAGCATCACCTTTCCTACAAATTAGCCAGCTGCCAGACTTGGTAAACATCATAAATCTCGAAGAACAGGGCTGCACTCAGGAGGTGACCCAGGTGTTTGACCACGGAGCATGTTGAAATATGCAAGGCCAGCACTGCCTGTGCCAAATGGGTCACAGCCACCCCTCTGTGCTCGAGTTTCCCAGGCCCCTGAGTAGAACTGCTCACAATTAACTGCTTTGTCTGCCACCAGGCCCGCCTCGCTGTTGGACATGGGGTTCCTCTCAGGTTGGTGGTCTCACTCTCTCTCCTTCTCCCTCTTTCTTATTTCTACACATGCATAGCAATCTTAATCAGAAATCACATCAGCCACCTAGAGATTTTTTGAGATTGCTAGCGAATCCATCACTTAGGATGCCGGGCTTGATGAAAAGAGAGAGCAGAGGGCTGGGAAGGGATTCAGGCTCCCGGTCCTCTCCTCCTTGCCCTGGACTCCGCATCTGAAGTGCTTTTGTCATTCTGTCCTTTGGTGTCCTCAGGAGCAGGAGCAGAATAGGATTTTTTAAGTTTCTTCCCACATGGTCCATGAGAATTAAATTTGAATATAAAGAATTTTATAAATGTCCAAGCACATGATTGCTTCTTTAAGCTTTCTAATGAGCAGTGGGTGTGAGAATACGGATAGAGAGGATGAGAGGAATCCTGGAGGTCCTCAATGTGGCAATCTGTACACCCCAGCACTCCTGGCCACATTCACGGAAGTCCCAGCTTTGGGAAATCTTATAGACTTTGGGACTTTACTGACTTCCTTTGCATCTAGTCCAGGAACTTCAGAATATTTCAGTCCCATATCAACACATGCAGTGATGGGTAACCATGGGATTCTTCTTTGTCTATCTCTTTATTTTATAGGACCTTCTAAATTAAATACAAGGAAATAATTATATGTAGGGCACTCAATATATAAATAGTGCTACCTTGCAGACTACTGTTATATTTTATTTTTAAATATTTTTATTGATTTTTAGAGAGAGAAGAGGGAGAAGAAGAAAATGAGAGACACATCAATGAGAGAGAAACATCAATCGGCTGCCTCCTGCATACCCCCTCTGGGGGACCAAGCCCACAACCCATGTGCCCTGACCAGGAATTGAACCAGCAACCTTTTGGTGCACATGATGATGCCCACAACTGAGCCACACTGGCCAGTGCTATTGTGCCATATATATTTTTAAAAATAGACATAGTCCCTTCCTGAAATAGTTTACAGTCTTTGCAGGAAGAAGACACATCAATGAGAGGCTGAGTGACTTGGGACATGTGAATAAGTACCCTGGGAGCTCAAGGAGTGCACGGACAGGTCCCAGATAAGATGGACTTGAACCTTTCTTCATAAGAAGCAATCTAGCGGCAGAGAACCCGCTGGAGCCGGAGCTTCAAAATGGATGAAGAATTTCTGTACCTTGTCACTCCCATGCTGGCCCCGGGAAGAATTCCAGTAATTCCAGAGATTTCAAATAGGAAAGGCAGGTAGAATTCCACAGATTCCTTTATGTAGCATTTATCATATGTGGCTCCTCATGAAATACTTGTATATCCTTCGGCTCATTATGTATGATTTTAAGAAAACACATGGCAGGCTCTAAGTTTAATTGTGTCCCCAGTTTTCTCAGAGACCTGACACATAAATGTGTGTGCCATAAATGAACAAATGGCCACGGGCTTTTTCTGAATCGTGTGCTACCCCTCCTCCTTCATTCAGAGTGTTTGCTGTCATTCACCATGAGGTCGCTGTGAGGTTATAGATAGGGTGTGGATTTCGGAGTCAGACAATGGAGTTCGTATCTAGCTTTTGCTAATTACTATTTGATGACTCGTGAAATCTATGTAACCTTTCTGAGACCTGTCTCCTTCGTTTTGAAATGGGACAATAACATTTCCCGTGAAATAAGGTATGTGAAAGCAACAAACATAGAACTTAGTACAGAATTACCAGCACCCAAGCTTCCTTGTTTGTTCTCTGTTTTTGTCTTATTGTTTGTAACCAGTGTCATTTGTCTCTCCTTTTTTACATTACTAAAGGGAGAACCTTTCTGATCCAGCTACCTACCTGTCTACAGGGTGTCCCCAAAACATGTATACACACTTTAACAGCTGATAGCTTAATTGATGTTTCTTTCTTTCCAGACAGACTAAACTATGAATAAAGGAAATTCATCCTCAAATGCTACTGGAAGTTTGAAAACACAGTTGAAATACAAACACAGCCTTTATAATTATTCAAAGTGTGTGTACATTTTGGGGACACCCTATATTTCTCTATCAGTTCACCCCACTAATACCCAAGCTATGTATTTCTACTGATTTGCATAACAGCTCATGACTTGACTTCTCTAGTGATACACACATTTGCCTTCAAATCTCACCTACTAACCCAAAAACTTGTGCAGTTTGTTTAACAATTCTCAGCCTCAGTTTTTTCATCAGTAAAATGGAATTAATTAGTTTCCATGCCTTATAGAACTGTTGTGAGGATTAACTGAAGTCATATACATAAAGAATTTACCAGTTTCTGGCTGGGAAAAAAAAAGCTAGATATTACAGAGCTTGCTCCTCTTCCCCTTCAGTCTCCAGGGAGGCTATACTTTAATACCCCTAATCTGAGAGTTATTTCTGAGTATTTCCTTAAAATTTTGAATCAAGACACTGCAAGGGACTGAGAGCAAACATTGCCTGCATTTCAGTGAGACAGCAGTGTTCCTCCCACAGCTCAGGGTTCTTTTTTTGGCTGCTCAACTTCCTCTGTAGTCATTGAAATGGAAACTCAGAACTTCTCCCCTGTAGGGTTTTGTTTTCCATTTCATCAGAATCTGACTGAGATCTCAGCCTGTCTCTGGGTATCCACAAAGGGTATTCAAACCTGAACAGATGAAAAGACAAACTGCCAAGACTTCAGGCCCCTCCAGGCTGGGCAGTGAGTCTGCCTGCCCCCCCCCACCCCCGCGCCCCTCTCCCTCCCACCCCCAGCCTTCACAGCTTTGCTAAAGAACCCGTTGACATTACATTTTTCTACATTTAAGTGACTTCAGAGAGTCAAAGGAAAAGGTGAGATAGTCTAGGTCATTTTTCCAGCCCATGCTCAATACTACTGCCCTCCTTGATATGCCCTCTCCATACATATTACCAATCCACATGTCTATGTTCCCAGGACATTGTAAAAGGCAGAAAACAAATCCCTCCCTCTTCCTAGCTTCTGAGATTCCCTTGCACTCAGCATGTATGCTCAGTATGTGCTTGCTGGCTTAGGATACAAATATATGCATTCATATTTAAATGACATCCATTGAGCATTCTCAATTTTTATACTATTGTTATTACTGTTACTGTAATTACTGCTATTATTTCATGCCATGGGGGAATAAAAGAGTCTACTTTTTTTATTTTCCTACTCAGCTGTCAATTCACACACATACTCTCACACAAACCCCTTCTCCAAGCTCACACTCACCCCTCACTTCACCTGATAAAAAGAGTAAGAGCCACACGTGGCATATAAAATCTTTCTTTAAAGCAGAACATTTTAGTGTTGAACTTAAAATGCAGACTATATTTTCTAACTAGCCTATTCATGGTATTTAATTATAAATGGATCATTTCACACTTCTGGGAAATTTGGCAGCGCTGTTTTTCTGTTAGACTTCACTACCTGTCCTCATATTCATAAATATTATTTATTATCAAGATTAGAACACGTCTGCTCTATCTAAAATGTGAAGCTATCATTGGGAGAAATAAAGAAAAAAATCTCTGGAAGATAGGATTTAAAAAGCTAACATGCAAATGTGAGGAATACTGTAGAAAAAAATATGATGCTGGGAACTGAATAGAGAAAAATAAGTAAACTTTTATGACATGGTGGGGATTTTTTTCAAGTTGGCATTATTGCTTTCTCTTGATTTTCTGACATTAGCTTGTCAACTGAATTTTCTTTCTAGCAGTAGCTTTCCACAGACCAGCACTCCGGCTCCTCTGGTCCTAAAGTTCCTTGTCAACCTGCTCACAGGAGACCTGCTTACTCCTCTTCAGGTATCTTGACCTGCAGCTTATTCATCTTGCAGAGCAAGCTGGGACCCCCTGTGTTATAACTCCTGGTTTTCCTTTACCCAGACTCAAAGTAAGCTCTGAGGTGAGCTGTATGTGTTGTGGCTTGATAATGAGTATTCATCAATGCACTTTGTGTCTTCCAGCATCCCATTCAGAGCATCCAAGCTAATGGAAGCTAAAGAAATAACCAGACAGCTGGTAGACCTCCTATGCTCTGGCCAATCTTGTTCTCATACTCCAGGTGCTGTAAATTATATAACCCATGCACAGCTAAACAAGCAAAGCTCCAAGTTCTCAACTCTCTCCTCCAAACTCTGAGATTAATACCACTTATCAAACTGGCTGCAAGGCAGGCTTTCTACTGGCTCAGGGCTTGCCTAAGAACAAAGAGATGTTTGTTTTGTGAATAGAAAATCCTTTACACCAAATATGGTTTGGATTTCTGTTTGGCTTTAAAATAGTTTTTAACCAAATACTTTTATATAGACTTTTCTCTCTCTCTTTCTCTCCATATACATATGACTTTAATACCTATAACCTGAGAAAGATAGATACTATATATAAATATATATACACACATATATATGATCTATATCTTTATATATAGGAAAATACTTTGTATATAAGAAATATAGTTATCCTATCTAATAAAAGAGTAATATGCAAATTAACCATCACTCCCTCACTCCGTCACAAAGATGGCAGTGGCCACGGAGCTGGAGTGAGCAGGAGGCTTGAGTTGCCCCTGTGATGGAGGAAGCCCAGCTTCCTGCCTGCCCTGCCAGCCCTGAGCTCTGCTCAAGGCTACAAAGTTTCAATTATAGAAGATAAATAAATCCCAGATACCTGCTTCCAGCCGCTGTGGCCTCCACTCAAGGAGGGGCTGGGACCTTGGGTTGCCAGGAGCAACCCAGGCTTTGAGCTGGACCAAGGCTACAAAGTTTCAATTATAGAAGTTAAATAAATCCCAGATACCTGCTTCCAGCCCGCGGCTGGACAGCCTGAAAATGGCCATCAGCCCCTCATCCAGGCTGGCCACACTCCAAAGTATGGACCCCCACCCTGAGGCTTGACCAGCCTGCAAACTGCCTAGCCTGGAAACAGCCCTCAGGCTGGCCACACTCCAATGGGGCGAGGGTTCCCACTGGGGGGCTTGACCAGCCTGCAAACTGCCATCAGCCCCTCGCCCAGGCTAGCCAGGCACACCAGCGGGACCCGCCCCCCCCCCCCACCCTGAAGGAGCTGTGGCCAGCCTGAAAACAGCCCTCAGCCCCTCACCCAGGCTGGCCAGGCATCCCAGTAGGGACTCCCACCCTGAAGGGAGTCTGGCCAGCCGGAAAACAGCCCTCAGCCCCTCACCCAGGCTGGCCACACCCCCATGGGGTGAGGGTCCCCAATGGGGGGCTTGACCAGCTGGAAAACAGCCATCAGCCCCTCACCCAGGCTGGCCAGGCACCCCAGCGGGACCCCCACCCTGATCCGGGACACCCTTCAGGGCTAACCAGCCAGCCCCCACCCGTGCACCAGGCCTCTATCCTATATAATAAAAGGGTAATATGCAAATTGACCCTAACAGCAGAACGACTGGGAATGACTGGTCACTATGACACACACTGACCACCAGGGGGCAGACGCTCAATGCAGGAGCTGCCCTCTGGTGGTCAGTGCGCACTCACAGGGGGAGCTCTGATCAGCCACAAGCCAGGCTGACGACTGCAAGCATAGTGGTGGTGGCGGGAGCCTCTCCTGCCTCCTCAGCAGCACTAAGGATGTCCGATTGCAGCTTAGGCCTGCTCCACACTGGCAAGTGGACATCCCCCGAAGGCTCCCGGGCTGCCAGAGGAATGTCTGACTGCCAGCTTAGGCCTGATCCCCCAGGGAGTGGGCCTAAGCCAGCAGGTGGACATCCCCAGAGGGGTCCCAGAATGCAAGAGTGCACAGGCCGGGCTGAGGGAACGCCCCCTCCCCTGAGTGCACAAATTTTTGTGCACTGGGCCTCTAGTATAACATATACACTTCCTATTCATATATATTTACATTTCATATTGCACTATCTTTGTTCATGCCCACACGCTAACCACAAAATTTACATGGCTATAGTGGCAATATTTCTCTTGTTATTAGTAGTGTTCAATATCGATGTCAAGTTCTTAGATGATAGGTAATAAAAGATATTTTGTATGTGGATTTATAATTTATAACAATATTATTTTTGCTAGATATTAACTAAAGCTTGTGGCTCTTTTCACCATTTCCTCTTCTTGTCCAAACATTCTTTAATATTCATTTCTCAGTGACCCTATGATAATAACAGGTTTTGGAATTCAAACATATGGGCCCAGATTAAATATATGTAATCAGAAGAAATAAATACTGTTTAATGCTTAAGTTATTAAAAAACAGTTATCATAGTCTTGAGTTCTGATTCTATTTATGAATTTATTAGGTTTTTTATTTGTTTTATTTAAAATAGGCCATTTTTGATGAGGGTAAGTAAAGCACTATGTTCAATGTTAATAATTTTAATTGTCATAAATATATTACACTACACAATAAGGAGATTGAACTTAACTATTGAAATTGTTTTATCCCTTTCAGGGGCCAGAAGCTGTTTGGTAGGAACTCAATAGGCCTTTCCTGGCACCCACCTTCCTGAGCCATCTCTCCTTCCCTGGCACATTCTCCATCTCATGGTCCTGCTTTATTTCCTTATAACCCTTACCACTAACTGAAACTGTGTCTACTTATCTGTTTCTTCATTTACTGAGAAGGAAAACTCAATGAAAGTAGGTACCTTTTATGCGTGATGCAGGGCTTAGAAGAATAGTATGTGGACTTGCTATAAATATTTGATGAGTGAAAAAATGGATGGTGACCCACCTATTAGAATGCCCCAACTCCAGAAAACTGACACCACCAAATGATGACAAGGATGTGGAGCAATAGGAACTCTCATTGATTACAGGCAAGGCCTGTATAGAGGAATATAGGACATCTCTTAATTTTGCTATGAACCTAAAACTGTTCTTTTAAAAAAATAAAGTCTTTAAAGGATAATAAAAGTTGTTTTAAAAAGAATCACTAAACTCATCATCTGATTTTAGTACCAGTGAGGAAAAAGTACATTGAGTGGAACTATTTTATCATAGGAATTAAAACTTGCTTATTTTCAGTATTGTTCATGTGCTGGAAAAAAACCTAAAATTAATTTAAAAATTTTAAAAAACAAAAAAAAATATTATGCCAACCACACACAAGGACAGATGGAGTTAAGGGAATATATCTCATTTTGGTACATTAGCATAAAGATGACCCATATTCTATTGATCCTCCTCTAAGACCTCCCCTAAACTCCCAGCCTTTAAACCCCCTCAAAAGGAGGATCCAAGCAAGGGCTCTCCCTCCCAGGAGCGTGCCCACCCTGCCTTTCCCTTCCCTCACAGGCACACATCTGGACTAAGCTCTAAAAGACCCCAGGAGACTTGCAAGGAGTAATGGGCATTGGCAGCTTGTCCAGGGCTAATCTCTGGCCCTGTCTCCAAGGCTCCCTTTGCTCTGACTTCTTAGTGAGCCAAGGCAGCCCAGCCTAGGGTCACTTCCCCACCGAGGCTCTCTCCTGTTGCTGCTTCTATCCTAGGCTCTTCCTTCTTTTACTGTCCCCAGCTTTAATAAATATCTAAAAATCACCAAAAAAAGGAAAAATTAATGGATATTTTCAAGTGGTGACACCTATATTTATTTTAAAAATACAAAATATATAATAATATGTAGTTTTTTTTCAGGTGTAACATGTACACAGATATGTACCAGCAGTTTTCACTTTGCACAGTAGTGTGGGCTCATAAACATGATCATGTATGCTCAAACCATGGAAAGCAACCTTAATAATCAATAAGGAAAATTATGATTTTTTTACTTGAACTTTAAAAATGTTGCCAAATCATTAAAAACTCCTACTATTCGTTACTAGGTCTGGGGTGGTAGCTGGGAATTTGCCTTTCTAAGGAATAACCAGAGAAACTGATGTTGCAGATTCGGGAACCACATTTTGAGAACCACTGACTTAAATATAATCAGAAAGATATTCCACAGGGAGGGAGGAAAGAATCCAGAGACCAAAACCTGACAAGTGCATAGACACTGAATCAGGAATCTTAGAGATATTAGAGTTTGGAAGATGGAAGCCTGCAAAATTCAAGTGATTTTAATTAAAATACAAAGTTGGCCAGTCTTAGAGTCTGGTCTACAACCCAGAATCAGTTTTCAATAATTTCTGGAAGACAGCTAGCATCCTAATAGAACCTAGATACATGCTAAATATTTTTTACACACACACACACACACACACACACACAAAAAGGGTTCTCAAACATTACTGCATATAAAAACAGTCCTATGGCCTGATTTAAAATGAACATCCCTAAACCTTCACCTAAAGGCTCTGATTTCATAGGTGGACCAGGAACTTCAACAGCCCCATGAGATTCAAATACAGGTGGACTGTTCTTGAAGAAATAGTGCTCAAGAATTGGACAAGCCAAAGTTTTAAGCCACAGAATCTATACACAGGAAGAGCAGAATACCAACATTTCTTTGATTTTTTTAATGAAATTCTTCCACAGACTATGAAGACCCCCAAAAATATGCTATAAGGGAGATAAGGCAATCATCATTCTTTCTTCTTGGAATGAAGTCTCCATTCTCAGAGTCTTCTTATTCCACATCTGTATAAAGGTCAATAATATTCAACAGATCTCATACAATTATTCTGAGAATAAAATAAGACATTCTAAAGCAGCGGTTCTCAACCTGTGGGCCGCGACCCCTTTGGGGGTCGAACGACCCTTTCACAGGGGTCGCCTAAGACCATCGGAAAACACATATATAATTACATATTGTTTTTGTGATTAATCACTATGCTTTAATTATGTTCAATTTGTAACAATGAAATTGGGGGTCACCACAACATGAGGAACTGTATTAAAGGGTATCAGCATTACGAAGGTTGAGAACCACTGTTCTAAAGCAATGTGCAAATAAAATTAATAAATGGATGTTAGCTGTTAGTTTAATATAGAAAACAGAGTATATATATATATTTTTTTCATATCAACTAGGTCACTTGCAGATAAGAGTCTTACTTATATTATCACAGGCTCATCTTAGTAGAAGCTTACTCGTTGGTCAAAGGAACAAAAAGCTGCAAAACCTCCATAAATCATAAAATTTCACCCTCCGGGCCACAAATTCCCTGGACCAGGACTTACAGACTAAACTTTAATCTGGAACAAGATTAAATACAATATATTTTGGGCTAAAAGGCTTTCTTAGAAATCCTCTTGTCCCCAGGACATATCTGATTCATGATGGAATTGGAGATTGGAAACTAAATAATGTTGACTTCCTGAGCTTTCTTTACTCTTAGCAAAGCTGAAAAACTGATTTTTACAGAAGGAAAATAAAAATGACCCCTTTACCTCTGCCAAAAGGGAAGAGAGAGTCCCTGTGTCCCAGGAAGGCATGAGAAGGAGGTGCCTCCTGGGGACAGCAAAGAAGAAGCCAACCTCACAAAATACCCTCCCGGGACCAGAGCCCTTTCAGCAAAGTACCTAAGAAACACACTCCCCAGCACTTGTTTTTCTCCACATATTTTAATCCATATTTGGTGAGACCTCACAATCCAGCTTCCGCTGTCACTCTGGTAACGAGTTTCATGAGGAACTACTTTTTTCCGCTGGCTGCAGAAGTAAGGACTCTCATTTGAGGAAAGAAAACTGAGCTGTTTTGAGGAAAGAGCGGGCATGTCAGTGTGGGACGTCAGTGTGCATCCAAAATGCAGTTACTCAAATTACAGAAGGTTCTCAAAGGCCCACTGAACTATTTAGGAAAATGTGGCTTCAACCATTCCATTCGCATGTGCAATGCCAGGACCTGAATGTGGTGTTTTCTTGGAAGCTGAAGCCTCCAAGGTATTATTAAAGTAAGAAGCAAAGTAATAAAAAATATTCCCAGAAAATAAATCTGTTAACATGGTCTTACCTCATTCTAGGCAAAGTATGTTGCAAGAGCTCCTGGGGAGGAAGGTACAGTAATGAGCGGGGAATTTGAGTTTTCATGGAAGCCTGGTCACCACTGGCCAAATGCTACATATCTGAGGCTCATTCTTATCAAAGGGCCGCCCCAGACATTGAGTTTGCCCACAAAGTCAGAGACACCTGAGAAGCCTGGGTCCAGCCCAGGCTCAGTTCTGAAGAGAATCCTGTCTCTCCACAATTCTTCAGGCTCGGAACACTCACCTCTTCCCCCAAATCAGCTCTTTCTCCAAGTTTCTTCTCTCAACAGCCCTAGTATGCCCCCAAACTCAGCTTCAACCTCTCATTTTTCACTCACTTTTCATGTACCCAGCTTCCATCCTAATGTATAAACTTCAGATAACTTTTATTTTCCTTCACAGCATCTCCAGTAAGGATTCTTTCTAAGTATCTACTGTCACTAGGCATTTGAAATTTTTCTTTCTTCCTTCCCTCCCTCTTCCTCCTCCCTTCCTTCCTTCCTTCCTTCCTTCCTTCCTTCCTTCCTTCCTTCCTTCCTTCCTTCCTTCCTTCCTTCTTCCTTCCTTCTTCCTTCCTTCCTTCCTTCTTCCTTCCTTCCTCCATCCTTCCTTCCTTCCTTCCTTCCTTCCTTCCTTCCTTCCTTTCTTCCTTCCCTCATTTCCTCATCCCTTTGTTCTTGTGCAAAGTATTGGGCTAAGAACTCCATAGTTAAGTAGGGAAGATAAAGTCATTTAAAATAACCATTTTATGACAAGAATAAAATCAGGATTCACAGCATTGACTCTACCCAGAATTCCTCCTTTCTCCCTTATATTCTTCAGTCTTTAAACACAAGTCCGGAGACATTTCCTCCTGGAAGCCTTCCCTGAATCAACCCCCAGCTGAATTAGGTGTCTCCTTTCGGGGCTTTTAAAAGTGCAAATCTAGATCATTGCCTGGACACTATACTGATTAGCTTTTCTGTGCCTTCCCCTCAACTAGACTGTGAGAGTTGAAGACAGTGTCTTCATTTCTATATTCCTAATACTTAACATAGAGCCCAGCATATTGTGTTCATTGCATATTTTGAATGAATGAATGAATAAAAATGTTATCAAAGAAAAATCATAGAAAGCTGTGGAACAGAAAAAGAAATGAGTACTCAATTTAACTAGGAGAATAAAGACAATTGTTATGGAGGAGATGGTATTTAAGCAAAGCACTGAAGCATCAACAGGAATTCTAGAATTTGAAAAGATCAAGGGTGGTACTCAGAGGCCTTACCTAACTGATCCTCCCCCATTCTGTTACTTTTCTAAAAATAATCTTTCTTATAATCTACCAAGTTTTTCTTTCCTTCCTTGTTTCTGGAGACCCTTCAGTGATTTCTTATGATCTAAAATGATACAATTCAAGCAGAATGTTTACACTTCAAAGGACTTGGTATTATTACCCAACACGTTTTTCTAATCCTAACTTTTTTCTAATAACTTTCATTCTCTAACCACCCACTCTCTGCACAAATCTGGCCCATCTGCTGTCTGACACGCGCCCCCATCTTGATTTTTATCATCTCCTTGGGGTTCTTTTTTCTCCATCACTCCCCTGGGGTGCTTTCCCTGCCTTCCTGCCATATATAAAACCACTCTGTCTTTGAAAATCCTACCCGTCTATGCAGTATCTCTTTCCACTCAGACCAGAATGCCTTCTTCTCTAGAACTTGATGGGACCATTCCTTTACTAATTAATCATATGCTACGTTGTATGGTTTTCCAACTATAAGTCCACTTTGTCCCTCTTGTGAGGATCCACATCAGGTACCCACTGGCTAAGATAATGGTGGTGTCTTTTGTCTCAGACAAGTATTCTATTGATTAAAAATTCTCAATAAATTAAGCACTCCTCTGAGGGTATTTGAGGTGTCTAGACACCCTCCTGCCTACACTCCCCCAGCTCCCTTTATAAACACCTTATTATTCATCTACCAGTTGATGAATATTCACAATAGAAAGAAGATTTCATTTAATAAGAACAAAATTCTATTATCAGTTTGTCTGTTAGAAATCACTAACTTTGCCTGTTATAAAAACTTCTGACTTCCCTCTTTTTCATAATTGATAGAATTATTGTCATAGTTATTTTTACCTCTTCCATGCAGACAAAGTAATGATGCTTATTCATTGTGTGACTAGCCCTTTAAGATAGATGCATCCCTTTCATTGTATTTACACTAGATCTTGTGATCCCCGTGCTCCTTCATGCTTTCCAGTCTCCGAGCCTTTGCCCCCTCATCAAACCACATTGATACCAGTCCTGAACCTTAATTGTAAAAGACATCTAGAGGGATGGAAGCTCAACACTTCAGTAAAGGAGTGATGTCATCATGCACAACAGGCTGTGGACACAGAGAATCCATTACCTACTCTTTCCCAGCCTCTTCCATCTGTGCCCCACTGCTGGATGTCCAAGCTTGACAGTGAATGCTTTCCAATGGGAATCTGTAGCCGGATTCTTTTCCCCATCTTTTGGTCCCTATTGTGTGTTCAGCTGCACTGGAGCTAGCTGCTAATCAAAGCCAGAGACTCTCACACACAAACAAACAGGGCATTGTGGCCTCCCCCAGGGCTAGAGCACAGCAGCCCAACAAACAATTTAGTCAGGTGATAGCAGGCTGGACAAACAGACAGAACATCTCCCATGCCGAAACCGGTTTGGCTCAGTGGATAGAGCGTCAGCCTACGGACTGAAAGGTCCCAGGTTCGATTCTGGTCAAGTGAGAGAACAATGGAGAATGAAACAACATACAATGGTATGCAATCAAAGAGTCTAACAATAGAATTTTGTGTACAAGAGAGGGTGTACTGCTGGACAGTGGCTAGGAAAAAGGGGACACTGAACCAAAATATCTTCAACTTCTCATGGGGCCCTTGTCCTGGAATAAGGGGGTGGAGGCAGAAGAGCATCATGCTTAAGAGATTGGTGGTTAGAAATATTAGGACTACAATACCTGTTCTCTCTCACACTAGCCTGTGATCCTGGACAAGTTATTTAACCATTCAGAGACCAAATTTCCTCATTTTTAAACTAAGAATAAAATTTGTCTTTGTCCCATGGGGTTGTTGGGGAGCATTTTACCCATCATTTTTAGAAAGCACTCAATAAATATTAGATATTATTATTAAAGTTCATGAATAATGCTCAGAAAAGAAAAAAAAGAGGAAATAATAAAAAAGAAAGCAAAGTCTTCAGCTTCTAGAAGTAGCGATGATGAGAGCTGGAGGCTCCTGCCTGGCCCTGGAAGTTCCTAAGAACTTCATCAGAAATGCTGGCAGGTTCTGAACTCTGACTTATCGCCATGTGTCCCCAGGGCACATCAAGGGAAGCTAGGAACGCCAATGGCCAACATGAAGCATGTCTACATACAATAAATAGCAGAAGCCAGGACTCTGGGTGTCTGAACATTGATAACGGAAATATCTCTGAGTATAAAGGAGAGAGCAGAAAAGAAAAGCTGAAGATGCCAAAAAAAAAAAATTGTTCATGTCACAACATTTGTCTTGGGCAGCCAGTTAATATTAAATCTTTCCAGGAATGAAGGCAAGGAGGCTAGGAGGATGAGTGAAAGAGTAGAAACTAATTCTATGCAAAAACAAACATGAATTGAGCACCTCCTGTGTGCCAGGTACTATTTTGGTAGTGGTAAAGTGAAAGAACTAGAAACAATTAACTAGCAGTAGAGTAGGGACAATGAGGTCAGTAGCAAGATACATGGCCAGTGAAACTAAATTAAAATAGCGACTCCCTTTACATAGAAAGGACCCATGATCCAAGATGACTGAACCATTAAAGGATCTTCATTTGGAGACCTCCAAATGGAAATGACAGCTGTCAGATGCTATCTGGAGGAATTTATTATAATATTTGCAGATTTGCTTCAGAAAACACCAGTCAATATTTCCATACTTTGTCCTTTTTAGATGTTCCTAATGTCCCGCAGTTGCACATGGTGCTCCACACTGGGTATTTCCTCATCTTCATTTTAGTAAAAGTCAAATTTATCTGTTGAGCCACTGTCCCATAGTTTCTCTACTCCCATTCTCTGGGAGAATTTTGTTACTTGCTCCTTAAAGCCTTACTAAATGGTCTACACTTCATTGTCACATTTCTCCCTCTCAGTTCAGATGTCCTTGGCCTTTCTGCAGATCTAAAGGACATTCCGGTCTGGTTATAACATTGTAAGTCATAATAGGTACAAATATATGCACATTCTCCAGGAACAAAGTGTGATTTTGCCTAAATTTCACCAAGAACAGAGATAAGCAATCCCATGTCATGTTAGATGAGACTGAAACCCATTCCCTTTTGAGGAAAACAGTCTCTGATACTTAGGCTAATCTTCCTCACCAAAGAAACATTAAATCACCGTAAGAAGAGTAGTGACAACACCATGCTCTGTTCTGTACTTGTTGATGGACTTGGACATCAGACAAGAAAGGGGTCAATTTGAGATGGGAAGAAGACAGGGAATAATATTAGTTCTTCAAAATAAAGTAGAACTTGTTAATAGACATGTCCAAACCTAAAGTTTTTCTGATTTAAACAAGATACTTGATGTCATACTTTGCAGCTTGTAAATGGATGTCAGGGTAGAAAACTAACCCAGGAAGCTCATTGGCATTTTATGCATCGAAACCTTGAACCCAGAGAGATGCTGTTGTGCTCCAGCCCTTGAAAAGGAAGTTCTCAGTCTCCTTGATCCCCTTTGCTCACCCTCTTCCTCGGTCAAGGGAGGGAGAGACATGGATGGAAACAATGAGTTACAGGGAGCTCTTATTCTGTCCAGGAACTCTTCACTGGACAACTGATACTGTTTTGTCTTCAAAGGCTTCCCCTGAGAAGAACAAGAAGGAGCCAGGGTTGCTTCACACAGACGACTGACTTCATGTCATTATTATTCCAAGAGGCCTCTAGAGTCCAGGAGATCTGGAAAGCAAACAAGACAAATCCACCCCAGAGAAACCTCCTAACAAACCCCATCAGAGCCACATGTGCCCAAAGGACCCAAAGTTCATTCACAGTGAAGGAAACCTCAGTGCTACCTGAGACCAATTACTGTGAGGTCCGAGTTCCCCTCCTTAAGCATAGGGCTTCTGTCACTTGCTGGATGTTTTCCCTAAGGTCTCGGTTCAAGCGCACTACTATTTCTTTTGTCTTCTTGGTTCTGCTGCCTTTGAAGCTGACCACCCTCACTGGAACCTCTTGCAAGAGAAGATCATCGCTGGATGAGACGTTTGAAACCCACAGTTAGCTTGCTTTAAGAAAATGTGGATCTAGTTAGAGAGAAATTGGTAGAAATCCACCTCCACCCACGTATTGCTGCTGAACTGCTTTTGATCTGTTTCTCCAAACCAAATTTCTTTATGACAGCCTTGAAGTGCAATACAAATCCCCATATATCACATAGCAGAGGGCAAGCTCTGTGATCCCCAACCATCAGACTGAAACAGCTATTTAAAAAGGCTCAAAACCAGTTAGGCTCAAATTGGTGGGAATTCCAATACTGGCCTAGATGATAACAGCATTTAACTCTCTTCATGCCTCCTCTACGGCTAGGAATGCAGTTGTCAGACCCAGATTTGATCTCACTTTAAACCAGAGCCAATTTGTACACTAGTCATTCCAGATAAAAACAGAGCAAATAAATAACTCCCCAAAGGGTTCCAAGCCCTGGAGGGACATGAATCAAAGAGGTCTGCTGCGTCCATAGTTTGCCCACCTGTAGTGCATTGGGCCCATTCTTCTTAGCTCAGAGCAGCTCAGAGGGTCCCCAATCTCCTGGGACCTGCTAATGGGGTTAGCTTGGACCTGGGTGGGTTCAGGCAGCTGGGGCTTCCCTGGGGAGACTTTTACCCCCTGATAAGCATCTGGAAGGGTCCTCAAGGCTAGAATGGAAGATAATGTTTACTCAGCTTGACCTTCAGTTGGCATAAGCGAAGTTCCCCAGGATTATCTGTTCCCATCTAAACACCACAGCCTTTGCTGGGACAAAGATTTTGTTTGTTTGCTTCATGGGATTATGTTTGTTTTCATTGTTCTCTTTCTAACTTTTTTATGAATCCACAATATTAATTTGCTAAACTTTTATTTTAATGACTTAAATTTACCTGTCAAGCAAAATAAATGCACTTCCCATCTTAAGTGGTCAATTTAATAGAAAAAACATGTGTGCAGCTATTAAAAATATAGCATGCATCAATTATAATGTTGACTTGAAAAGTAGGACATATTATTCAAACAATTATCTTTTTAAGTTACATCAGGAGAACTGTATATCAGAATGTGAATAGTGGTGCCTATTTTGAGCAGGATTATCAGTGAGTTTTTCCTACTTTATAATTTTTTAAATATGTGAATATCTTGTACCATGAATACATACTTTTTAGAATGAGATAAAATAATGTTTATTATTTCATTATTATTTACATGACTAAAATTAATCTTTCACAAGTCTGACAGGTAATGAGCTATATCTAAGATTTCTGCATATTGCCAGAGACATTGAATTTAATAGTTAAATGTATATCATAACCAAGGATAAAAGATGGGGGGGAGGCATTATTTTACTGTTTCAAAATTTAAATATCTACATCTGTTAAAAAATTTAATAAGCTACCTGCTTTCTTTCCTATAGCAGCTTCAAGCTTCCTCATTTGAACCCCTGGGGCTATATAAAAAAAAAATGTAGTGCACACAGAAGCAACATTTTTTGTGGAAAATATCTTTTGGAGAAATAAATGGATTCTAGCATAAGAGTCTCCAAGGCTGCAGTGCATTTTTTAATTTTAACTTAAGATTCAACTTCTAGCTTACCAGGGACACCCCATCTGGCCAGCTGGCATACGCCCAGTGGAACCTCTCTCATATTCTGCTCAGAAATGAAGACCACTGCATGTTAAAACCTCAGAGATAATTCTCTGCATTGGGAGCAATAGTCCTGTAGCTAGGTTTAGAAAAGACCCTATTTGGAAATCCATTATGAAAATAGTGTTTTAAAGTTTTATATGGTCTCCAGTTGTTTAGCTTGAGTAAAGATTTTCCGTTACCTGAGTTTGCTACCAAGATAAGTTCCTTACTGATTCAATATGAACTTTGAGACAAAAATCTCTGGCTCCTTCTCTGGCAGCCCGATGTCCCCCAGGAAGTCACATAGAAAGATGACAGCTGCTCCACTTCCATTAGCGTTGGAAGGGGACAATCGAAGGGAGTGAGATGTTTAAACCCTAACTAGATGATACTCTAGCACAGAGAAAACATTGCATTACATTTATTTAATATTACAAATGAAGTTTCCTAAACACTTCTCACTACCTTTTAAGGCAAATTAAGAAGGCAGCATTTAGATCACTTGCACCCTCTCCAGCAAAGGACTCTAGCAGAAGCGCTGATAAAGAAGCCTGTGTCCGCGCCTTGCAAGGGGCCAATTAGAGGACATATGGTCTTGTCCAAAACATCCATGGAGACATCTGGCCCACGCCAGAAGGTCCTCGGTATTTGGTCCTTGACATGTGCCATTACCAGCTAGACTACCAAGGCAAGAAGGATTGTTACTGGCAATACAGCCACTGCACAATTTTTTATTGGACCGCTAAAACATGATAGTATTTATTAGATATTAATTCTGCTGGTAAATATTATGGGCTAGTTGAGCTGAGGGATGTTTTCTAAGAGTGTACATTCTGGACAAGACCAAATATCAAGAAGCATTTGGAGTGGATCAAATGTTTATGTGGACATTTTGGACAAAACCCAAAGTCCTACAAGGAAGGTGACGCTTACTCTTAAGGCGCTTCAGTTGAGTCAACAGCAATTCAGAGGGTGATTGCAAATTTATTTTACAAAATAATCAAACACTGTAAATCTTGTCAGACATGAAGATATAGGCGTGAGCATCTTTTGCATATAGCAAGAAGTGTTACTGTCCATAACCCTCATTGTTTTTATTAAGCTATGGATTTTGTGATTGGGGAGTTCTGATCTCTCTTTCATTCTCTCAAGTTTGTTGGGCTGACTACCAGTAGCTGGTTACTCAAAGTTGGGTCCCCAGGCCAGCAGCACTATCATCAGGAACTTGTTAGAAATTCAGACTCTTGCCCTGGCCAGTGTGGCTCAATTGGTTGGGCACTGTCTCGTGCACTGCATGGTTGCTGGTTCTATTTCAGGTCCGGGCACATGCTCAGGTTTCAGGCTCAATCCCTGATGGGGAGCAGTGCAGGAGGCAGCTGGTCAATGTTTCACTCTCACATCAATGTTTCTCTCTCTCCCTTTCCCTTCCTCTCTTTCTAAAAATCAATAAAAAATGTTTTTTAAAGAAAAGAAATGCAGACTCTTAAAAGTCTACAGGAGACATAGTGAATCAGAATCTGCATGTTAGCAAGATCTCCAGGTGACTGATAGGCACATCAAGGTGTGAGAATCACAACTATAGTATAAACAAGGTGCTGCTAATCCTCTGTAAAGACCTAAATTTAGTGAAAACACCAATTGAAAATACCGACTCTTAGGAAGAACTATAATATATTACTTTGTGAAAGATCCTTTTTAGGATTGTCTAGTCACTTCTTTTTTCATTATGACTCAGATTTCCTTTTCTTCACACCTGTCACACATCTTTCCTCCTACTCAAACTTACCTTCCAGCATCTCAGGCAATCTCTGGGTGTCCTGAGAAAATGACAATGACAAGCAGCAGAATTGGGGAAAGAGAAAGATAGAACTGGCCCCACTTACTTTATTAATAATAACCACATTTAGTATAACAGGTTATAGTTTATAATCATAGCATTGTCACAATTTACCTTTAACACCAACCTGTGAGGTAGGCAAAGCGGGTGATATCATCAGCACCATCGCCATCTTACAGCTGACAATCCTGAGGTCCTAGAAGATTCAGTGACATACTCTGCATCCCACACCAAACAAAAGTCAGAACTATGATGGAATGAGTGCTTGTTCCTGCATCCAAACTTGAATCTTAGTTTGTTAGAGAACCAACTGGGCACACGAAACAAAGGCAGTGGGGGAGGGAGAGCGAGGTGGACTACCATCAGGTGCTCTGTCACCATTATCATCCTCACCAAACACTCTCCAGCAATCAGACTCTGGAATCAGTATTTCACATTCATTTCTAAATTAATATGCATGTCAATCCCAGAAGGTAAGTACTAGTGACCTCATTTGAGAGATAAGAAACTTGAAGAAAGACTACACTATTTGCTGATGGTCACACAGGTAGTAAGAAGTGTAACTGTAGCTTATACCTTGATTTCTTTGACCTGGAAGTTCACATATTTGCTTGTTTGGGCTAAAGTTTCCAATGCATCACCTGTGTCCTGATGTCACATGTCAGTTCCCTTGATTCCACCACTCAACTCAGAACCTCTGGGGATGGGCTCTAGCCATCTGGATGCTAAGACATGACGCTGGTTATTCTGATAAACACTGAAGATAGGAACCACTAGGTTATTTGGGCTCTTACTTTACAAACATAGGAGTTTAGTTTTGATGTGAGAGGCAACTGGAACATAAAATTACTTAGCCAAAGAAAGAGATGGCAGTATATCACAGAGGAGAAAAATATACCCAATCTAACAATTTTAAGGCCTTTGTTTCAATGGCATTTAATGGACTCATCTTAACCTTTCTAAGCTTATGTGTCCCTATCAATTTTTTAAAAATCTTGCTCAGCCTACCTAAGTAGAATTGTTGCAAACATGTAATGAGAAAATAAATGTGAAATTTTCTGAAAAGCAAATGCCTTTAAAAAAAATATTTTATTGATTTTTTACAGAGAGGAAGGAAGAGGGATAGAGAGTTAGAAACATCGATGAGAGAGAAACATCGATCAGCTGCCTCCTGCACACCGCCTACTGGGGACGTGCCCGCAACCAAGGTACATGCTCTTGACCGGAATCAAACCTGGGACACTTGAGTCCGCAGGCTGATGCTCTGTCCACTGAGCCAAACCAGTTATGGCAGCAAATGCTTTTTAAAAAATATGTTTTTATTGATTTCAGAGAGAGGAAGGAAGAGGGAGAGAGAGATAAAAAACATCAATGATTAGAGAGAATCATTGATTGACTGCCTCCTGCATTGTTGGGGGCCAGATGTAAGCTGGCAAGGTCCTTGCACCTGAAGGGGCTAGCAAGGCTGGGACCCTTACCCACACAGTTTTCCCAGACTTGTTTGGATGGCGATTATCAGTAGAATGAGAACAGCCTTTGATAGCTTACCAAGAAGTCTGTAACTATTTACTGATATATGCTGTACTGAGAACTTGTCCTTCTGCTGTGTCCTTCCCTTAGAGATTAAGAGGAACAAAGAATACATTCCTCTTGACAGACCTCCTATTCAGTGTGTTATGTATAAATAGGATTGTGTGGCTAATAAAGTGGCTTCAGTTCTTCGAGAACTGGGGTCCTCCCGATCCCGCTTTCCTGTCTTTCTTTCTTTTCTCAGTTCCCACCTCCCTGCCTCAGCCCGGCTCAACCTTGTCAGGCTGGCCCTGACACTGCATGCCCCTTACTGGGGATTGAATCCTGACTGGGTGTCTAACCACCTTCTCCTGGTTCATGGATGGATGCTCAACCACCAAGCAACACCAGTCAGGCTAAAAAGCAAATGTTTTATAGCCACATTGGAGCTATGATAAAAATGCATCAAGTGATCAGTCTAGCAAGCTTTGAATTATATGGTTTGCTAAAGAGGTAGATCAGATTTCTCTTTCCAAATTGGAGATAGCATGAGTCAGAGACCACACAAGGTTTGGAGCCTTTAAGGTAAAGGAGATGGAATATGATTAGAAAGACACTCCAGAGAACTGGCAGGTATGTATGGTCTTTGGAATGAAGGAGACGAAGAAAAGAGAGCTGGACAGGTTTCTTCTAGATGTGTGAGACTACAAATGGGGGTACTCATGTTCAAACAGGAAATTGGCACCAGGTGATGTTTAGGAAGATTAGGTATGAAGACAGTCAAGTTCATTAGGGGCAGAGGGGCAAAAAAAAAATGGTATTCGGAGAAATTTACTTATTTTTTCACTCAAATGCCAGGCATTTGAGGGGTATTTCAAGGGTCCTATACTAGATATCCTAGGGTTCTTGAGATGAACCTGCCTTCAAGGGGTGCACAGTGTGGGTGGGGCAGAGCCAGTGGTAAGGGTGAGTAAAAGGTGTGTTCTTCCAATGTCAACACTGCTGGGAAAGCAGGAGTTGAAGTCACTGGAAGGGGTGATGAGTAGAAGCTGGTAAAAGGAGGGGAGAATTAGAGCGCCACCTAGAGGGAGGATTTGCTAGGAAAACCTTCCTGGGCGTCTTCTATCTCCAGCTCATTTACAGTTTCATCCAAATTCCACAGCTGAAGTTGGAGGACTTGTGTTCTTTTCCTCTGTGTCCATATTTTCACTGAAGAACAGTCATCTCATGTCTGGTAAAATTTTCCTGAAAAGAATATCTAGAGCGAAGTGTCATGCCTTTAAAATTATGTTTATTCTAAATAACTCAGACTGAATTCTTAAGATGTCACTTTCAATAATTTTTTTCTGCTCTATTATGTGGCGTCTGTGAAATGAGAACATGAAGGAAGGGAGAGTTCAACTGCTCATCCAGAATAAATGGCATGAAAGCAACAAAAAGACAGTGATGCTTTGGAAATAAATATTATCACCATTTCCATTTAGCCATTTGAGAGTTACTTTCCTTTTTCTCATGAAAATGTTTCTTTTTTTAATCGTTGTCACTGGAACTGCTTAGGATAAAAATATTGTGTGCACATACTTTACTATAACTTTTCTTCATTTGTGTTTTAATCTTATTATTCACACGTATATTGAGAGACAGCAAGTTGCTTAAAGGCATATTGATTTATCTCCCTATGCCCTGCCACACAACCTGACATATAATCGGGCAGTCAATACCTGTAGGTGCTGTTAGGGCTAAGAATAAAATAACAAGAGATCTTTTATTGCAATCTCCTTCCCCAAATAGGACTGTGCTCAAAGCGTTCCCTTCAGTATTCATTCAAAAAATAATGAAAAATGTGAGACCCAAAACTAATAAGAGAATGGCAAGATCTGGAAACTCAGAGAAGAGTCCTGATCAACAATGAAGCATTGAGGGGGCAGTGGGGGGCGGGGGGAGAGGAGGAAGAGAAGGAAGGGGAAAGGAAAGGGGGAGAGAGAGGGAGAAAACAAAAATATTTGGAAATAAATGTCCATATTTGGAAGTTGAAGTGGTGGGAAAGGAAAACATAAAGATGAGAGGAATGGCCAACAAAGTTGGAAAAAAACTAAGATAAAAATAATATGTCAAGGAGGTTAAGAAGGCACATTAGCAGCCAATGGGCTATATGACAAGGGAAAGAAAGAAATGCAAAAAGCCATTGGTTTGGTAAAATGTATGTGACTTTTAAAGTGTTTCTTTCAGAGGTGGGTAGGGGTGTGATGGATTTTCTTTGTTTGAGATGTCTTTTAAGTAAAGTTCCAATAAAGGATTTCACAAGTTAGCACCATTTACCAAACACAAAGTGTTTAGAATTGTAAAACTGTGAGCCCTAGAGAAAAGAAACTGGGACTTAAGTATTTCCTAAAAATACCACATGCCCAGCACAATATAAGACATCCTGCACCTGTGTAATAAATATTGTTTATTATTAAACTGGTCTACCATTGTAGCAAGAAACATTGTATGGTTGAGGTAGGATCTGGGAGAGTGTAATGGGGGTGAGCAATTCTGGTTCCACCCCTTCGCTGCAGTTGAGAAGCAGAGAAGAGAATACAGTCAATATTTATTATAGTGTTGAAAGTACAAGCTGATCTTAGCCAGGGTCTGCGTCAATACGGACAAAAATCGATGAAGTCAAGGTCCAACCTTGATTTCAATCTAGCGAGCAAGTTTCAACCTTCCATGCATTCTAAGATATGGGCAACCACCCCTGATATATGTGTACATAAATGAAGAGATGCCATCATGGGAAAGGAAGTAGGCAAGTCATCGTGGGGCTTGTTGGATGGGAAATAATGGCAACTGGATCAGAAAAAGGAGAAATGAGAGCCAGGAGGGGGGTAACAGGTAAGCATAAGAGTTGGAAGAAGTGGGCACAACATGTTGAGATCCATACAGCCTGCTATTTGTGTTTTAAAACGATGTTTTGGGTTTCACTAAGTGCAATTCTTAGAATTAAGAGCTCAAGTGTCAGTTGCTATGACTCACTTCTTCAAGACCAAAATACAGGGGGATTTTTTTTTACTAAGTATGAAATTTAAGAATCTAAGGATTTTGCTTTTAAGAAACTCATTATGATGATCTCTTTCTATGTGAAATGTCACTTTATCTAAACCCACTGTGAAGAAATGGCTCCAAAATAAAGCCCAGTAGAAGAAATTAAGTTTTATTTCTCATACAATTCAAGCAAGCCCTTGCCTACCCTTAAGAAATAGGGATTTGTGGTGAATGTGATCTCCATAATCAGTCCATAATATTATCATAATTACAGTGCCCTCTGATAATGTTACATTATAGCTGCCCTTTGAAACCACAGAAATTTCAACTTCTCATTTACCAAATGCTAAAATAGGGAGGAACAAAAGGCTTGTTATATTTGACAATCTAGAAAGATCGTATGACACCTGGAAAACTATGCCACATACAAGCCTGGCATGAAACGTGAGGAAAAACAACCTCGTGGATGGAAACGAGAATTGGCCAGAGACATCAAAAATGGAGAACAACTTTCCAAAGGGAGGCCATGGCCCACATTCTACTGCAGCCAGTTGACAGTGGATGGAAAAAAAGCAGGTCCAGCTCAGAAAGAGAGGGGCCATATCGGAATATTATTCTCCCCCAGGGCAATGGCATGGCCTTGTGCCAAGAGCAGGCAGAATTCTTCTGACTGTTCATTAGAACAGCAGCCAGGGGAGACTCAGCATCCAAGCAATGAAGTGCAGGCGCTCAGAGAGCCCGGACTTTGCTGATGCTCCAGAGAGGACCACATCTTGAAGTGGATGGAAGTGCACGCAGCACCTGTTGAACCATGTTTGCTCACTGGGTGGTCTCAGTTTGGACATTACCTTCAGGAGAGAAGTCAAGAACAACTCTCTTCATCACGATGTTATCATATAAAAAGCATAAGTGTTGGGAGAACTAGATTTTATATTCTGAATTCTGACTTCTGGCCCTCAATCTACTGTTGCCTTACTACAGACACCATTTTGAATAAGCCAAGGAAACTCAGTCTCCAGAGACAATTTTTGAAGAGTAGCAAAAACACCACATGGCGAATAGGACTATGTTCTGAATGCATATGAGATTCATTTAAATGAGAAAGCAAGATTCATTTAAATGAGATTTATTCAAAGAGAAAAAAAAACCATTGAAACTTAAAATATTTAATTTCTAAAATTGATTTTATTGATAAGAGCAATTAAACTATTTGGGGACCTTATTTCTCTTGGGTTATTGCCAATAATCAGGTTTTGTGAAAATTCAAACCAGGCCATTAACTTTACTAGAGTTAAAAAAGGGGGGGGCATTATGCTAAGCGAAATAACCCAGTCAGAGAAATACAAGCATCACATGATCTCACTCATATGTGGAATCTAAAGAACAAAATAAACTGGTGAACAAAATACATCCAGAGATATAGAAGCATGGAACAGACTGTGGAATCTCAGGGGGAAGGCAGGGGAGGGTGGGTGGATGGGAAGAGATCAACCAAAGAACTTGTATGCATATATGCATAACCCATGGACACAGACAATAGGGTGGTGATGGCCTGGGATGGGAGGTAGGGGGCTAGAAGAGGTCTATGGGGGAAGAAGGGGATCATATGTTAATATCTTCAACAATAAAGATTTTTTTAAAAGCCCATTAAATAAAAATGTGAAAACTGCAACATAGAGCTCTTTATAAAGACCAAATAAGGTACATGGAAACTTTCAATAAATGAGTAAATATATTATTCCAAATGTCATGGAAAGAGGTCTGGGAAATTATAGAGTTATACATTATTATATAATACATGTTATACTATATATACTATTAAATATGTTATTTTATTCTGTATAACACCTCATTTAAAAGGTAGGTAATAAAAAGTTATTTATTAACAGCAGTTTCATTTCTCTCACAGCTGTAGCTTTGAAAATATAATGTGACTGTGTCCACAAGTGAACGGCTAGAGTACAGCACCTAGTGAGATATATATGACTTCAGGTTGGCGGTCCTTACAGAGGAGTTTCACTGAGTGAGGAGAAAAATGTTCTAAAGGGGAACTGGGACCAGCAGGCGAGCAAAGATCACTTTCTAAAGTTTTAAAATGCAATTAGAGAACTCAAAGCACCCCTTTCTTAAAGCATGGAATAAAGACATTCGTTTATTTTTAAATAAAATAATTAAAAAATCTCATCCTCCACTTTAAATGAAAAAGGACAAATATCACCACTCTGAAATAACTCATTTCCTAAAAAGGGGCAAAGAGAGAACATCCACTCTGCTTCCCTTTGAATGCAACTGGATTAAAAACGTGTGTGTGTTTTTTAATGATTTTGTCTTTAAAATGCATAATTTACTGAAAAGGAAGCATAATGGAGCTGGAAAACACAAGCTTGATTTTCTGTGCTGGGAGACACTCCCATTACTTTGTGGTATTTCCACATATCAGTTCATCCCCAGATGATCAAGGAGCTCAAAGGGGCTCCTCTGCTTCATCAATTCCACATTTGCCTGGGGTCATGGAATTGCTTCAGGATGTTATTAGTTCAAAAGCTCTTCTTGGTAGTTCCTGAATCTCCTCCCAGGCCCTTCCCTCCAACACACACACACACACACACACACACACACACACACACACACACACACACACGGAGGTTAAGAAGGCACATTAGCAGCCAATGGGCTATTTCACAGAGGTGCACACAAAATGCCTACTAAGATAAAAGATTCTCAAAGCCCGGGACTTTGCTGTCCCTCACATGGCCATTCTCCTATCTCACCATCATTCCTCCCCCTGCAGGCCACTCCTTTTTTTTCAATATGTTCCCAAATTTGCAAAGCTGTGCTAACAGAGATATGTGTAAGTTAACAATAGAGTGTAGATGAACTCAGGGTGTGTTCCTGAGTTTGTATGTCTGTGTGTTAGGACAAAGGGGTGTGTGTGTGTGTGTGTGTGTGTGTGTGTGTCTGTGTGTGTGTGAAGTGTTTTGTTTGGTGTGTAAAGTAGAGAAGGAGATACATACATTCATTGCTTTCAATTACTTTGTTAACTTATTAGAAACATCAGCTCTGAAACTGAGAATCCGACACATTGGTAATAAATAAAACCTAGTATTCCGACGAGAGATGGGGTGAAAGGTGTGTCTTTTAAACTTTGCACTTAACCCTTTCCAGAACCATCCCCTGCGCGGCGGGCAGGAGGAGGAGTGCTGGATGCTGTGAGAGATGCTGGGTGCAGCGGGCACAGGGAGGAACCAGCCCCCGCGAGGGATCGAGAAATGCCCGCCGAGAGTCAGCAGCAGCGGGCGAGCCGGGGCGCCCCGAGAAGGATGGGGAGGAGGCTGCTTGCTCAGGTGCCTCACTTTCTCTGCCCTCCGCAGCCGCAGACACACCTACAGGCAGGTTTACAAGAGCAGAGAGAGCCCCGGCCATGTCCTCCCACTGGAGCGGTCGGAATTCAGGCATGACATCAAGAAGCTGCTCGCCTTCCACTCATCTCGGGGCCCCCTGACTCTCCTGACCCGATGCCCCCCAAATACGCCTCAGTTTGCCTCTGGAGCAAATCCATTTCGAAAGTGCTCCCCCCCCCTTCACCCCCCCAACCCGAAAGCCACCGAGGCAGCCTCTCTCCCACTCTTTCCTCCATCAGCTGCTGGCGCCCCGGGAAGTGGCCGAAGGCGCAGGAAACTCGATGGGAGACAGCTGGGAGAATGGCGCGCCCCCTTCACTTACTTTGAGTTGTAAACGCGCTGTCTGCGCTCGGGCTGCCTTTGTTGAAAGGGGCGAGGTTTGCTGCTCGCGGTCCAGGTACCCGGTGGCTGCTGCGGGCGGCGCGGGCTGCTCCCTCCCTGCTGGCGGGGACCGGCTCGCTGGTCTCTTTCTCCCGCTGGCTTCACCTCGGGCTTCCTCGGCTCGGCGGCTCCCTTGGCGGGATTTTCGGACTGGAAGGCGGGGAACCTGATCCTGCCTTGGACTCGATTCCGCCCCGACAGGGAGGGGACGGAAGGGAAGGGGAGGATGGGGGAGCTGCGCGCGGGCAGGGAGGGCGCCGGCCGGCGAGGGAGGGAGCGCTCTTCCCCCGGCGAGCTGATTGGGAAGCTTATTAAAAGCGGGATTCTCGGGGGGCAGGCCCGCCCCGCGGGAGCTCGCACACCCATTTGAACCCGGAGGCCAGAGGTGGAGCAGGGTTGTGTTTTAACGGAGAGACCCACACCGTGTTTCTTTTCCCAACTTTCCCCACGACCTGTTAGTTCATCAAGTAGGACATCTTACATGGAGCATCCATGGCAGTTTAGGTTACAGTTTGGGCCCCAGTTCTTGTTTTTTATAATGATAATCAGAATGAAAAAGCACAGTCTTCAAAACCAGCCTCTCCATCCTCCCCCACTCGTCCCCCCCTCGCCCCCCACCCCCCACTCCACCCCCCACCCCGCAAGGTCCTGCCTACACACAGCGCTGGTTAACTTCACTGTCAGTCATACCACCTGTGCTTCTTAAAATGTGCAAGTGCTTTTTTGCGCTTGTCACCAAGAGTGACAGATGTCTGAGAGTTCCCAATTAAATGTCATTTTTCCTTTAGGGGCTCTTTCCTTTTTTTGGCTTCCTGGGTTCCTTTAGTGACCTGTTTAGCGACATGTCTTTGACACCCAAGAATTTAGGGGATTAATCAATGTAGGTAACACTCAGAGGCTGGGCTTCATGGCTTTCTGGAATTTCCATTTTGTTCAAATGAAAGATGCTAAGGTAATAGCTCTAAGACTGTTTGAATAACACAGATGGATATTTATGATTTAGATGAGATCAAAATATCGTGTAAAATGATCACGTATAAAAGCAAGTTTACCCCAGACCTTCTAAAAACTTCATTTTGAGATGCTCCGCCACTTCTCAGTTCTTTCTTCTTCATCATCTTGCTCCATTTACTCTCTTTCAGCGTATCATTTGATGGTGTCCACCCCAAAGTGACTGCAGAATATACTTCCAGTTCCCAAAGATCCGAGGTTACATTCCTTCGATTCAACTTGAAAAACATCTATTAAGTGCCTTCTATAATTCTTAAAATTTACATTTACTTAGAACTATACCTAAATCCAAAAAAATAGAAATTGATTTGTAGCAAGTACTTCTTAGGGACTCTGGACTCTTATATTGACTGCAATGGTGGACAAATGGCTCTGAGGAGGTGCCAGGTGGGAACAAAGACCTGTCTCTACAAGTAGGGCTTTAAGTCAATCCATCCATCTTTTTTGTTTTGTTTTATTTTTCAAAAGAAATTGACTTACACACCTCCAGTCTACCCCCATAACTAGACTCTCCATACACATACCATCCTCGAATGAAATAAATGAATAAGGAACTAACATCCTCAGATGAAATAAATGAATAAGAAACTAAGTTCTACACACAGACTTCAGGTTGCCTGTTTCTCTTTTGTAATTTTATTTATCCAATGAAGCAAAGTAATGTTTGTTTTCATCTGATCGTACTTGTATAAATTGTGGAGGAATGCACATTATCATTTTTTTAAATTATTTTTCCCAGGCCCTTTACTGAGACTTCCCAATATTCACCATCAATCCATAGAGATAAAGGTTAAAGGACGTTAAACAAGGGGTTATCCATTCTCTATTTCTTCCTAAACTTAAAATGTCTACAAATGTGACATGTTGCTACTAGTTATTATGGTGCTTATCTATCAGGTCGATAAAGTAAGCATGAGATTCCCATGATTTCCACTCCATTACATGTGCTATCAAAAATATAACCATTGCCCAGCTGGGCTCAGCGATTGAACATCGACCCAGGAACCCAAGAGGTTACCAGTTCGATCCTCCATCAGGGCATATGCCCTGGTTGCAGACTCCTTCCCCAGTGGGGGCTGTGCAGGAGGCAGCTAATCAATGATTCTCTCCCATCATTGATGTTTCTATCTCTCCCTCCCTCTCCCCCTACTGGCATCTAGTGGCTAGAGGCCAGGGATGCCACTAAACATCCTAAATGTAAAGGACAGGTCCTTTCCTCCTCCCCCAACAAAAAAACACAAATCATTATTTGGCCTGAAATGTTAATAGAGTTGAGATTGTAAAGCCCTGACTAGCATTATTAACCATTGCATTTTAAAAAATATAAAGGAAGGTTAAAGAGAGATTTGTGTGAGTGGTTTTTTTTTTTTAAGAAATCAAAATCTATGAGGTTGAAATTAGTCATAATTTACCTCAACCCAGCATGCACAGCAAAGTTTAAGTAGAAGATGTTTTCTAATGCACTCTGAAAAGTTCAACTTCAAATCCAAACTTCATCCTAAGGCATAGTCATGGGTCTGTAGATTTAAGATTCCAAGTAATTTCATTCATTTAGCCAACATTCACTGAGTACTTAAGCTTTTGAGTGACTGAATTTAGATGAGATAAAAGCCTGTGTAGCTCAGTCGGTTGAGTATTGTCCCATGCACCCCAAAGTCGCCAGTTCTTCCCAGTCAATGCCCATGCCAGGGTTGGGCTCAATTCCCAGTAGGGGGCGTGCAGGAGGCAGCTGATCTATGTTTCTGTTTCTCCTTCTCCCTTCCAATCTCTCTCTAAAAAAAATCTAACAAGATCAATAAAAGCATATTTTTTTAAAGAAAAGAGAGTTCAGGGAGCTGGCTAAGTAAATATTTGGGAACATAATCTCCAGACAAAGGGATCCACAAAAGCGAAGGCCCTGAGGTCAGATCTTGCCCATGTGTTAGAAGACCAGTCAGGAGGTCACTACGGCAGGAACTCAGTGCAGGGAGATAGGCGTCCCGGGCCAGGGAAGTAACAGGCCAGATCCTGCATGGCCTTTGCTCGCTGTAAGGAATTCCACTTTTATTCTGAGGTGGGAAGCCATTGAGAGTGTCAGAACCTGACTCTGGCTTAACAGGATCTGTCTGCTGTGTTGACTAGACCACAGGAGGACAAAAGTGGAAACAGATTTTAGTTAGGAGGCTGCAGCAATCCACGGTCCAAACTTCTTCCCCTTGTCCCTGTTTCTTGTGAAGAATAATTAATTCCCAACTTCCCTTTCACACTTTCTCTGCCCCCCAAAAGCTCCTCTCAGTGGTTTCTTGGCTTCGACTCAGCTCGCCTTCTCTGCCAGGTCCCAGCCTCTCCAGGTGTAATTAACGAGCCCCTTGAATGAGTGCTACCAGGCTAAAATATATCTAATGCTAGATCATTTGAAATCATAGAAATTATTACATGTCCTGAAGGGGTTTTGGAAATGAGGTCACTGATTTTGCAGTGACAAATATAAGGAGACATGTGATCAGCATGAAATTTTAAAATGTGATGGAAAATTTGTCAGCATGTCCCTTGGATTGTCTGTCCACTTGGCAGGATGTTTAGATTCTTGATTATCATTTCCACTTCCTCAATACTCCTGGAATGCAAAAGGACAATTTATCCAACTCACACAGTTTGATGGAAGTTCCATTAAACACATTCCTCTTCCTATCTCTTAAATAGTTCAAAAGTAATTTTTTTTGAATCATATATGAGTGTTTATTCCAATACTGCCGGCAGTATGGGAGAGCAGCAGATCATCCACAAAAATCTGCTCTGCAGTTTCCCATAAGCCAGCTGCTTATATGGAGTGGGACAAGCGGTGAGGACAAGGATTACACGGGGAAGTAGGGATCACAGGCACGAGGAAGTGGGCTCTGCAGGCTGGGGTGGGACTCCACTGTTTGGGCAACAAGGTTGTTAATCCTTCCATGATAATAGGCAGGTCTTGAATGAGAAAAACTTTATTGTTTTGATATCTGTGACTAGATTACAGAATTCATGTCTATCTTTTTAATATTTTGTAATGATTAAGCTATTTTTTAATTTAAAAAAACACACACAGAAAATGCAACTAAGAATGGCTTAACTAATTAAGGAATTATCTCACAAGCAACAGAGGTTGGTAAAGTGAGTGTTTCCGAGTCTTCAAGAACTCGGGGCTTTCCATCTTTTGACTCTGCATCTTCAGTTTGTGAACCAAGGCTCTTCAATATGGTTTCAAGGAGCTTCTGGCATATTTGGCTTGAAGTAGACAGGCCCAAACCCAGTGGAGAGCAGATGAGCTCCCCAGGTCACAAAGCCACACAATCTATCAGAGCAAAAGAAAGAGGTGGAAAGGATTTGGGAAGCAATCAACAATGCCTGCTACCATTTCTCCCTGGTATTTCATAAATTTGCACTCTATCAGTGAATGGCAATAGCTTGACTTAAGCCCCTCAACCTTGTCTTTCTTGTCCAGAACTGCTAAAATTGAGGTTCTAAACTAGTAAAGCTGAGGAGCAGGCCTTGAGCAATGGTTTCACACAGACTCATCCAGGAAATCAGGCCTGATATGCCCAAAGGAGTGTGATCACACATTATAAAAAAATAAAATCTATAAATGCAATATCCCTTGTGAACATGGATGCAGAAGTCCTTAACAAATATCATAAAATCAATGCCAGTATATATAAAAAATATAATACTGTAGAGCATTTGGCTGTTTATCCATGGAACACAAGTTTGGCTTTATATGTAAAAATCAAATAATATAATTCACCATATTAACAGATTAAGTAGAGGAACAAAAAGAATACATTAAGTATATAGAAAAAAGCATTTGAAATGATTCAACACCCATTTAGGATAATTTTCAAGCAATTTAAGAATATAAGTGAATATTCTTGTTCTGATAAGACATATCTGCAGAAAGCCTCCAGCTAAAATGATACTCAATAGTAAAGTGAATGCTTTCCATCTAAAATTAGAAACAGGGCAAGAATGACCACTCTTACTGCTTTCATTCAATATTGTACTGGTGATCTCAGCCAGTAAAATAAGGTCAGAAAAAGAAATGAAAATAATAGAAAGGAAGATGTACAATTGTCTTTATTCTCATATGAATAAGTAAGTACATAGAAAAATTGGCAGGAATGCACAGAAGCTTCTAGAATGCACAGAAGTGTCTTCAGCTGGCTACAAGCTCAAATGATAAAAATTGATTTATGTTTATTTCTACAATGAACAAATGGAAATAAAATATTTAAAATGCATATCAAACGCATTAACTACTTGTGAGATAAATTTAACAAAATACACTGAAAAATAGCAGACATTTCTGATTAAAGTTATATAATACTGAAAGAAATGGGAGAGATTCATTATATTCATCAACTGGAAAATTAAAAATTGTTAGGATATAAATTCTGCTCATATTTATAGATTTAATGCAATCCAAACCAAATCCCAATAGGTTTTTATTATAGAAATTAAAAACGGATACCAAAATTTCTATGACACTGCAAAGTTTTTCAAATTAGAAAAACAGTTTTAAAATAGAGAACAGTATTTGCTTGTATCAGGTCCCACTGAAAAAGCATATATATATATATATATATATATATATATATATATCAATATTGGCATAAAGATAGACTTATGGGTCAATGGGAAACAAAGCTATTCACAATAGACTCAAAGATATTTCAGTGGGAAAAAGATAGTCTTTCCAACAAATGGTCCTGAAGGAACTAAACAGTAACACCGTAGAAAAAAATAATTCAAAATGAATCATATACCCAAATATAGAAAGCAAATGCTATAAAACTTCTAGATTAGAGTAGGACAAAATCTTTGTTACCTTGGAGTAGGCAAAGATTTCTTAGATAGAACATAAAGAGCAACAACTTATTGAAACATTGATAAATTAGACATCATTGAAATGAAAATGTTTGCTCTTTGAAAACCATCAATAAAAATAACAAGAAGGCAATCCTGAGAATGCAAATAAATATTCTCAAAATACACATCTGACAAAAATTGTGATCCAAGATAGTAAAGAGTCTATAATAACTCAATAATTAGAAGTCAATCAACCAAATAAATAATTGCTGAAAGATCTCAATAGTCACTTCATAAAAGAAAATATGTAAATACCAAGAAACATATGAAAAGTGCTTAACATTATTTTTCTGTCAAGGAAATGCCAACTGACACCCCTAATGAGATACTACTACATACCTACTCAAAGAGTTAAAATTACAAAAACTGACAATCCCAGATGCTGGTGGAAATATAAAATGGTACAGCCACTTTGGAAAACAGTTTGGCAGCTACTCATGAATTAAACATCTACCATATGATCTTGACTTTTCACTCTTAGGTACTAACTCAAGTTAAACAAAAATATGTATCCCATACAGAAGTTTGTACATAAATGACTATGACATCTTTATTCATAATAGCCCTAAATTGGAAATCCATTACTTGATGAATGTGTGATAACATTTAGTAGATCTATTCAATGAGAAACTATTAAGCAATAAAAGAATAAACTACTGATACATGCAATTTCATGGATTAAATTCAAAAACACTCTGCTGAGCAAAACAAGCCAAACACCATGTGCACATACTGTGTGATTCCATGAGATGAAATTCTAGAAAAAGCAAACTTGATCTACATTCACACAAAAAATCAGTAGTTATCTATGACTGCAAGTTGATTTGGAGAGCAGTAGATAGAACCACTAAATATTCAATTGATGTGGCTGTTACATGGAAGTAGACATTTGTCAAAAATTTTCTGAACTGTACACTTAAAATGGGTGCGTTTTATTATATATAATCAAAATTCTTAGATGTACCTAAATAAAGTTTATTTACAAAATAAAGAGATAGCCGAAACCGGTTTGGCTCAGTGGATAGAGCGTCAGCCTGCGGACTGAAGGGTCCCAGGTTCGATTCCAGTCAAGGGCATGTACCTGGGTTGCGCGCACATGCCCAGTAGGAGATGTGCAGGAGGCGGCTGATCGATGTTTCTCTCTCATTGATGTTTCTAACTCTCTATCTCTCTCCTTTCCTCTCTGTAAAAAATCAATAAAATATATTTAAAAAAAAATAAAAATAAAGAGATAGCATGGTGTAGTGGGTAATAAAATTGACTCTACTCAAACTGCCTGGTTTTGAAGCCCAGGCCTCTCACTTACTGACTGTGTGACCTCTGGTGAGTTACTTAATTCCTCTGTGCCTTGGTTTACCATTTGAAAAGTAAGGATAATAACAGTGCTTGTCTCACGGATCACTGTTTAGAACAACTGCTTGGCAATTAATAAACACTATATTATTATTCAATAAATTGACAAAGAACCTTTAAAATCACTATATTAAATTCTGGGCCAGATGCTACAATCAATTGGGTCAAGGCCCATGTGAAAAGGAATGTTGTGAAGTAATACATTTTTTACACATGTACATTCCCTTAAAGCAAAACTGTATCCTAAGACTTTTCAAAAGTAAACTCCTATAAGAAACTAATTTTTCTTTTCTCATTTACCAAAAATAAACTCCTATGATTAATAGATATTCTGTTGGTAGTCAATCAAGAAGACTGTCTGCAGTGTGTAGGTGTCAGACTAGTCAACCCTAAGATTCTGCTTCAGGACCAGCTCATGTAGGGCGGCACTGATGGCTGGGAATACACCAAGACAAAGTGACATATAAAGACATGTGTCCTGTCCTCAAATAGATTGTCCACATGACATTACCCTACTCATACATGCGTATTCGTTTATAACAAAGGGTTATTTCCTCAGTTCAGAGGAAAAAGCACCCACATCAAAGGTTAGGAAAAATTAAAAACACAATGTTTTTAAAAAGAAAAAAATGGAAGGTCTTAGACTGGGTTTTGAAGAATGGATTTTTCAAAATGTGATGAGTGGAGTCAGACATGGCAATTTTTCCAACCAAGGAAGCCCAGAGTCCAGAAGGAATTCTGGATTTGGTTCATAGACAACTTGGCTAAAGCAGAGGGGCCAGATCTGGGAACAAACCTGAGTTGGTGTGAGGTTCATATGGTGGCAGATCTTGAATTTGCTTTTATTGTGGACACTGCAGAGGAATGGGGGCTCCAGAAAGAGAGAGACGGTGTAAGTAGTGTTTAGGAAGATGAATTTGGCAAATGTATAAAGCATGGAGACAACCTAAAAAGGAAAAGAAAAAATGTTAAGAACTGCCATCTCATCAGTCTTTCATGCAAGAATCTCAACTTTTATAGCATCAGGTAAAATTCATTTGAAAGGCATCAGCTAAAATTTGGCTTTTCATAATTCTTACTTAATTTCTTACAGTCTCTAATGAATTATTTCTATGGTATCCAGGTAGCTCTCCTCAGTGGCCTTTATGCCTTCATGCTTCTTTATGCCTCATAGGTTGTTGATATTTTCTGTGCTGATGAGGGCTCCGCTGCTCTACTGCTCTACCTGAACCCTATCCTTCCGTAAAGTTCCTCCTGTACCCTGATGCCTTTCCAAGACTACACAGCCATACTGGGCTGCCCGTCACCACCACCACTTCCCTGAGCTCATAATTTGTTCATGAAAAATCCACCAAGCTGTCATGTAGAAAGGACACAGATACAAGGAAAGGGGCGTAAAATGAGCAGAGTTGATTCCTCTGATCTGCTGTTGGCTGGCTTTCTGATTTTGGATAATTTACTGATGGCTCTTGACCTTGATTCTCTTATCTCTAAAATCTAGCATGACTAACAATCTTTAAGAGTCCTGCTTTTCTGAGTATGGGGTTATAATACAATATATAAAAATACTAAAATTGTAATAAAATAGTAATACTTTATTGCAATAAGTGTTATTGTTATTTTAGCAAGTTGGAAGCCCGTAGCTAACATGTATTCTCAAGAACAAAAATCCATCTTCCCTTTAAATATTATCTTCAAGTGCTATAGGAACACTACTTCCTTTGAATAATGTAAGTTTTATAAAGTCTTTCACATATACTTTCTCGTTTGATATATATCAGGAACCCTATAACATTAGATATTGTTACTAGCTGAGGAAGCGGAAGTTTAAATTGCTAATGAGGAGGGTGACATGTTTTCATAGACACTTATGGGTTATCAAAGAATCTCTCTCTCTCTCTCTCTCTCTCTCTCTCTCTCTCTCTCTCTCTCCTTTTGCCACGTAGCTAGTCCAGAAAATTTACATATTTTATACCTGAGATTCACTAACTTCTCACTAATGTCAATTCTGTAATAAAATGAAAAGAAACTATGTGATGAATATGTAATCAATTTGGCCTTCCTTAAGACATTCTTATTTCCTTTCTTGTATCAGATACATTTTTTAGGGGAATCAGGCAAAGAGATGTGAGCCTCAGGCCTGAGTCATTTTGTTAGGATATGTTGAGGCTCTGTGGTTTATTTTAAGATCAGTTGCTATTTAGTAATTCATAGTCCTAGTTTTATTTTGGAAATGACTTTCAGTTTCCACTGGGCATGAATATTTAAGACAAGATTATCATTATTTGAGACCAAAATTTATCCTATGGAACTCAGCAGAACATTTTCCAAGACTCAAGTAGAATATGGCTATAGGACATGTTATTACTGAGGGATTCTGCAAAGTATGCACCACAAACCTGCACACAGATACACAATAATGCACATACATGCAAAATGAGGAATCAAAGGAAATCTGTCAACAAATGATATACCACATACGGCCTTTTGACAAAGAGCACACACAAGCACGCACATCTAGAAATTGAAGGAAATGTGTCCACAAATTTTGTTTACCAAAATTGCTCCTTGAGATGAAATTTCAGAATAGCATTTATCTCACTAGAGAAAGAAAGAGAGAGAGAGAGAGAGAGAGAGAGAGAGAGAGAGAGAGAGAGAAGGGAGAGGGGGAAAGCAGAAGAAGCCTTAAGACACTGAACACCTTTTATGCCCAAGGTTAACATTCAGTATCTTATATCTATAAAGCATTTTCCTTTCAGGGACACCAGACTATCCATTTCCTGTTAAATGTGCATAAAAAAAACAGATACAGATGTTGGATAACTGAGTTGTAAATGGAAATTTTCTTCTTCCTCCCGTAGTCCAAGAGCTGAGAGGTTGTAGTAATTTCTGCTTCTTTTCTCCCCCAACTTCCCCGCACCCTCTACACGGGTTTGGGTTGTGCATGAAAAGGGAGATTCTGTGACTAATATCAATGAGACAAAGAAATAAAAGCTCTCTAATCCTTGGGCCAGGCGCCAGCCATCCCACTGTATGGGGCCATTGGCCAGAAATCCCACTGTATGCCGGGCCCAACGCCAGTCAGGATTGGATACAATGAGTTTCACAGCCACCTTTTCAGAGCTGACAGCAAATGTTGGGGCACCAACAGCCTTTGATAAAAGCTCCAACTTTCCCTCTAACATTTCTACCCAATGACAATAAAGCTTTTTAAAATTTATAATGCAGTACTCTCTTGAAGATTGCTTAGTGCTTTTAATTATTTTATTACTTTCTATTGCATTTATTGGGGTACCGTTAGTTAATAAAATTATATAGGTTTCAAGATACATTCCATAATAAATCATCGGTATATTGTATTGTGTTCACCACCAAGTCAAGTCTCCTTCCAACACCATTTATCCTCCCCTCTTCTACATCCCCCATCCCCTTTCCCACAGACAACAGTATGGTGATTGCCAATATGGTGTTAGTGCTTTTAAAGACACAAACTCATTCATCTCAATGCTTATAGTGAAAAGGGGTGGGGCTGGTGGCCAAGAATGGGAAATCAATATTCTCTTCCTGTTGAGAGAGAGAAGGAGCGAGCACATTACTTTATGCAACAGTTCATTCTATTATTGAAATTTCTAGACAAGTCTCATAGGAATATCCTTCCTTAAATTAAATGTGTTTGTCAGGAACGAACTAAACCTTGCTGTGCGATTCCCAATGAGTTGTTTACTTAGAATGTCTTCTCTTAAGAGCAAGGTCCTTTGAAAGGCCAAACACATCCGCAAACCAGTTAATACTGGCACCCCTCACTGAAGTTTCTGGCTGTCTCAGATTTAAATATTGATTTTTTTCTCTCACTCTCCCTTGTCTCTTCACAATGGCAGCAGCTGTCAGGAAGTTGGAAACTTCATGCCGGGAAAGCACCCAAGAGAATATGAATGCCATTAAAATATTTTTTACCTTTTACTTCATTGTTGTTCTCTAAAGCTCTTGAGCAGCTAGCTGAATATTGGGTAACCCAGAAGAGCTGCTCCTCCACTGGGGAACACTGGATCTGATTTCCATTAGAGATTCTGAATTATTTAGTGGAATGAGTGCCCCAATCAGCTTGCTTTCTGAGTGGTTGCCTCTGGGCGTCCATTCACATTCAGGGTGTACTAAAGCCTCATTCTCTTGAAACCAGAGCATTCGCAATTTGCAACTCATTCATTTTCATTTCGAATGGTTTGGGAAAAGAAAACTTAGTTTCCAAGAATTCGGCTGAATATAATATATATCTAGTATGCAAAGTGAAGCCTAGTATATTGAAAACCAAAAGAAATGTGAATGCCTTATTTAATCACAACCTGTTCTCATTTCCAAATTTTGTCATAATATATTCCAGCATATAATTTTCAGGTTTTGCATCCTTTCAAAGTTTAAATGAATAGTAATTGCTGCAAGAAATGAAATTCTTAGTACTCATGTTGCCTTGCTGACTAATCGGTTTATATTTAATGGAGTGACAGATTGGATTCACACTAGTAGAGATTTCAGTGGTAACCTAGACAATAAAATTAAAAGGTTAGGTTAAAGGAAAAAGCCAATATATAGATACATGATATAGATTCCTTTCTACCTCTGTATATGTGTGAAAGAGTAACCAAAACCAAAACAATACAACTGACCACTTATTATCGATTTGCATTTTTTCCATGACATAGGATATTTAGAAAGAGATTGAAGGGAACGAATCTGAAGAGATGAACATCGGTCAGATCTATGGATCCTCTTGAAATATTCTTAAGGAAGTTACATTTTACTTTATTGCTATCGGCATTCCTGGATATGTTATAAGCCACGGAGTATCAGATTGCCATTTTAAAGGTCTCACTCAGGCTGCATTGAGTAGATAGAGTAGAAAGAGTGAATGTGAAATGGGAATACTAGTTCAGATAATCCAGGTGGAAAACAAGGTGGTTGAATAAGTAAACAAGGGCAATGGAAGGACAACCAATGAGAGAGAAGAGAATTGACAAGAAGCAGTGATGATTGGGTATGAGTGGTGAGAGATGGTCAAAAAGAACCCCTAGGGGAAAAGGAGACATATGCAATACTTTCAACAATAAAGAATTTAAATATAAATAATAGTAAAAGCCCCTAGAATTCTAGCTTTGTGGATGATGGTGTCAACCTTTGAGACCGGGAAGAGAATTGGACAACTAGAAATTAGTCCACATTTGGAAATGTTGAGTGTGGAGGTTTCTGTGCAATTCAAGTGGAGGACAAATTATTTAGAAGAAACCATGGTACAAACTGACAATTTTAAATTCACCTTTTATGTATTTTCACTTGCTTTAATTGGTCCATCTATAATGCTTCCCTGAATCAATTTGTACAAGAAGCTCTCAACCCTATAAAAAATCTTTCCAAATGAGAGATTGCCCTTTCGAAGGGAGTATTTAATTTATCTTTTTGATGTTCCTATGTCTAAAGAGAAAAGGAGAAATTTTGCTAATGATGAATTCTTTCATTTGTCTCCTACTTGGAGGTAAATATATTTTGGTGGTTCCTCATATCAAAGGCACTGGAGAAAACAGAAGTAATGTCTTTGTTTAAAATAAAAATCTGGTTATCTGTTACTTAAATGACAAAGTTAGATGCTTAACTAAGCCTTTTTTCCATCCTAATCTCCCACCCCTATCCTCTAGGCCAGTGGCCGTCTCTTGCTCACTGAAACAATGATTCTTTATTTCCTTTTATTGTATTTATTGGGGTGACACTAGTTAACAAAAATTATACAGGTTTCAGGTGCACAATTCTACAATACATCACCTGTATAATTATTCTAATAAATATTTAGTAAACTAAACTTGCAAGCAGATTTCCACTATTCTTCAAAGTCTACAATTCCAATGTTTAAATTCCTCTTGCTTTTTGTTTTATTGTATTATGTATATGTTTGTGAGACTTCTTTCTTGTTTTGTTATATTTTTGTGTGTTAGTTTTGGTTCTCTGTCTATATTTGCTACCTTAGCTTCTGCTCTACCCCTGCCAAGCTAGTTGAAATTTCTCTGGTATTATTTTTGCATGTATGGGGCTTAGTACCTATGTCCAGTTAATTTTGCATCCCTATCATCTACCCTTCTCCCCCAACTTCCTTTACGTTACACTCATGTTGGCCTCATCCTATTTACATGAGTGAGGGTGAGGTTGGTAAAAAGAAAGCAATGTTTGGTTTGTGCAGAATAGCTGAAGGATTGGAATAACTACTAAGAAAAAAGTTTGGCACCAATGGGAATTTTGTCAAAAAAAGGAAAATAAGTATATTTTAGCAGCAAATTCAGAATAAAGGTTTCCCAAAAAACTGGAAAAGTGCCTATTAAGATGACTATAAAAGTGCATATTTATTTTGCAAATGAATTCAGGAGTATAGTTCAGAATGCAATTATCTTCATCTTGCAGGCACTGGGGTAAGCAATTTACAAATATCACATGTAATTCTCACAACCCTATGAGGTAAAGGCACATTATCCTAGTTTTCTGATGAGATCACAGAGCTAACGGTAGTCAAATTGTGGTTTGAGCCCAGCCTGACCTAGAATTACTCTGGTCTTTTTCAGTCATCATCTGCCCCAATTTTTTACTACACTTTTGCCACCAAGTATTGCATTTTGACCTGTGGGAAATGAATCATTATGACTACTTACCTTTTGAAACTGTAAATTGTTACAGAAAAATCACAATGGAATTCAGATGAGGACGTAGATTTCGATCCCAGTGTGGCCTCCATTTTTAGGAATAGTTAGAAATGCTTTCAGCTTCAAGCAACAGAACAGAAAGCCAGACTATCAATGTCTCATATAACAAGGCTCTGGAAATAAGTGGTTGCTGATATTGATTGCGTCTCAGAATTTCTGGCCTTTTTCACATCTCTGCACTCCTGAAGCCCCATAGCGTATGTCTGTATGATGGCTCTGTCTCAGGGGACGGTGCTGGGCAGAGGGCTTCTCCTTGAGCATCTCTGTCTCACAGAGAGAGAATAAATCCTTTCCAAGGCTATCAGAAGACACCCCCCCCCTTATATGTTATTAGCCATGACAGGGTCACATATGACCTTACCTGGAATAACAGGTGAATAAATTGAAAATAGGATTTTTTTTTGAGCCTTCGTAGTGGGAGGCAGGCAAAGGAGTTGGAGGTTGCAGAAAGTTATGGGGTAATTAACAAACACATCTGCTACAACCATTACATGGCACAGGCAGATGGGTTTGCCTTCAAGATCATGAACAAATTGTAATGATCTCTTCCCAAAAGATCAAACATAGTTACTTGCACCTCCCTGTCTTTCTGTTGTTGCTTTCCTAATGCTGAATTTCAGGTCCTGAGTTTTAGCAACATTTTAAATTTCCTATTTTAACTACCATGGGCTTAATAAAAAGCTGTTCCAATGAAAAATAGTTATTTTATCTTCATTTTCATCAGATCGCCTACTTCTGCCCATGCCAATAGTTTTAAGTCCTATTTTTTTCCCCTTATACCTATCATTTTCTATTTCAGTCCCTTCCTTTAGAGTTTTTGAATGATCTCACCTTATAAACTCTACAGATTACTGATTTGTGTACACTGCAGTTGACTATATATTTTAGATATTAACGTTTATTTCTCTGGCTCAAGGAGAAGGTAAATTTAGCAGCACTTTTTTCCTATGGTAATGTTTAGAATAAGATAATACTGAATGCATAAGATATATTCCTAATAATTCATGCTAATGCCTCATTCAGTGAAATATTTTATCTCTAACAGTGGCACACAGGATGTGTGGTGTGGCCAAATGTTATTAGAGGAGTAATATATGCTTAAAGAAGATTCCTTTTTCCTGACCGCCAATCATTGATCTCTTTTTGATGAATTTCCTAAAACCCAATTATTCCAATTCATATTTCTTTCCACTTTAACTGTAGGAAGATTTTCAGGAAACACGTGTAACGCCATCCCATGGGCTGGGCTGTGTCATTCCAGAAGCCAGTAATGGGAAGCCCACCTATCTTTCCAACATCAGATTTATCCATAATCGAGGTAATCTGTGGGCTCCTATTTGTTTTGTCCTGTTTTGCTTTTTATTTTTAATTTATCAATTGAGTTAGAACTTGAGCAGTAAGGTGGTGTGCTATTTACTGGATCATCATTGAATCCCATCAATAAGCAACTTCTGAACATAATTTCTTCTCCTTCATGCAAGAGATATTTACTTTATACAGCCATCCCCTCACCTTCTTCTTTTCAAAGACTTGTTTATTAGCATATACTATTGTTCTCTGATATGTGTACAACCATGGATCTGGATTCACATTAGCAGAAAAAGTACAATAATGAAAACAAATTAACTCACAGCTAATTAGCATGGACCATGCTCCTGATGTTGTTAACAGGGGTCCGCTTCGCTTCCATGACCGTGTTGGAGACCACTGGAGTCAGATACCGCAAGGATGGTCAGATTTGAATCTAGTCCTAGCTTACCTTTTTTGGATTCCAAGTTTTTTCAAAATGGACAGTTTAAAAATACAAATAAATGCTTTTTGAGGAATCTCCAACTTTATAATTCCACGACTCTCTAGTGTACTCCAGGTCACTTCAATATTACAAATTTAATGATTGATTGGGCTGAAAAAGAGTTATCTAGCTTTTCCTCCCCCTGCTCCCAATAACAGAATGGAATGGATCACAAGTGACCAAGCCAATTAGGCTGTATTTTTTTTTCCAGATAGTGAAATTCTAACTCACTGCTGTGCTACAAATACTCAACATCTAGTGGTACTGACTACTCATAAGTCTATGGCTTGGTCAGGGCTTGTCAGGCATGTTCTACTCTGCCTCATCCCGTGACTAGAACTTCCAAGGTGTCCTTCTGATGGCTGCCTCAGCCGAGGTGGACTGGCTAGACATCTTTCTGTCTTATGTGGCCCTCCAAGTGGCTAACTTGTGACTTGTCATAATGGTGCTGGGTTTCAGGAAGGAGCCTCCCAAAGGGACAAGCTCCAGTGTGCAAGGGTCTATCAAACCACCACTTGGTTCGCACTAGCTAATGTCCTGTTAGCAAAAGGACAGACCCAAAGTCATATAGGAGGGGACTCTGTATGGGACATTAAGATCAGGAAGTGGGGGGTCATGGGGGCCAAAAATGACAGTCAACCAGAGACACCAATATGGGATTTCTGGTTCAGTAAATGTATACCAGTGAGTATACTGGCACCTCTTCTGCAAGGTTCTTATGGTTGATGTTTTGTTCTTTGAAAATAAAATTACAACAAAACTAATAAATCTCTGAAATATTCATTTTTCTTCAGTGGACCTATTAAATCAAGCATCTAGCTTGTTATTCTACTATAAACCACATGCATGATATTTAGTATTTGTTGCTCCTCCAACCTTTACTCCCTACTTCTTTTCAGACAAGATAAATAGAATGGAAAATATGACCCGGGTTTGGGTTAGAGCTAGAAAATTCCATTCCCTCAGCATCACCCTCCTCTTGACAACCTAGAGGGCCATTTCGCATTTGGTGATTAAGTATGTACTTTTCACCAGAGGCTATGCTAACAGAGTTGAGAATCCTGCTCCTGATTGCCCCTGTCAGAGGAAGGAGTGTCATTGCAGACAGAGCAGCTGTAACCTCTTCCTGAAAAGCTCACTGAGCCAGCACAAACTGCCACCATTGATTTTTCTACACAGATAATTGAAAACAGCTCGTAGGCAATATTTCATACCCATCACCAGTGACAGTGAAAAGGCCTTAATTCATGTGAATATATTATGGTTCCCATTGCAAACCTTAAGTCTGGGCTGAAGAAGCGTTTTCCTTTCTGTGGAAGTATAGGGTGTCCCAAAATTCATGCAAGATTTGAATTTTGCGTGAGCATTAACAACAACAACAAAAAATAAAAGCCTAATTTTACTTGGTTTATTGAATCAGATTCTAATATCTGTTGCCCTTTGATTTCAATCCCTTCAACTTGATAAGCATTACCAAGTACCAATTATGGCCCAGGAGCAGGGACAATGAAGACCAATGAAGACCACGGCTTTGAGTATGTGCCAGCAAAGCTGTGGAGGCCATTTACCCGATGTGCTATTCCATACATAACCCTATACTGTATACTTGTATACTTTATGCATCAATAAAAATTTACAATTTTTAATTATAAACCTGTGTTTTCTATCAAAATTACTTCTTGCGTGAATATATACACTAAACCCAGAGGAGTCAGGCCAAACAATTTCAGAGCTGAGATGAAAAGTTATGGATAGAAAAGTTATGGGATTTAAAGAGAGACTTCAAGCAGTGGCACTAGTCACTGAAGTGGACTCTTATGGGATATCAAAGTACTATAGAATAGCACTACAACTTACATATTGTCAGAGGTGTTAATGTTATGAAAGGATCTTCAAAAGCTTGGTTCTATGCCATCTAAGTTGGGGAATGTGGTGATTCTCAGAATAATGAAGATAGTTTTAAAACAGGCACATTTAGAATGAGAAAACTATCCAAAGACTTTATTTTTTTATTGTATTTATATATATATATTTTTTCATCACCTTTTATCCCCTCTACACCTTCTTCCCTCTCCTCCCATCCCTTCTACCCCCGCAATCACCACACTGTTGTTCATGCCCATAGTTCTCTCTCTCTTTTTTCTTTTTCTTTTTTTTTCTCAATCCCTCTACTCCCCCCTCCCAAGTTGTCTGTCTACTTTCTATATACGAGTCTGCCTCTATTTTGCTTGGTAGTTCAGTTTGTTCATTAAATTCTGCATGTGAGTGAAATCATGAGGTACTTGTCTTTTTCTGACTGGTTTATTTCATTTAACATAATATTCTCCAGGCTCATCCACGCTGTCCCAAAGGGTAAATTTCCTTCCTTTTTACAGCACAGTAGTATTATCTAAAGACTTTCAAACTAAACTGGTAATACACATTGTGCATGCAATCATTTCTGAAGGGACTACACAATCGTTTCTTTCTTTTTTTTTTAAATATATTCTATTGATTTTTTACAGAGAGGAAGGGAGAGAGATAGATAGTCAGAAACATCGATGGGAGAGAAACATCGATCAGCTGCCTCCTGCACATCTCCCACTGGGGATGTGCCCGCAACCCAGGTACATGCCCTTGACCGGAATCGAACCTGGGACCCTTCAGTCCGCAGGCCGACGCTCTATCCACTGAGCCAAACCGGTTTCGGCACAATTGTTTCTTTTTAAATCAGCAATACCCAGCCTTTAGGTCAAGCTGATGATTTCTTTTTCATTTTAAACTTTTGGTTATATTTATTCCACATTGTCTCTCAATCTACGTTTTCAGAATTGTAGCTTATTTATTACTGTAAAAATTTATATGCCTTTAATTTTTGAAGACATCTTTAGAGGTAATTCAAAAAAAAGTAAGGCACATTTAAGTTAGGCCTTCAATGCCAGAGCCAATATGATTAAATAAACTAAGTCATCCAAGGTAAGGGCAAACAGGACCCTTTCTCTTTGCTTGTCTCCTGCCCCACAGTGCAGAGAACAGTGCTAGAAATAAAACCATTTCATCAATGTAATCACCCTCAGTACATTTTAAGAGGTATAATTTATGAAGCATTTACTATGTGCTAGGCATTGTTCTAAATATTTTCTAGCCAATATCTCATTTAATGTCCACAACAAGTTCATCTGACTGGCAGTGTTGTTTTCTATATCTGTGATGAGAAAAATAAGGGTCAGAAAGAGAAAAAATGTTACATGACCAAGTTCACCCAGTTTGCAATCAGCAACATAGATGCCCAAACCAGGGCTGTCCACAGTGATTCAGGAAATGTCAAGGAGAAGCAAAGCCTCAAGACCTAATAAGAGTGATCAGAGAAAGAGAAACATCCTTCCTCATCATCATTACCTATCCTCCATGTAGTTGTAGCACATAACAGTTATTCAACATCTGTGCTCTGAGTAAGTCCTGGTCCTCTCCATCTGTATGAAACTAGCTAATTATCTTTATACCTTTGAAGTGATTGCCTGTAGAAAGGTTGGAAACTAGCAACCTGTGGCTCAATGTACCAATCTCTGGAAATAAGTACACAAAGTTATCAAAAGTTGAAGCTCAGAAGAGGCTGTGGGGATGATGCTATGCATGGCTTATTAAAAAGATATTTTGCATTTGTGAAAATGCCAACAATTTTAAATGTAATGGCAACGATTGCTCAAACAACATACTTTGGGAATGGCTTCAGTGAAGGTTTCTAAAGTAAAGGTTTTGAATGAAGATCATTCTGAAGTTTTTCTCATCTTTATAATGAGTCTTTCACTAAAAGATCCCCTTCAATCAAAAACATACCTAGGAATACATTTCACCAAGGATGTAAAAGATTTGCACTCAGAAAATTATAAGACACTGAAGAATGAAATTGTAGAAGATACAAGTAAGTGGAAGCACATACCATGCTCATGGATAGGAAGCATTGATATCATCGAAATATCTTTACTACCCCAAGCAATGTATAGATTCAACACAATTCCTATCAAGATGCCAAAGGCATATTTCACAGAACTAGAACAAATATTCCAAAAATGTCTGGGGAACCACAAAAGACCTCCCAGATAGCAACAGCAATCTTGAGAAAGAAGAACAAAGTTGGAGGAATAACACTACCTGATATCAAGCTATACTACAAGGCCATGGTAATCAAAAAGCCCGGTACTGCCAGAAAAAGAGACATATAGATCAATGGAACAGAATAGAGAGCCCAGAAAAATAACTATTCCTTTATGGTCAATTAATATTTAACAAAGAAGGCAAGAACATACAATGGGGTAAAAGATAGTCTATTCAATAAATAGAGTTGGGAAAATTGGACAGATGTGTAAAAAATAAAAAGAAATTAGACCACCTTCGTACACCAAATACAAGAACAAACTCAAAATGGATTATAGATTTAAATGTTAGACTTGAAACCATAAAAATCCTAGAAGAAAAGATAGGCAGCAAAATCTCAGACACTTCTCATAGCAATGTTTTTTTTCTGATATATCTCTTCAGGCAAGGGAAACAAAAGAAAAAATAAACAAATGGGACTACATACAGCTGAATTGTTTTTACACAGCAAAGGAAATCATCAACGAAATGAAAAGACAACCCACTGAATGGGAGAACATATTCACCAATGATACATCTGGTAAGGGGCTAATATCCAAAATTTATAAAGAACTTATAAAACTCAACACCAAAAAAAAAAAAAGACAATCCAACTTAAAAAATGGGCTCAGGACTTGAATAGACACTTCTCCAAAGAGGCCAATAGACATATGAAAAGATGCTCAATATCACTAATCATCAGAGAAATGTACATGAAAACCACAATGAGATATCACCTCATACCTGTCAGAGGCTAGCACCAGTAAATCAACAAACAACAAGTGTTGGAAGGGAACCCTCCTGAACTGTTGGTGGGAATGTAGATTGGTGCAGCTCCTGTGGAAAACAGTATGGAGTTACCGCAAACAATTAAAAATTGACCTGTGTTATGACCCAGAGATTCCACTTCTGGGAATATATCTGAAGAAACCAGAAACACGAATTTGAAAGAATAAATGAACCCCTATGTTCATTGCATCATTATTTACTCTAGCCAAGATTTGAAAGCAGCCCAAGTATCCATCAGTAGTTGAATTGTTAAAAAAGCTGTAGTACATTTACACAATGGAATACTACTTAGAAAGAAAGAAAGAAAGAAAGAAAGAAAGAAAGAAAGAAAGAAAGAAAGAAAGAAAGAAAGAGAGAGAGAGAGAGAGAGAGAAAGAAAGAAAGAAAGAAAGAAAGAAAGAAAGAAAGAAAGAAAGAAAGAAAGAAAGAAAGAAAGAAAGAAAGAAAGAAAGAAAACCTTACCCTTTGCGACAGAATTGATGGACCTGGACCTAGAGAGTATTATGTTAAGTGAAATAAGCCAGTCAGAGAAAGAGAAGTACCATATGATTTCACTCATATGTAGAATCTAATGAACAAAATAAGCTAACAAACAAAATAGAAACAGATTCATAGATACAGAGAACAGACTGACATCTGTCAGAGGGGAGGAGGGTTGGAGGGCGGGGTGCAAAAAGTGAAGGGATTAAGCAAAGAAACTAAAACAAATTCATAGACACAGACAACAGTGTGGTGATTACCAGAGGAGAGGTGGTATCTTCAGAGTATCTCCCCACTTGAGAGAAGAAAGAGGGTGGGAGACCATTAGTTGTACAATCTTGTTTGAAGGATGAGGAAACTTAGGCCCAAGGAAAGCAAGAACCATACTCAGCTGCTCAGGAGAAGAGCTAAGACTGGAATCCAGTGTATTATTCTCTTCTACCACAAATACTTGTCTCATCCTAATAGTGCCTTCAGGCAGAGTCTCTAAACCATTTGAACATGGCACTTAGACGAGGAGTTCCTGAACTTTGGTGACATCTCCCTGTCACTGGTTAGCTGTGTGATCTTGGGTAATATTTTACTCTCTTTAAGGCACAGTCTGCACATCTCCAAAATAAAATTGTTTGACATGACTTCTAGAGTCTTTTTTGCTACCATAACATGTGACTCTGTGATTTTAATCTATCTGTGAATAGGCTTCTAGTTTTCACAAAAAAACACCCGGGCATTGTTTTTTCCACATTATGGTTCTCCAGAGTTTTAATAAAAAATAAAGTTGGAACCAGAATTTCAAAGACAGACGAACTCTAAATAAAGGATAAGATAGACATTTTCAGACATGCAAGAACTCAAAATTTTTATTCCCAAGTGCTGAGTTTTAATCGGCAATTTGTGACTCTACTCCAGCAAATCAAGAAACTAAGAAATGTGTGAGTCAAGAAGTGATAAGACAAATGCAGAAGTCCAAAGAATAAGTAGAAAAATAAAAGAAACAGATGTACATAATTAAAGAATTTATCTAAAATGAAAAAAAAGAGAGAAAGAAATCCAAAGAAAGCCATAAGGTGATAATTGTATGGCATGCCTGGGGAACAATTCATCAGTATTAGAACCAGAAGCCAGTGGACACTAAGAAAAATCCTTTTGAGAGAAAGACTAGAATGGATTACAAAACTGATGAGGGAGCTAAATGATACTAGTAACATACTGAAAAAATCATATGAGTGTGTTTTATCTTTCAACAAGAACAAAGAAAGATAACCAACACCAAGAGTAAGAAATTCATAAAAACTATGAAGCAGAGAAATGCAAAAAAATAAAATAAAATAAATTAAAAGTAAAAGGGAAATTATTTGATTCAGATGATAGGAATACTGTTTCATTGGCATTGGGGCCATGGACAATGAAAAACTGTAATTGTCACACACTGTTTGTGTCTGTATACACATTAATGTGCCATGCCAATGAAACTCCATGTTCTTGGCTTCCAACCCTTAGAATAAAAATCTTGACAACACATAGAGCTTTTAATATCGGTACAAGATAAAATGTGAAGATTTGCAGCTGTGACAGGGAATATAGTTAACAGAAGTTGAGAAGTGGAATAAAGGAACAAAGGTGGGATGTGCTGAGATTCACAACAAAACCATCACAGTGATTAGCTCTGTGGCCGGAGATGGGGAGGAAATGGGGCTGGAGAGGGAAAACAGAGAGTGTCATGCTCTATTAATAAATCAAAGCTGTGGGTCGAGTCACTGGTGAGGGTGCAGTGTGGGGAGTGGCAACGGGCATTATCCTCAGCCTTGTGTGAGCTGCTCATTGTTCCTTCTAAGTATTTTGCATGGTACTCTCTCCAGACTCAAGCAGTGTCCTCACATACGTATTTTACTTAATACTTACGGGGGTTCTGTGCAGATCTGTAGGATTATTTCTCTGTGCAGTCCTCTCTGACACTCTTCTCTATGAGCTCTAGCTGCCTTGGTCTCCCCAACTCTCAGTTCTATCTCCCCAACTCAGGAAATCTGCCAGACTGTTTCAATTCCCCACCACCCCACTCCCGCGCCACCACCTGGAAACTCTCTTACGTCTGTAAATTGTAATCACAGAGCTTATCTTATTTGATTTCCATCTCTCAGGGATTACTTGCTTTTTGTCTTTGTTACCTCAGGTCTTAACAATTATTGTTTTATTACATGTAACTGTTTTTATTTAGATGGGAGGGTAAATCTGGCCTCTGTTAGTCCATCTTGACAGGAGAAGTGTTTTTTAAAAAAATTCTGAGGAGCAGTGGGGGGGAGGAGGGGGACATCTGTAATACTTTCAACAATAAAGTTTAAAGAAAAAATTCTGCCTTATCAGTGATCCCTTTTAGTTTCAGACTTCCCTAACCGCCAACTGTTTGCTTACCTCCTGGTTTTGAAAAATCTAATTTATCCACCATTAAGCATGGTATTCACACCAACTAGAGCTAGCAGTCAGTAACAGAAGAAAATAAACTAATTATATTTCTTAATTTTTATTCTGTACATTTCCACACAATTCACAATACAGAAAAAGTATCCAAAAAAGTAACTAGTCAAAGTCTTTTTCAGAGATTAATTCAGCCTCTTAAATTAATTCCATTGAAAATCTCTGTAGAGCAACACAGTGATCAAGATACTTTATATAAATAGGAAATGCAAGAAAATTAGGGAAAAATACTTTATGACTTTGTTACAAAAATTCTCCATTCTTCCCTTCCCCACCCCACCCTTCCCACCCACCCTCCCTCCATTTCATATTTTTCTGGATCTCACTTTACCTGGAAATAAAACTTCATCCTGTTGCCACAGCTACTACTTTTTTTATTCCACCTGCCAGCTGGCAGCTTTGCAAAATCATGGCTCTGGGATGTGAAAGGGCAGAATCAGAAACTATGAAAGAGCCCTTTATACCGTGTCTGAAACTCTTTGTACAGATGTTGCCTTTGAAAATGGACTACCCACCGCCATCTAGGAACTCTGGATGGCGGGACCCTTTTCCCACTCAGAAATCAAAATGAAATACAGTCATTCTTATAGGACTGAGATTGTCCTCTCTATGCCTTAATGACTTACAGGAATGGATTTCCTCACTTTCAATCAGCAATGGTCCATACAGTATTCAAATGCATGGTTGCCCACTTAACCTTTGATAATTTAAATAGAAAACAGCCTTGCTACCTTTAGGAAGACTAATTCAGAGCCTAGCTTTGCTTTTCAAAGATGTGTTTTACAAAAGATTCTAATTTTACCAGGTTATTTTATCTATTAAAGTTTCAAATCTTATTTCCCCGGGTGGCAAGAACCCCACACTTCCCAGCCCACAATAAGGATATTAGTAAGCATCCATTTCAGTTCTAGTTGCATTGGAAATTATTCATGTGGTCAGAGCCTCAGTCCAACAAATGGGGGAGGGGAATAAATATTTTTATTGTTAATAAAACCCAAAAGGTCAGGAACCATTTGTATTCATCATACCAGGTGCAGTAAATATCAAAGCTAGAAGGTATCTTAAAAGTGATAAATCTCACCAGCATATTTGAAAGAATTACCCATACATTTAAAACAAAAAATAGAATAAACAATTTTAGGGCTATCATCTGTTAATTTTTCTAAGTAAAGACAATTTGTAAACATCTCCTCTCTCTCTAATTTTAAAGAAGAAATGTTATATGTAAACCTTCAAATAAGAAAGCCATACATATGCTTTGAAGTTGTTAGGATTGAACATATTTAAATTTCTGAAGAACTCACTAAATTGTCCTTATATTTTTCTAATTTAAATATTAGTATAGACCAACACAAGTCTGTGGATAGGTATAACTTTTTATGAGGACTTTGAAAAAAAATACTTCTTCAAAAAAGAAAAACAACAACACAGTTCTTTATAAATTTCTATTAGAAAATTCTTCAATTAGCAGAGCCCTATTTTCCCCTAAATTCCATAAATAATCTAATTCTTCTAAGGTGCAATATTGAAAATTTCATAATGATACTCCTTGAAGCCACGCTGAACAAGTTCAGTCTTTTCTTATATCTTCTGGATTTGCTTTTCATGAGGATCAAAGTTGGCTGAGAGCATATATTATTTATTTATCGGTTGCCATGGCAATTTGTGTTAAGACTAGAGCCTTATTCTTGTACTGCTCTTGAGAATCTTTTTTCCTTTCCCCATCACTGCTCTTCCTTTATCTTCCCAAGCCAGGGGCAAGGAATGGGGTGAGGGAGAAGGGTTGGAAGCAGCTCCCTGAGCTCGACTCCAGGGATGGGCCCACTTTTTCAGACTGTCTCAAGAGTGACTCCCTCCCCCATCTATCCAACTTGTAATGTAAGACTCAGGCCTAATCATTATGGAAGGAAAGATGGGCAATTAAAACTGTAGCCCAGCCTGGCTGTCGTGGCTCAGTGGTTGAGCATCAACCGATGAGCCAGGAGGTCACAGTTCGATTTCGATCATAGTATGTGTCTGGGTTGTGGGCTCAGTCCCCAGTGTGGGGTGTGTAAGAGGCAGCCAATCAATGATTCTCTCTCACCATTGATGTTTCTGTCTCTCTCTCCCTCTCCCGTCCTTTCTGAAATCAATAAAAATACATGTTTTTAAAAAACAATTAGAGCCCAATTTAAACAGAAACACTTTCATAGCCATCTAGATGGCAGGAAACTGGGTGTGGGGGCGGGGGAGAGGGAGAGAAGGGGGCTCTGATTGAGTTGTGTTCCAGTCTAAAGTCATGGAAATCTAAATCTGGAAAATATCACAGAAGTCTTTAGTCTAAGCTCCCGCCTAAATAAGGAATTGTTTTTACACAATCCCTGATTCAGCTGCTCCATTTTCACTTAAACAACTAGAAGAAATACTGGCTGCTATGAGCTCCCTTTGTTTTTTAGAAAGCCCACTCCATTTTTTCTGGGTGTATTATTTAGGAAAAAAATAAGTCTTTCTGTAAGTGTTAAAGCTACTTCTTTTCATCCTGTGTCTGGTCTTCCCGCCCTTGTTTTAGTCTGCAAATCATCTGCCATCCAGAACTTGAATCTAACAGTCCTACTTAACTTACCTCCTCCAAACATTTCTATTCTAATCTAATAGTAGCTCCTTTCCATATCAAACACCCCTCGCCTACAGTTTCACCTCTCTGCCCCGAGAGATGCCTGGTAGAGTGTGAGATTCAGAATGGAAGAATATCTCAGGACTGTTTGTTCTTTCCACTTCAGGTACAACACAACTCCACCAGGTGTATTAGGCCTCCATGTATGTGACCATGGATGACACACTTAGGTTTGCAAACCCAGTCACAGACTTAGAGCCATTGAGTCTTGAGTGAAAAGACCATTTCAAGGCTCTTTGGTGCATCATTATGAAATAGCATCATTCCAATAGTGACTGCCAAGGAGAGAAAACAATACAGTAAGTCCTCACTTAACATCAATGATAGGTTCAACGACTTTCAGTGAAACAATGTATAATGAAACCAACTGTACCATAGACTATGGCATCTCATCAATGTTATAACAAAACAACATTGAAACAAACAACGTTATTCAAGGACCTGCAGTACTAACTTTTTTAAATGCTGAGAATCACAAATGTAGAAAAGCCAGTAAATCATGTTCAATGTTAATTTCTTCTTGTGAAATCCATCCTGGTACCAAAACATTTTTAACCTTTTTTTATTTTGAATATATGCAAGATGATAAGTCTCTAGTAGCAAACACTCTGAGTTTGTAACTTCACATTCCCTCTCAGTTTAAACCAACTCTTACTGTGGGATCATAGGTAAGTAGTCTTCTAATTTATGGAAATCAGAACGATTGATATAAAACAATATAGAAGGCAATGGTGGGAAATTATTTACTTAGAAAACATCTATTGCATGCATGTTAGTCTGTAGTTTCTAACAATCATAGTTCTGGCTGCAATTCTACCAATTACGATACAAAGCTGTGCAAATTGTATTCACTGTTCTGATGTTCCATTTATTCATCCAAAATGTATTATCAGCCTCATCCACCTTATGGGTTGGTAATGAAGCCCAAAAGTGTCAACAAACAAATAAACATCAAATGTTAAAGCACTAACATTTAAAAAATACTGGAATTATTATAATAAACAGTATAGATTTGAGTTAAGCTACTTTCTATTGAAAATTATATGTTTTACTTAAATATTGGAAACAAGTTGTTCCCATCACCAAAGGCTCCAATTTCAGATGCCATTTGGCTCAAAATATTGAAAGTTTGGAAACTGGAGAATACCTAGAATCATCACTTTTTTTATTTCTATGGGTAAACTACCCCTCGCGATTAGCAAGCCAGTAGTAGGAGCCAAGGCATTTTCCATGATTGCTTTTCAAGTACATGGACTTGGCTCCCAAATACCTTTTAGGCATAGTTTTCGTCTGTGGTTCTATTAGGTTACATTTAATTCTAAGAATATCAAATCACAGCACTTTTTTCCCATTAGATGGACAGACAGTGAAGCAGATTTCTGATAGGACTTAAGGATGCCTAAGAATACTCATCAAAGTCCACAGTGCTCCACAAGTACTTTGGAGTAAGTTTTACCCAAGCATGCCTTCTTTTCAATAGCTCATATAGTTATGCTTAGTTGGTTTAAAAATGTTTTAAATTACAACTAAAGGTCATTCTCCCCCCAATTTTAAATCCTCTCACAAAGTGATGTTCCAAAGATTAAAAGTCAAGATGTTCATACATTTTTCAAATAAATCCTGCCATTTTACAAAGTTATTTTAAAAGAAAAACTCACAGAATCTAATTCCAGCTCCCTCAGATCACAGGTCCCTAGTCCCAACATCCCTCAAGGTGGTCATGTGTCCAGTTTAAATATCCCCACTGGCCGAAAGTCCATAACTCTGTAAGGATGCTCACTCCACTCTTTGACAATATTTATACTTCATCTTCTTTATATTTAATCCAAACCTACTGTAATTTTTGCCTATTGTTTCTAATCATGTCCTTGAGATATAAGATACATGAGTGTTAGCTCTCATTTTAGTAGTGTTTCTAAGTTTCATCCTAAAGTCTTGGTTTCAAATACAATTTTAAGAACAGTACCAAGACTCCAAGGAAAAAAATGCAAAATATCATTCTCTTGCATATTACTATTCTCATTTCATATTTCATAGAAGTAAAACATTGATGGCTAAAGAGTGACCAGCACAATAAAGCCTTGATTGAGCCCCCAGCGCATGCTCCCCAAGAACCCTGGGGTTTTCCGCCCAGTGGAATTTGTTTCTCGCATTCATTTTTAGATCCTTAGTATGGAGTTTTGTTTCTCGTATTCATTCTTAGGTCCTTAGTATGGTGCCTGCATCAGAGTATGTGATAAATATATATTTAAAATAAATGATTAAATGCACAAATGTATGATTGGTTCACAAACATGATTAAACAAACAAAATAGAGACAGACTCATAGACAGAGTGCAGGTGGACAGCTCTGGTCTGGGAAGTCGGTGAAGGGATTGAGCAAAAAAGAAGAAAAAAGGGAAAGAACTCATGGACATGAACAACAGTGTGGTAATTGCAGAAAGAATTGGAGGTTGAAGAGGAGGTGGGGAGAACTGGTGATGGAAAAAAAAAGAGAAAAAATAAGTAATGCTTCAACAGCCTTAAATTCTTTTTTTTTCTGCTTCTTTTTGGGATCAATTCAGTGACTCCCAGTATCCTGGGAGAACAGGTGGTCCAAGGGTACAACTCCTTGCTTAGAATCCTATTTTCAGGATTTTCATTACACTATGAGGAGACAGCCTAGAATCCACAGATGGTCACAGGGGTATAACCCACATATAATCCAGTCATTCAGGTGACTTCAAGGGGCACATTATTTACATCATTCAATGTGGAAGAAGTTGCCATAATTGTGGACTCCCCTGGTGTGACTAAAACGGAAATGTGCTAAACCTCTCTGGCAGCTTACTTCTCAGAATAAGGCTGGTTGGAATTCTATAAGATCATCAAGGTCAGTGGATTTTTTTTTGTCCTTCAAGCAAAATGGATATTTGTCCCAGAGGGTGATTTCATTTTGATCCATCTTGAGCATAATAGCTGAGGAGGATTTGGGTATGTGCATGGAAAAAAATCGATGAAGGTAGAGGCAGAAAGCCTGGGAGCAGGACTATTGCCACGGTCAGACAATTGGAAGGACTGGCGATGAGTGATGACCAGGACCCAGAAAAGGGATGATGGTGTCAAAGCCAGTGAGTGGCTTGGCAGAGAAAAAAACTCTAGGCCTCCCAGCCAGTCAGCTGAATATGGAATTCGGAGAATGAAAAAGTCGATTCAGAGATGGTTCTATAAAACATGTGCAGAAGCTATTTTAGAGTAAATAAATGTTTAAGCTCAGTTAGAAAACTCTCTAATTTAATGGGTGTTCTACTTTTTTTTTTCCAAAATGAAAATAATCCATTTAAGGAGAGCGATTGGTCCTTTTACTTGATGGTTATAATGAGCCATTTTCACAATGATCAATTTTACGTTGAAATAGTGCAATTGCATAAAATAGCATGCTATTCCAGTGATTTCATTAGCTACTCCCACAGAAAGGAAGCCAAGCTACTCAGACTCCAGCCCACATCCAAGTTACTACACCTTCCGGGCAATAGCTTGTCCTAATCCGGTGTCAGTAGGCAACCTCCTGAGTATCAGTCCTGAAACTCAGCTTGGGAAGCGTGCAGGCATCACATCGAAAGAAACTCTCCACTTGAGACCCACAATAGCCTAGACAAGTTTCTGGGCTCGGGTAGGCTTTCTGCTTCATGGAAGGCAGCATAAATAATGGCAAGACCTCTTGGTCGTGGATTTTATGGCACAGGCACCAGCAAATGCCATGTGCAACTGAAGGTCCATACAGTCATAAACCTAAGCTTAGTAACAGTAGAAACAATAATGAATACATGGAAATTCTCTGGTACCTTATCTCTGACTGTGGGTGATAACTATACATATACAGATGATTGGGATGCTTCTAAAATGTTTTCTCTCTTTTAAACCTATGCAATATATGTGTGTATAGTATACAGACACATATATGTGTACAAATATATTTCTATGTGTTTGGGGTGGGCTGGCATATGCACAGAGTATTACTGATAGGACATACAAGCGGCTATGTCTATATGTTTATTAGGTAAATACTATTGATCGCCAGAAAGTGGGACAGAAGTCACTACACCCTGGGCTTTGCCTGTGATACTCATCTATGGTCTTAGAACCTTTTATAAAAAGCAGGTTCTACTTTCACAGCTTAAAAAAAATATTTTTAAATAAAGTTGGCATGGGAAAAAATAAAACTGCTGCCCCACATTTTCTATGACCTGGATATTTTGAGAATCTAGTAAATAAACTTCAGAAATCCTTTCAGCAAAGAAACTGTCACTTGGTCCAAATGAAAATTAACTACCTGTTGAGTATCTTTCAAGGCAAACAGATCTGCCTAAGCACCGAAGCCAGCGATTAATGAAAGACGGGGAGCCGTGGGGGTCATGGGATTCCCATCAGTCACCACTCATTTCACGACTGTGCTTGCCAGCTCCATTCCGTTTCAGGAATTGCATCGGATTTAGGTTGTAACCTCCGTAGAGGTAACAGGAGCGCTCAGCGAAATCCCCAGCCATGGTGCTTCTTTCCTCCTTGGCTTCTGTGCTTTGTCACGCCCTTGACTGGGACAAAGCACAGCTTAACTGGGTTCTATTTTATTAGTTGTGTAAAACTGGAACATAGGGCTTCAAAAATGACTATCATGTTGCTTTTTAATAACTCTCCATTTCTCAGCCCTCTATCAGGCTAATCTAAACAGGGAATCCAAAGGCAGACAGGCCCCAGCTCATGTCAGCTGAATGTTGGCCGCTCTCAGCAGTAGTTTCAGTAGGTTTTGTAGAAAATGATATTTCTACAGGTATACAGTTTTATTGTCTTGTAAATGTGGCTTTTCAGACCAGGGACAGCCTCTTTGCCTCTATTTTTCCTGAGGGCCCATTAAAAGGGGGATACCATATACCTAAGCTGAGTTGAAAACTCCTGGAGCATAGGCCCTCTGCTCTTTCTAAAGCCCAGGACTGTTCCATGCAATGATCAATTAAAAAATAAAATGCTACAGGAGGCAGATGCAATATTGAAACCATTAAATATGTAACTGTTTTTGCTCATTTTTAATGTTTTTCTTTTTAAGCCCAAGTCCTGGGGGTGTTTGCTTTTCTCAAAGAGATATTCGCCTTGGTCATATATCGTTCTCCACCAATAATGTAGGACTCTAAGACTTTTTTTTTTTTTTTGGAACGATTTCCAAATGTTCCAAGACTCCTGCAGCAGTCAGTACATCATCAATTTTCATTCCAGGGGTTGACTTGTTACTTCACTTGGAGCTATTTGAATTGGCCCCTAGCCACCTGTACCCTAAATTTTCTCTGGGCTGCTTTGAAGCATTACAGAGAAATATGAGATGGTAGTTGGTGAAAATAGTCCTTCATCCCAGCAATGGCAGCTGGGTAACGGACTGCGTGGCCAAGTGTTTGGCTCAATCTTGGGAATGGAAGGCACCATCCAAAGCCAGATTTCAGTCTGTTTGAAGGATTATATTTCTGTCATCACAACATCTCCTGGACAGATCCACCAATTGAAAAACTCCCAGCAGAAGCCCAGTGATTAAATTCTCCTGGAGCATAATTTTTTCCAGCTTCTGGAAACAATCTACTGCAGCTCCTCCTCCCCTCACCATAAAACCCAAAATATAGTTCCATTTCTAAGACTGATCTGTGGAAATAGATTACTCGCAACCAACCCTTCCTCCCACAGCTGAAAATAATGCCAGCCGTTTGATTTCGAAACGACTAAGCCCCATCCACGGAGAGGTTATTCCTACTTAACAGTATATCATATTTGTACTTTCAAAATGAGATGTGACCGAAATGTGATTCAGACCAGCAGCACGTCGCTGCTGGACCTTTAAATTAAACATAGAGAAACAATCGTGTGCGCTCACATGCAGAAAGAGTCAGGAAGCATGATGCTTATGTCTGAGAGTGAAGCAAAACCCTCTATCACCCACTTTCATTTCTGACTTACACCCAAGTCCTGTAGACATTTTCACCAGAAATTAGAAGTCTTCGTCTCCTAATATTGTAATTGTCACAATGTCCCTAATAGAAGTACCTGTAAGTTTCAACTGCTCTGTGGCAGGATTAGAAGCTACCATTCCACTGCCAGAGAAACATTCCTGGCTGCACTCCCACAGAGGTTTGTACTAAGAATTTTCTAGCAGAAGAAAATAATAGATTACCCCGCACATGTAAAATGGGGCTATAGTGCTATCAGGTATGACCTTGGGAGCTGACCAGGAGTAGGTGGAGGCATCCATCAGAAAGGGCCACGCATCCTGGAAATCTGGCAGTGAAACTCACACAGCAAGGCTTTGTCCTTGGCATAGGGCGAACTTGGGGTAATGAAAACCAGAAACTTAGAAGGAAAACCTAAATGGGCCCCTCTCACCACTGTACCCAAGAGCCTGTACTTATTAGCCTCTGTGCAAAGTTCCAGTGACTGTTTTCTTACTTAAGTGAGTTATTTTGACATATGTTGCTACTTTTGCTTCTGCTGTTTTATTTCAAGTCCATTAGCCTGCTTTCCATTATCACTCAAAAAAGCCTAGAAGTGAACGCTGGCACCGAGCTCCATTTCCTGTAGCCACAGTTCCCACACGTGGTTTTTTTTTTTGCTCTGCAGTTGAAACAGCACTTAAAGTTAAGTGCTTCTGCAGACTAGCTATGGGCCTTGGCTTAGTCCATTGCTCACCTCTATTGCAGCAAAAGGCAAAGATGGCTACACCTGGGCAGTACGGAGCTGTCCAAACAGCCCAAGCTGAACCTGGCCTTTGTGGCCATCAGTAACAGGCCCGCACAATGGGGCCAACCCCTGGGTTACCTTTCTGAGGTCCCCCTGAGAACAGGAGACTCCCATGCCACCTCACCATACCTCAGCGATACAATGCACAAGTTGACATTATCCATGTGGCAACTCCCAGCTCCCAGATGATGAAAAAGAAATGAGCAGGGAGGGGTGACATGCAAAAAAACGTCACTAAGTCATCCTGGTATATTTAGTCTTGGAAATGGAAGCAGTTTGACAGTTACATTTCTGCAGGACAACCAGAGGGTTTCAAAAGACCTTCAGACAGTCTTGTGGTCTTCAAAGACTGAATGTAAAGAGAACAGATTGTATCGAATTTTTTCTGGGTGGTTACAGGCAGAATGGTGCGGTACAGGGGAAGGTGAATGCATAGGGGAGAAGGGAGCAGTGCCATTTATAGGAACATCCTTTGAATCTTTAAAATAAATGATACAGGTGAACACAGAAGTTCATGCTACTTGCTGGAAGCAATAAAGATCAAATTTTGTGGAACTCAGTTTCCACCAATCTCCAGGTATCCTGCCTCGTCCTCTGTGGGCTATTCCGTTCTGTTGTACATCTCGGTAGCCCTTAAAAACTGGTGGCATGGCCTCAGATGCTTGCAGGAGCGAGACAGATTTATGGATTCCATCAGCTTCTTCCAGGGGAGCTGCCCGATCGCCGGGAGGCCCAGGTGATATGCTCGCTCAGGTTCTCTTTGCCCATCTACCAGGGTCAAACAGTCGTTTCCAGGTCCTCATGGCCAATGATCTTATAGTTCTGACGGCTTTCTAGGTAAGCAGCCAAATCAGGGTCCCCAGCCTGCTGAGCTCTGTCTTGAGGTGTCTTACCCTGCAGGTAAAAAGGAAAGAAACACACACACACCTGAGATGAGATTTTTTTAAAGATCCACAGGAACAGAGATACTCAAAGATGACGCGGTAATAAGGATCTTTCCATGTTACTGTTTCAGAGTTAACAAGACACTTTTCAAGCTATTATCTGATGGAAGCGAGATACATATGCTCACGAGAAAGAGACCATCCTTGTGGACAGGTGGGGGTTCCCTCTAAGAAAGCATAGAGTCTAATCATAGGATCAGAGTCTAACTGAGTGCACAGCAGGAAACTTAGCACAGTGAGTTCTGGAGCCCAGACCCTCTCTGGAAGCAGGTGTAGAGAAATTACTCACTAGATAAACAGGGAAGCAGGCATTCGACGTCTAGGTTAGGACTCTTTCTATTATACTAACTCTGGGAAGGGATGGTCTTAACAATCTAAAAGGGTTTCTTTGCTGGTTTTCAAGATTCTTTCCCCTATTTATAACATTCTCATCTCTCCAAAGAGTGAGTTAATTTCTGACTATAAAATTGATGGGTGTTGATTAAAGAAATTTTGGAAAAGTAGAAGAGCATAAAAAAGAAATAAAAATATATTCCAGAACACTAAGATAACCATTGTTAACCTTCTGTGGAATAACTATTTTTCTTTTTCTATAGCTGTATACATAATTATTTTTATCAAAATTAAACCATATTTATATACTGTGGTTTAACATGCTTTTTCACTTAATAATATGTCAAACATTTTTATGTCATTCTTCTGCATCATGTTGAATGATTATGTAATGTCTTGCAGCCTATTTTAATGCTATATGTGTATTTGTAAGTACACACACACACACACACACACACACACGATATTTTTAAATGAGGCCAATGAATGGAAATCAGTAGTAAATGGAGGGAAGGTCTCATTCTTTTGAATGCTTCTGGATATTACTTGACACTCCTTGAAACTTTTTTAAATTTTTGTTTAATAATATAGTCTTTTCTATTTAAATAAGTGATATTAAGTTCTAAGGAAAAGGTAGAGGCATGATCATTGTACTAAGGAAATAGCTCTATGCATAAATGCACATAAGTATGACAAAAATTATCAAAAACTTCAGCCTTCAGTTCAGTTAACACAATGGATAGTGTCAACCTCAATGAAGCCTGTTCCTAGTAGCTTCTAGGGGATGCAGGGCAGAGGATAAAAAGGAAATAATAGTGGCTCTGGGCTCTTTCTAAAATTTTACTTTAGTTGGGATTTAATATTTATCCACTAGCTTAACATTACTATTATAATTTTATCCCACTTGTTTATGGTATTAATAGACTATCTTGTGCTTACTTCAATGTTAATGAAGTTGGAATTTCTATAGCTTCAAATTTTCAGGGAGATGGACAAGGGTGGGCCTTTGAGATTTTTTTTAAAGGAACTGTTCTCTATTAAGAGAAATTCTCCAGATATTGCTTCTCTCCAAAAAACCCCAGTAGATTCAGTCATGATGATCATATGTGATGCTCTCACCTAGCATCAAATTACAAAAATGGAAAAACAGAGGATCCCTGAAAAGGATGAAGCATAGGGATAGTACTTTGTATGGTAAGATCTCTAGAACAGAATGTTAGGAGTAAACTTAAGTCATACACTAGCATGTATAGTCTGACTTTATCAACTTAAAATAATGAGAGAGAAAAATAGACATACTTTCATGTGAAGTGAGATCATTAAAATTTTAATAACATATACGTCTAGTCTAGAATGTAGAATTTTCTAGCTATTTCTACTCTCCTGTATTGTTTGCACAGCTCGAGTTTTCTATGTGAGAACACACTCTATTTATAATCACAAAAATAATACAGCTGTTTGTGTTTTGGAAAAATACACACACATACATAAAATAAAGTAGGAAGAAACCTCAAGGAACATGGAGCCCATTCATCTGATACAGAAACTTAGAAAGATGACACAGAGCAATCTGCTCAGGGGCCAGGTCTCCTGCCATCTTTTGTTTGTCCTCATCTACATATATTCAAATTCTTCTCTGCCACCCTCTGTGTTAAGTGGCTTCTCTTTTCTTGGAGTCTCCCCAGGGTGCTTGAAAATTCTCAGAGCTGACCAGGCTCCTCTATGAGGTTGATTGGTATTAACTCTGCTCTCTCTCACGGGCCTTATTTGTAGGTCAATGCTACTCAGCTATACCTCCTCCTTTACGCCAGCTCTCAGCCCTTTCCTTGACTGCTCTCTGTAACTTGGAATGACTCATGGTGCAGCCTGACCTCCCATCTTGGAAGTGACTGGAAATCACTTTGGCACCCCAACATGGGGCCACATAAATCACAGATTTTAAGCTACACTGGATTAAGCAGATGAAGGAGAAATCCCAAAGGCAAGGTCAATGTCTGTGAACATAAGCCTGACCCCTCTCCCAGGGCTTTGGATCTCACCTCTCGGCAGCCAAGGCATTCGGCAGGAGGAGAACCCCAAATCCCAAGGCCAGCGCGTCCTTCAGAGGTTTATAAAGCCCCATAGGCGAGCACACACCCTCCCTTTGTGCTTATACATTTAAACTGCAGTTTCTCTAAATGAAGCACTTTATTTTTTCCTCCTTTTTCCAGAGCCCCCCGGCACTTCCATAGGCACAGAAAGGATGCCTCTGCTGTGGGCATAAGTGAAGGCCACAGCGCCTGCGATGTTGCCCAGTGGGTGGATGTTTGCACTCACTCATCAAGTTACCTTGGAGTCCGTCTTTCTCAGAGATGCTCCTGCGTCCACCAGAAGCTGGCACACGGCCCGGTTCCGCTGGCAGGCAGCCTTGTGCAGTGCAGTCTCACCCCTAAATCAAAGATGAAATGGAAACCACCCATAAAGGGGCTGGGGGCCGGGGTGGGGGTGGAGGCTGCTGGGAGGGGGTGGTTTCATCCTACCCCTGCTGCTGATGTTCTTTCTCTGTCTGAGGCTGAGACCTGGCTGCAGGCAGGGCCCATTTGGGGGAGGTGGGGGAAAGGAGCTAAAGTGCTTGAGTTAGTCATCCTGTAACCACAATATCTGACTCCAGCCTCTTTTTTAAACAGTGTTGGTTAATTCGGCCGAGCGATTTTGTTGTCAACTACTAATGTTTGATTTAGGCAGGACTCCATGGCACTGTTAGACTGATGTGTGTGGCTGTATCTGAACACTGGGAACAACACTCTGTATGGATACGCTGAGTGTGAGGATGCTAGATGAAGCTCAGAGGGAACAGCGATGGGGAACCAGCACCCCTCAGACCCATCACAGGAACTCAACTGCAAGGAACCAGGCTAACACTCACTCAGGCCTACCTACTGGATTCAACTCCAGGGGCAGGTGGAAGGGGAGGGGCAGCCACAGGGGATCTGGGAGGCACAGAGGGACTTGGGGAGAGAGCTCAGAACTAGAGCCGTCCCCAGTCGGCAGCAGGCCCAAGACCAGCCAGCAGTCATTGTGGGAAGTGGGCATGAGAAAGTGGTTATTTCTGCTCCTTTAATAGGCAGAAAAGGAGGAGGATTTTTCCCATTTGGAATCCAAGACTGAAAAGATACTTAATGCTAAAGTGTTTCGTGGAAAATCAAATGCAGACCTTAGAGCAGGGAACTGGGGTCAGTGGCGCCTGTCCTAAGCTCCGCATAGCAACGGGCAGTTTCTTCAGTGACGGGTAACTAACTCATGGCTACTCCCCTCCACCCCCGTCTTTCATTCTATTTGTGTCTGGTTTTCCTCCACCATCCCCACTTCCGCTCCCTTCCCCATCCCACTCCAGCCCGGCTATTCTTTATCTTCTTTTGAATTTCTTTGGAGTTCTCTAGTGCTTCTATATGGTTTTCAGGGTTAGATGCTTAGCCTTATTTGTTCCTGTTTGGAGAATAGCAGCTATTTTGCTACTCTAGGGATGGGGGGAAGTTGAAAGAAAAAATTATCAGTTTGGGGATCATCCCAGATCCTCATCTGAACTGCAGAACATGAAAATGATTGGAGTTACCATATTCTCAGTTCTCCGGTGGCTGTATTATAGGCATTGTTCCATTCTAGACTTGGCAAAGAAGTTTCATTACATGCAAGAGAGCATTAGGGCTTAATTTTCTCACAAACCCCAGTTAACAAAGAGTTAAAAAAAAAAGCTAAATGTATTTTTTTAGACTTCTCAGCACCAGTGTAGAAGTATATTGCTTGTAGGAACCTCTAAACGATGAATCTCAATGACTGAGGGTGCAACCATTATGATACTTGCCATCAACTTTTATTGTGACTTTTATTTTTGATTTAGAAGATTAGCCCCGCACAGTTATAAATACAATAGAAAGTGGCTGTTTTATCACTGACATGAAAATTAGCTACTGTATGCTCTAGACATGGCATGTTTCTCCTAGATACATTCTGAAGAATAATCTGGACTATGTAATAAAAGTGAGACTCACGTTTCGCTGTCTGCCATATCCAATAACTCGGAAGGTCCTAAACAGGAGGAAAGCAAGACATGCCCATCAAACATAAGTTTAAAAAAACTATTAATAAGAAAATCTATAGTCACAATTAAAATGCCTTGGAAAGCTGCGTAAGAAAGAGCACTTGTGAGAGGGATCATGGGCCTCCTCCTCCCCACCAATCTCCCAATCACCGCCAGCTGAGATGTGCAGAATGGGAGCCACAAAAGAGTGGCATGGCCTCCGCCTTCCTTCCGGAAGCTTTCAATTAAGTCGAAGAAGTAAAATCAACTGGAATAGACGAAGTGAGAAATAATTAAGTGGCTCCCTTGGGAGGAAGGGGACAATCAGCTGAGCTTTGAAGATTGTTTCTCATTCTCCAGTGGCAGGTACTTTGGGATGGGGTCTTGTGCAATATAACAGTAAAGCGACAAGAGACAATAGATACCATGCGGTCCAATAGCCTTATTTTAGAAATAGGGTGAAACTCTATTTTTCACAAAATTTCCCTTCCAACACCTGGAAGAAATGTTCTGCATAAATATCAAATGATAGAAGCTTCATCATGAACGGATATGTTCTATGAGTTTGCACATTAGCAATGTTTTATATGTTCACTAATGAATTCATTCAGTCTGCACACACTGGTTGGAATGCCCACCTTCCCACTTGCAGCACCACTGACTTCCTCCCCAACCCTCCCTAAATCCCTTACCCTATGCAGCCTGCTGAGACCATTTCCTCCATGACGCCAACTATGACCCCACTCCAAATACTGCACCAAATGTTCTCCCTCACTTTTGTGCTTAGCCCTGTGTCCCATAATTGGGAAATTAATATAATGTATCCCATTGAGACTGTCCCAGACAAGTGTGGATATATAACATTTAAACCGTATTAAAATCACTTGCTGATTTCTCTATTCACAACTAGATTCTCATAAGCCCTTTGAGTTGGTGGCCTTGTGACTAGCATAGAGCCTGGTGCCAAGTAGATGCCTAAATGTTTGGTTGAATGAAAGAATAAAATGTACTTGAAAGTGGCAAACACGGTTCTAGATGTTGAGCATTTTAGTCCTTAGAAATGTGATCCTGTTGATTTGCTCTCTATGCTGTTGCATATCATTATCATTGAAAATTTACTTATGTGATTACTTGCCACCTCATCAGAAGGAGGGGAAGAGGAGGTTAGAACTTTCTAACCATGAAGGTCATTGGGCAAGGAGAAGATGACAGGTGTGATGGGACTTTCACAAGTCACCCAAGAGCTACATTGTCATCTTGGCTTCCTCTCTTTCACATCCATTGGTCGTCAAGGCCAGGCAAACCTTCCGACACCACTTCTGTCCTATTTGTCTCCCTATTTGTCCTATTCCATAAACAGGCCTCCTCATAGGTCTCTGCCTGGAATATAATTAGCATGAAGAAATGGTTACGAAGAAGACTAAAAAACTCTTATGTTATTTAGATTTCCAGGTTTTCGATCTGTCATATTTATTACTTACTTCCAAGTATTTAAACATAGAAGTTCACAGTCTTCACTTGGAACTACCTTTCCTCCATTTGTTCCCAATGTTCCAAAGTGGTCACTTCTCCATCACCCACATGTTTCTCAGGCTCTCCCAGCTCTGAGGGCTTGTTCCCTCCCCTGTCCCTATTGAGAACAGCCTTCCCTTTCTAGCCTCACACCTACATCTTAAACATTTGTAAAGCCTAGTCTCTGACAAGGCCTCTGAAAAGACCACCTTTGGCAGAAGGAATCTATCCCTTTTCTGAACTCTCGTAAAACTTACTTGGGTCTACCCTTGTGCCATGTATTTGATTTTTTGTTGTATGCCTTGTCCCCTTAAATCCTTTCTTCTAAATTCCTTGAGTATAAGAATACTTTTACTTTTCACATTCCTTGAGGATCTACCCTACATTAAGGATTCAACAAAGATTTAACTCATTCATTTCTGTTCCTCAGTCCTGTGGTTCTAAGGAAAGGTGAATGATGACCCTCCCACATCCCCCACCAAACAAGTGCAAGGCAGCAGAGTGCAGTGGTCAGGATCAAAGGTTTACAATTCAGCTCTAGCTGCCACTTAGTAGATCTTGGGCACTTTCATTTTATTTCACATGTAAAGAAAGACTGATAATAATATGTATCTCACAGGAGTGCAGTGAGGTTTCAGAAGTTAATAAAAGTTACGTGCTTAAGACAGTAGCTGGCACACGACACACATGGCCTAAAGTTTGTGTCTTATTCTCTGACATGACACAGCAGGTCACACCATGTCAAGATGTTGGAACGTCAGTAAAGGAAAGCTATATAAAAGGGCCACTTCACTCCTACTTATACTAGTATATAGAGCCCCCTGTGGACTAGAATTATATGTCCTGAGAACCAAGGACTCCAGGCCTATTCAATTGCCAACAGGACACTTTCCACGAGGTCAGGAGCAGTGTCTTAAGGGTGGGTGCTTTTAAAGAACCCCTGTCACCTTCAGCAAACTTCTCAAGCCATCTATTTTTAAAGGACTCCTATGAACACAAGCCATCCAGCCTCAGTAGCAGTGTGTTCCCATCATTGCTGTGAATTGCATACTTAGGCCTTGCCCATTTCCCTCCTTATTCAGCACTCAGACCTGCGCCTATGATGGATCCGTGGCCTCTAGGGTCCCAGCCTCCATGCAAGTGACAGGACCCTGAGCAGTTTCATCTGCACTAAAACTGCAACTATTTGGCACCCTGCGAGGGCGGACAAGGACGAGAAAGGACCTTGTTCCTCACATTCTGACAAGAGTCGCCATACATGCAGCCAGCCCAGAGCCGGTCAGCCCATTCTGAGTAGGCTTGCCTGAGTCTGCTTGTCATTTTCCCTTTCTCCCCTCATCTTCTGTGGCTGATGGAGGTGCAAGAAAGAGGCACCGATGCTAAAACAAGATACATTTGTTCTTACTCAATATCTAAAGAAACTCCAGTTAGAGGTTTTGGGAATTTCTCTGGAATAATGAACTTAACCCAAACCTTCCTACTTCTCCCATCAACACACCTTCCCAGCATCACAGAGAAACAAAAATAATCAAAACAGACCACAAAAATTCTCCTGAAAAAAAGTAGATAATAAGAGCATCTGTGATTTTTGGAAAGTTAATTTGAGTCTCACTAATAAGGGAAAGAACAGGAGAAAGAGAGGAAATAATAGATACCAAAGGGGAACATATGGGTGTGGGCTTCTTTTGCATTTTATGTGAACATATGTTCTGACTGTGGATACCATGCCGTCTCCCCTGAGGAATTTGGAGGAATACCATTACATTGTCAGTAAAGAGCTCACAATTGTTCCCTGGACATAGAAGGGAACCTTGGCTCTCTGTCCCTCCCAGGACTCACTACAATGTGCACACTCCATCCCACAGCTGACCTGCACCAGAAACAACTCTTAACCCCATTGAAGGGATATGGGGAAATGTCCCCATGAAGTTTTGAGAGGGAGGCAATCACTGCCCTTCCACAGCCCTGCACTAGTTATCACTGGTACCCTGCATAGGACACTCAAGTCAAACAACTCAGCATTGTGGTTGTTTGTCCATGTTTCACTGCCCTTTGCTGGGTCTTAGGAACATGGAGGGCAGAGACCACATCTTATATTATATGTGAGTTTTGACAACTAACCAAATTTCACTATGCTTCAGTTTTTACCACCTGTCAAATAGAGATAAGAGAGCAAACTGTGTAGGGCTATTGTAAGAATGCAATGTGTTCATACATATAAAGCATCCTATATAATAAAAACCTAATTTGCAAATCAACCGAACGGCAGAATGATCGGTCGGCAGGGGGCAGGGCTGGTGAGTGGGCAGCGCCACGCCAGCCAAGGCGGGTGCCAGTGGACAGAGGGAGGGGACGGCAATCGGGGGGCAGGGGGCGGCAGCAGTGGTGGAGGGAGGCTACCGGCAGCAGTGACGATTGGCCCGGGGGAGCAGGCCTAAGCAGTCAGTCGGACATCCCCCGAGGGCTCCTGGACTGCAAGAGGGTGTAGGCCAGGCTGAGGGACGCCCCCCGCAAGTGCACGGATTTTCATAAACCAGGCCTCTAGTTTAGAGTAATAAAGATTAGCAGTGATTGTTACTATAACATTTTTTTCTCAAGATGGGGAGGAGAGAATTAATTTTTCAAGTGAATGAATGAATAAATGATATTTTAAAATTAATGTGGATCCTAACCAAATTCTTGTTTCTTCTCAGAGAAAGATCCGTAAATGGAAGATGGATTCAAGAGACTGTGCTTTATGGGAAATGGTCTGAAAAATGAGAGAAAGAAAAATATGGGGATAGCCATATCAGTGTTTGTGGGTGAAGGCCAGGGAATAGGAAAGGAAGGAAAGCTTGCAGATCTCCCAACACAAGAATGTAAACTGCGTGGTGAGTAGTCAAACCTTCCAAAATGCAGGCCCGCTGCCCAGTGTCCACCCCATAGGCTCTTCCACTGCATACCCCGGTTCTTAGGGATGCAGCTTTATCCACATTGCACTTTATTATATATGATGTGTCTTTGTCACGTGCATCTTTTAATTTGCTTCCCACACCAAGGCATCCAAATCCCCTTTGCTATTCCTTCCACCTCCCCACGGCCTCTCTCTGTTCGGACCTCATTTCCCATTAGTCTCCCTGACGCTGCCAGCAGACCATTCCAAATCCTCCAGTGGCCCAGGACAAAAGCTGCGCAGATTTGGGGAGAGCTGGCACTGGGAACTCTAACAGCACCGTCATCCTGTCCCAGCGGGATGGTGGTCGTTTCTCTCGGGGAACCAGAGGCAGAAAAAGGGGGGTAAAAAAAGAAAAGAAAGACTGAAGGCAGAAACAGAGGGAAGACAAAATAAGCCATTGAAATCAAAAGAGAAATGCATGAGTGAGATTTCTATCAGGAAACACGGTAGGGGGCAACAGGGTGGGAGTGGGGAGAAAAAAACAAAACAAAAGAGCAAACATGTGCAGGGTGGTAAAAGACAAACCACACAAAAGTCCTTTCCAGGATAAAACCAGGGAGGAGGGAGCGGGTTAAAAAGATGGTTGAAAGGAGTTGAAAAGCAGGAACTGCTGGGGGGATTCTCAGCTGGAATCCCTCTGCATCTTCCTCTCCCACCCTGTCCCTTCCTCCTCCTCTTTTCAACCCTCCAAATGCCCAAATTCCAGTTTTTCATAAAGGAAAGCAGCATGTTGTGAATTTGAGACAAGAAGTCCCAAAGAAGATGCAGGAGGAAAAAAATTCAAGCCTCCTGTGGTTTTTCAGAACATAGCATACATCACATGCCCCCAGGCCCCGGCCCGGTTTAAAAAGAGTCCTTAGAAGAGAAATACATTGCTGAATGTGGTGGCTGGGAACATAATCTCCCTGGAATCCTGTTCAGGGGCTGTCCTCCTGATGGGGGACCCCACGGCTCACCATAAATATCCAATGAAGAAGACACAGCAGAGGGGAGAGAAAGGACAAGTAAGCAAATAGGCCACATACAATTTCCATCATGTGCCTTGACAAGAAAGGGCCCCTGATTTCTCAGAAGCCTTGTCATTAAAGGCATCTTTATGGTCAGGTTTTTTTTAAAAAAAAAAACAGTTTTTAGGATTTAAAACTCATATGAAGCCACAGGAAAGACTTGACCCAAATTAAAAACAAAAAACCACTAAAACTTTAAGAGAGATTCAGGCTTCAAGACTAGGAGGAGTGTTCCTCTTGATCTTTAGCACAGTGTAAAATCTTTCTTTGCTTTTAAAAGAAGTTTATGTGAATTCAAACTGCTCAGACCTATCTATAGAGCACAGAAAGGGCCAGGCTTTCCATGGACTTATCTCTGACTTCAGGAGCAGTATAATTTAAAGGGGTCTCTATCATTTATCATAGATGAGTCGTTCTGCAAAGATGATTTTGCCCGAATACACAGGTTAATACAGATTGTATCAGTAACTAAAAATATTAAAACAGACAACAATAAAAATAGACGAGCTGAAGTGCGTAGCTGTTAAGGAACCTGGTGAATTAGGCTGATTATGTCCAAAGATTTTTACATCCATACTCCTAAATAAACAGATTGAAGTTAAGCATGAAGTTGGCAATGCCTATCAGGTTGATGAATACTAAAATCAAGTGTGGTACAGTTCCCACTATTTGGCTATCGTGTTAAAAGTTGAAAAATTGCCGTTTATCAAAAAGGCAGTGATCCTTGGACTGTAAAGCATAATAATATTTTATTTTCAAACAGAAGGAATGGATTTGCTTCACTATCTCCACCGTCTTTCTCTCAGGTCCATCAGAGATTCTGGTGAAGCAGGGAGGGTATAAGATGTGACCATGGGAACTGTTTGCCTGTGAGTGATGTTGGGGTGATTACAGGAATCTGAAGTTTTTTCTCATGAGCATAACTATTAAAACAACTTGTTTACAAAACCTAACCAAGAGAACTGGAAAAATAAGCACTCTCCCCGAAGGAATTAATAAATTCCTTGGTGTCCTTCAGTTTTGATAGAGAGCTGCATCCTGTGATACAATCTTTGCAGCAGATACTGGAGGTGGAAGAGAAACTCCCTAAGTATCTAATGTCAGGCTTTGGTCAAAGCAGTGAGACTGACATGCTAGCTGGACTTCATGTCAGGCAAAGCATATGTGTCCCTATTTCTCATTGGGCTTAGGAACTCCAACCCCTATGAGTGTGGGCTACAATGGGAAAAGTATTAGAGAAATACCATCTCATGCCTCATCACTCATGCCCCTGGGAAGACTCAACTGAGGAGAGGGTTTTCGTTTGTTTTTAGCATATGTATCAAATATTGCATGGGACATACCTATGCTAAAAAGGGGAGAAACTAGTTTAAGAACTTGTGATATTAAAGAACTGTTATTGCTAAGCAACCTTAGGACCCAGAACCAAGGGAAATATAAAAGCTGAGCTCCAAGGATTTCAGGTAGATCAGTAGTTCAGGACATTGAGAAGGCAGGGTCATCATTTCCAGGTGAAGAGGATGGAGAACAGGGGAGGGTGGTAGATGAAATTCGGACACAATTGATTTGTAGCTCCTTCCATGAAGCAGTGGGCTCTATTCCCCCCTCCCTTTGTCGGGACCAGCTGTGACTTGTTTTGACTAACGGAATGCTGCAGAGGATGCAGAACTTTCCAGTCCGGCCTCAAGGTGTCCCGAAGCTTTCATTCTCTCCTTCTGAAACCCTAGGACCATCATGCTGTGAAGAAGCCTGAGATGAAAAACCAGGCACAGAGAAAGACTCAGGTGTCCTGGCCATTCCAGCCACCCCAACTGAGAGCCCCAAACATGTGACAGGGTCTCTCTCTTCTGTACAGATTCAGTCAAAATTGTAGCTGGTTACAGCCTCGTGAGTAAGAGACCCAGGGAGATGCCCACAGGTAACGGATACAGAGAAGAACCTGGAAGTAGGGGAAGTGCTAGTTCTTCAGGAGAGGTAAAGCAAGAGAGAGGGAGAGAGGGTTCCTAACCTGTGTTATCACTCAACTAGGTACCAGTGGCTCACCTAACTCCAGAGAGGGCATGTAAGTGCTGAGTAGCCTAAGGATGCGAACAAGCACTCAATCTCATTGGGTAAAGGGCAAACTAGAAAGAAAGGATTGAGAATGATCTAGAAGACAGCAACTACAGCCAAGCCTGCATGGCTTAGAGGTTGTGTTGATCTATGAACCAGGAGGTCACAGTCTGGGCCCTGGCGGCCTATGGATGATTTTCTCTCATCAGTGATGTTTCTATTTCTCTCCCCCTCTCCCTTTCTCTCTGAAATTTATATTAAAAAAAGAAAGAAAATGAAAAACAAAAACATAAACAAGATGGCAACCTTACAAGACCCTTGTAAAAAAAAATGAAAAAAATAATAAGATGGCCACCTTACAAGACCTTTGTAAAGATTCGATGATGTATTTAGTAAAAGCATCTGGCATAGAAATGTGCTTGATAATGGTAACTGTGTTTTCTATTTGTAGCTTTGCAATATGACTTAAAACATCTATGCAACTGTTTTAAATTTAATTATGCCTATGATTATGATATTTTTTTTTCTTTAGCCTGCAATTGCTTGAAAACAGTGACTGTATTTTATTTGTATGTGTGTACTGGTCTACAACATGTAGTTCTTATTAGGCACTCCACAAATATTTGTTGAATGATTAACTGAATGAATGAATGAATGAAATAAGATGTTTGCTAAACTGAATTAAAAGAAGAGCAGGAACAAGTGTGAATATCTACTATGCTTTCTATTTACAGCCCAAATTTGGATGCAAAGAGGGTTGGCCACAGGCTCACTGCTAGGGCTCACAGCAAAGCTTCCAGGATCTCTTAGAGCTAAAGACTATTCCACTCTCTCCTGTGAAAACAGTCAAGCCAGGCAGATCCTCCCCCCCCCCCTATTCCTGTTCTTTGTCCTAGAAACACTATAAACAAGGAAAGCTGTTACGAATGGTCAAGATGTGGTATTCAGCACATGTGTGTATCCCTCTGAAAGGCTTTTAGAGGAAGATGCTAAAAACTGCAAGATGCTTCCAGCAAATGATATAACATCAAATTAGAGATGCAGGAGGAAGCTGCCAGGGAGGTGAGCATGTCCTGCCGCAGAGGACGTGAGGATACCAGACGTTTCCGAGAGAATGAAGTGTGACTTGAGTTGAAAAGATGAATGAGATTCAAAGAGCAAAAAATAAATAAAAGACTAGAAAGACAGGATAAATACTCTCATTAATCCTGAGAATGATTGGCTACAAATATAGATTAGATACTTGTCCCAACCAGTTAACTTTCCAAAACATAAAAGATCTTCCCCAAACAATAAAGCATATTATCCAGGCTGCATTGGTTTTTGTACATTATTTTTTTAATGAATACGCCCCCAAGTACCCTGTAATGATCTTGATATGAAAATTATTTCTACTCATTGACTGGCTAAGGGTACCCCATGGCTGAGTGGTCTACTACAATCCTGCTGTCTCAAATAATCAGAGAGAGTCAGCTAGAAGTTGGAGAGCATTTCCACCATTCTGAAGACGGCCTGGGTGGAAGTCAACTTACTAATTCAATCTGTTTGCTGGGTAAGTGATCTTGTGCCTACTCACCGTGATCAAGGATATATTTCACAATTTCCCCGTTGCCGGTTTTAGCTGCGTGGTGAAGGAGTGAACAGTGGTCTGGTCCCTGAATTAGCAGACTGCCTCCATTTTTATAGCTTTCTATTAGCTGAAAAAGAGACAGATAAAAAGAAGCTCAGACCGAGGCCGGAACAAGGGAAACAGCTCACTGGTGATAAAATAAGAACAATGCAGCAAACCACAAATGTTTCTAGCCTCAGAGGACACAGACACGTCAGAGAGATGAAGTAATCTTCCTCGATTGTGTGATAACTCAAATAGATGGCCAGTGTCTCACTAATTCCTGAGAGGGCATATAACTCCTGAAATATACCGAATCACTTATTTATTTTCCTGTGTGTGTTTTTTTTATTTGTGCCTATTCCAAGGGAGTGGAGGGTAGAGAAGAGAATGTTTTCCTACTTTGGCTCAGCTTTTTCTTGAAAGAATAATTATAGGCTTGAAAGAATAATTATAGGCAGGATTAGTGTGGTGTCTGGTAGGTAACTCCTTTCCTGTCCCTCAGTTTTTCTTTAATCTCTAATAAACCTAGCTCCATAGAAGCTCCTTTCCATTTCCCTGTGAGAGATCATGCACGCGAGCACACAGCATACACACACCCACACACAGGTATAGCTCCCTTCTTCATCCAGGTCTGCAGCCCAGCCTGCATGCACTCTGTTAATCACCCAGCACCTACTCAACAAGGCTAGAGGTGATCTGCAGGATGAGAAAACGATTCAGAGAACATAGTAGTAGAAACTCAAAATACCTAAAATCTGAAACAGACTAGGGGAAAAAACAGATTTTGCATCTTGAGAATAAGGTAGCTAATGAGGACACAGTCTAAGTTTATGAAATATTAAACATTATAGAAAGTGTAAATGGGTCCCTATTCTCTAAACTATGATATATCAGGATAAGAAGAGCCTTTTGGAGCTTCTAAAATGTAGTTTTAAGACAAATGCCAAACAAATAACCCAGCAGGCAATAAGCAAAAGGAATGTGTCTACCACCAAGAAGTTAGATGGCACATTATAAAAAAATCAACATCTCCTACGGTTCAAAGTTCAAGCTTCTACTCAAATGCAGCCATAGCACTGCAATGTGTCAGATGCCAGGGAAGCAGATGAGGACAACACAGCCACTGGCCTCAAAGACCTCACAGTCCATGGGAGAGACAGATGTGGAAAGAATTATACCGGAATAGGGAGGACCATGATGGGCTACCATGGAGCACCAGGAAAGCATGAAGTGGGGGGTGGAAGACTTCCTAGGAAATAGATTCAAAAAAGAGTAGTTGAATGGAAATCAGGAACTTTCACCCTACACCAGGGCAGTAGGAAGAAGCAGCTAATAGTTTTCAGGTTAAGAGAAAACTAAGAGAATCCTGTTCTGTTTCACTGCATTGTCTCACAGTGACAGTCCCTTCCCTGGAACAGGTCCACAAGGGATTCGGCTCAACCAAGTAGCACAGACCCAATCCATCAGCTGCCTTGATTCTGCCTTTCTGTGGTGTTTTTAGACACTGAGCAGTAAGTTAGTCCTTGGGCATCTCATGCAGCCCAGCTGCTCAAGACAGCTTTCCCACTGGGATGGCTCCTGGGGTCTTTTGTTTTCTGCTGATTTGTGTATTCTCTCTCTCTCTCTCTCTCTCTCTCTCTCTCTCTCTCTCTCTCTCTCACGCACACACACATACACACACACACACAGCCAGTTTAATATTTAATATTGATTTTTGCTTTCTACATGGGATAGAAAAATGAAAGAAAATGGAGAAGAAAAAATGGGAGAAGAAAAATACTAGAAAAAACGTAAGAAAGAAAAAGAAAAGACTAAAAAAATACAACCCACCTAACTCCCCTATATTTCATCTCTCAGAAACAAGGTATTCTTGCATTCTTTCTTAGCCATTTTGGAAATAATTGCAAAGAGAATGTAATAAGACAACTGGCTGAATATAGTTATTTCCTATATCTCAAATAATTCTCTATTAAGTACAAAATATTGTGGCGATATTCCCACAGACCTGGAAAATTCATTGCCTAGACTAAAATCACGTACAAAATAAAATGAAAAGGTTTCAAATGCACCATTTCCAGGATTACATGTTGAAAGATGGCTGTTTATCAAGATGCTTGCAACTGTCTCACCAACTGTTTTCTGCTAGCAACCTGTTAAAAATGGAGCGGAGGGCCAGGCTGTTATAGCTCAGTGGTTGAAGCATCGACCTATGAACCAAGAGGTCAAGGTTTGATTCCCTGTCAGGACACATGCTCCGGGTGCGGGTTTGATCCCCAGTAGGGGGCGTGCAGCAGGCAGCCGACCATTCTCTCTCCTTGATATTTCTATCCTTCTCCCTTCCTCTTTCTCTAAAATCAATAAAAACCTATTTTTAAAAATAAATGGAGCACAGAGGGTCTCAGTTTATTCGACAGTTGTGCCTCAGAAGAAACTGAATTCAATGGCAGTGTTTCTCAGCTTTCTTTAAGGCTTTTGGTTCCTGGATCTGCAATGGCACCATCCTCCACAGGCTGGTGAGGAAGGCATAGCCTGGGCCCTTAGGGAGCTGCCCATATTACAGAGCCGATCAATGCCAGTGTGGGCTTTACAAGGATATATGGGCAGTCATAAGCCCCAATGCCTGAAAAGGATATGGGACCAACTATAGCTTTTAGAATAGTTATAAACTGTACTATACTTTATAACAAATATTTACATTTCTACTATGTCTAGCTCTTAAAAAGACTAACACTATGCTAATAAAATAGCCAACACTTTAGAGTCCTTTCTATGTAATAGGAATAGTCAAGAGCTTTACTTGTCTTATTACATTTGATCCTCACAAAGTGAAGAGAGAGGCAATGCTATTATTCCATTTTAGAGATGATGAAACTGAAGTACAAAGATAAATAGTTGTTCAAAATCATGCATATAGGGAATGGCAGGGCCGAGATCTGAACTCTGGCGGTCTGACTTCAGAATTGGCATTCACTCTAGAGGCAGTGGTGGACACTTCCTTCCCTCTGAATTAAAATTCACCAGAAAGCAAAAGAACAAATTAAACTGTTTTGGTTTACCATGATTCCCAAAATACAAAACTGTAATAATGTTGGAAGACATAGGCTCTGGCCTGAGGAATGTATTTCTGGTTGCTGACCAGATAATTCTTACACATGCATTTATTTCAAGACCTGTCTAAAAAGAAATCTTTAAACTTCCAATATCAGCTTTCAGAGAACAGGAATTCTGGGCACTGTGAGCACTGTATCCTGGGGACATGCAGTCCATTTTTACTAGTGAAGGCAAATTGCATGGTTATCTTACAGAAACCTTTTGCGGTTAGGAAGCATGGAGATGCTGGGAGGACTCCCCTAATCCTCTCTGTTTAATTCTAAAAAAAAAAAAAGCATCCTTCCTCTTTCTACTCAGCCAGCACAGGCAGGGGGTCTGATAAATGACATATGGGCTCATGAAAGTTTGGTGTGAAATGATGTTGACCTGAAGTTCTTAAAAATCAGCAAAAAATTTGGTAGGAAGATGTCTTACCTTCATAAGATCACCAGTTATTACTGCCTGCAAAATTGCTGTGAAAGACAAAAGAGAGATGTCTCATTAGTAGAAGACCCTCTCCTTAAAATACTAAAAATGTCTGGATCCATATTTTGCATACATAGTCTACAGTGGAGGCAGGACCAGGGAAGGAGAAACATGCCAAAGGTTGAATCTTGGAATAGACTAAGGTCTTCTTTGCAGCCCTTCCCTACCTGGGTCCCATCCCCTGTATAATTCTAGAGCCTACCAGAGTCTCCTCTGGCCCTGGTACAACAAAGAGAACATGAAATTTGGAGTCACACAGATTGGGTTCAGATCTTAACTCTGACACAAGCTGTGGAACACTGAGTGAACCATTTAACCCCTCTGAACCTCAGTTTCCCCATCTGTAAAACAGCAAGTCCAAATCTTTTAGGACTCCTGAAAGGATCAATTAAATCATATAAACATTTCTAACTCATCCACTGATGCCTAATCATCATTGTTTTTCTCCCTTCTTTCCATTTCCTTCCACTCTGTCCTCATGGGGTTCAAAAAATCACCAGTAATTTGCTGGTGTGTTTTGTAATGATAAATAAATACCCACTGCTATGGAAATAAAGGGGACTAGAAAGAGTGAAGAGGAACCACATATATTTTAATTATGTTTTGAAGAAAATAGTCATGTGTTAAGCATCTAATTCAATGGTGACTCTTACAGAAAGAATTCCAGAAGTCTTGGTTAACCTAAACTAATTGTCCTTGGAGGAAAAATAGAAGTGTATGTGCATGTCATGTGGGGTGTAGAAGAGGAATGAGAAAATATGACTGATAAAAGAGGAACAGAATATACCTATGTCTAAGGGCAATTATGGTTTCTAGAGGGATTATATGCAATAGGTTGGAAATGGTGGCTTTCGAAATATAAATACCTAAAACTACACCAAAGATAGATTATTTTAGGCTTTCATGTCACAAAAATTTAGAAGAAAATAATGTATTTTTCAAAGTGTCAATTTATTGTTCTTGTTTGAGTAATCTCTCATTATAAGGTTAGCCAACAACTCAGTATCATGCATCAAAGTACATGGAGCCTTTGACAGGCCCTGAGCAAAGCCCTCCAAACTTCCATACGAGCATTTACGAGCCCTGAGGGACCAGAGGCAAAGGACCAGAGGCATGTTAAACTCATCCACTGGCCCACGATGCAGTGCCTTCCCTCTGATCAAAGCAGAAGCCTTGAAAACCCGTGAAAATGATGAGGGCTGCTTGAACACGGAGGAAGAAGGAAGAAGAAAGAATAGAGGAAAAGGGGGGAACAGGAAAGAGAGGGAAGAATGTTTCCATAACAAGCTGTAAGCAACATACTCATTCCATCTCCCTAAGGCACATGCACAATGCTGTGTACATCTCAATGCACAACAGTTAGTTGTTGGACGGTCTGAAAAGATGGCAAAGGGAAAGGAGAAAAGGAGAGAGATAAAAATAAGACAAAAGGAGTTAATAAAATATTAGGTCAAAAGAACCTAAGAAAATGTGTCTCATTCTTCATATTATGGATGGACACTGGGGTTCAGAGTAAAGTGACTCTCTTGGGGCACAGAGCTAGTGGTCGTCCAGTCATCACCATCATGCAGGTCCCTGTGTCCAGTCCAGGTCTCTATCTAGTGCCCTCCTTGAGCTCACAATGCAAGGTCTACTAGAGGCATATAGAAAATAGAAGAAAATAGTCTCTATAGGTTATAAAGCTTATAGTGTTGTGGAAGAGGCACTGGATTGGAGTCTTAATTCTAATATCTGTAATTTACTAGATAAGTTTAACAGCTGTCCTGCTCATCTCTCTGTAGTAGGGATAAAACAAACAAACAAAAAAGCTTTATAAACAGATATGTAATATTACCAGAGGGGTAGCTTTCAGGACTTTTGAGACTATCCATGAAAATGGCATGCAAACACTTCAGAAAGGAGCCTAGCAACAGGGTAAAATTGGTGTGTGGAGTCAAGCAGACATAGCTCTGTTAATACAGTGCCCATCAGGTGAAGGCACAGCTGAAGGAGCCAAAGGGACGCTGTGTAACTCCAAGATGTAAAGCCTACCTCAGAGGCAGGGAGGGAGAGGCCGAAGAAAATATTAGTGATTGCAAGTATAAGAAAACAAATCAGCTTGGACTTTTATGCTACAGGATGCTCTCTTCACTGAAGTAGATTACCCATATTAGGAAAGAATTGAGGTAAGGGAAATTGCCTGAGCGGGCAGTTAATGCAGAGCTGAAACTCACACACACTTGTTCAAAGCTGCATACAGCCTATGGTTTTCAAGATCATATTAAAACCTTTCCCAGAAATTAAAAGAAAAAAAAGAGAAATAGAGGAAAAAAGTAATAAAGGAGAGAGAAAAGAAAAATGAATTCATTAGCTTAAAGCACTTGTGTAATAAAATTTGGTGTAAGTAATAAATCAAGACAATGAAGGAATTCCCCAGGACCAAGTCTATTTAAGTAAAAAGTAAACGGAAGGAAGGAAGAAAGGGTGGAAGAAAGGGAGGGGAGAAGGAAGGAAAGGGGAGAGGGAGGGAAGGAGGGAGGAAAGAAGAGAGGAAGGAAGGAAGGAAGGAAGGAAGGAAGGAAGGAAGGAAGGAAGGAAGGAAGGAAGGAAGAAAGGAAAGAAGGAAGGAAGGGGAAGCAGGAGGGGGATTTATTGGCTAACTTTGGAGTTCAAAAAGAGTTTCTTAGATGAAGTAAAGCTTAAGCCAACACTTCCATGATAAGTAGAAGTAATTAGCAAAGGAAGTTTGGAAAATTCTTGCAAAATAAAGGTAGGATATGAACAAAGACCTGGAAGTTACAAGTCATGGTGTCTGAGGGAACCTGCAAAGAGCTGCATGTGAGCACATTTGAGGTGGAGAGTGGTCTCAGGCAATGGGCCACAGTCGCAGGGACCACTCCAGTGAGCACCATTTATGTCAGGAGAAGGCACTTGGACTTTATCTCAGGGATGAGACGCTATTGAAGAGTTAAAAGTACATGAATGTTCTTAAGCATGCCAGTGTGACTCTGCTCCTCCCCTCCTAGAAACCTGCTCTCAGCTCATGTTCTCCAGATTGCCCACATTATAGCCCCTTCAGTTTCTACCCCAGACTCATCACAAGCATTGTGATTTATGTCTGTTCATTTCCAACAGCCTCCCAGCTTAAAGTCCACAAGAGGAGGTAGAAGATCATATAACAGAATCATAACCACGAATAATTTCCAATTGCACTGGAGATAGAAAGCATGAATATTTATTTTAAGTCAAGCAATACACCCAAGGGTAGCTATTATGCAAACATTATTAAGCACAAGGCCCACTTCTCTCTCCTGATTAATGTCCTTCCCCATGAACACTGTTGTTGAAAATTTCCTCTGCATTAAGAAAGCCTGAATCCATTAGTCGCAACTCCAGATAATAACCTTCTGAAAGATCGAGCTCAAAAACAAATAATTGAGTTGTTCTGATTATAGTATTATCCCTTATTATTTCTTGAGCTCTGAGCTTGCCTTCTTGCCTTTCTTAAAATTCCTTTACACTGAAGAAGCAATGCCCCGAGTGCAAAGAAGCAAAAGAAGTCAAATTATTAACGGAACAAAAGGTTGATAAGTAAATGAATAAATTCCTGGACAATTAACATCACATAAACTTACGTAGTTAGACAGAAATGTAAGTGGGTAGAGAACTGAGAACTGTGTCATTTTTAGAGGTTAGAAGTTGAATCATTAGTTCACATGAAATGATTTCTTTTTCCTTCAGTGCTATGCCTTCCCAAAAATGGCTATCCAGTAAACATCCCAAGGCAGAATACTAGAACTGAGAAGTCAAGATGGCCAGGAAGGAATCTGTTTCCAGTCTCTGTTCCTGAGACCTGGATTGCCCAGAGTCAAGACATCCTCAGACATCCATGCATGGAAGAAAAAATGGCCTCTCCCCTGGAATCAGTGTAGGGACAAACCAGTCCACGGGGCCACTGGCTGGCCTGCCTGCTCCTGCCATGCCAAACCCTGTCAAGGATGTGGAAGTACAGTGGGGCCTTGACTTACAAGTGTCCCGACTAACGAGTTTTTCAAGATACGAGCCGTCTCTCGGCTGATTTTTTGCTTTGAGTTGCGAGCTAAAATTCGGGTTACGAGCCAGCTTCAGATACCCCACCGCTAGTTGGCGCAGCGAACGTCACAGTGAACGCCACAACATCAGCCCAGCATCACGTGTCTCACTCGTTCACTTTAATGATTTGACATACGAGTAATTTGAGTTTCGAGCTCGGTCATGGAACGAATTAAACTCGTAAGTCAAGGCCCCACTGTATAACTACAAAATACACGCCATCCTCTCAGGGAACTGACATTTTGGCAAGAAATCCAAACTAGGAAGGGATATATTGTAATTGAATCTAGACTTATACTGACTGAGTTTAAGCCATTAACTAGATATAACCTTGGGTTAGTTACCAAGCTTCAGTTCTCTTATTAGGAAAATGGAGATCAAGTGATTTCTTTTGAGCCTCTGCCTTGCAAATAAGCTAAAGGAACAGAGAATCTGACCATTACAGTCTTCTGTGTAGAACACCATGGAATGCTGATTTTTTAAACCCATTACACTGAGAAAGCACCATTTTGCATCTGTGAGATGAGGTTAGACGAAGGCCAATTACAGCTCTAGAATTTGGCGTAGGACTACTTCCATAGGGATAGTTTACAGCTGTGATTCTTGCTTTGCAGATGAAAATATTTAAGAACAAAACATACACAGAACTTGGCAAAGCCACATATATGTTTGTAATTCTCTATAAATCAACTGAAATAACTACATTATTATATATCAAATAGAGTTTCAATAAAATAGAGTCTATTGAAAAATTTTAATCTTTCAGGTTCAGTTACTTTCTAATTTTTAAATAATTTTATTGCCAAATTATCTTCTCCTAATGACAGAAATCACCAAAATATATTTTTTTAATTCTGGAAAAAATTAAAAGTAAAAACAAAAACCATTGAACAAAGAGAGGCTTGCGGAGACTCAGGGGGCAAAATCAGTTGACTCATTGGGAATCATAAATATATATCTAACTTTGCCAAGTTCTGCATATATTTTACTCCTAAATATTTTTATCTGCAAAGCAAGAATGACAGCCTAAAATGACCCTTTCAGATGTTGTCATATTCCACATTCTGCAGCCATATTTAGGCTTGGGCTAACCCTCTCCATTCATAAATGAGGAAACTGGGCCTTGAGAAGTGACTTGACATTTCCAAGGTCACACAGTTAGAATCCAGCTCAGGAAAAGAGGGACTTTGGTTATTTTATTTTATTTTTTGTCTCTTTTATATTTTCTTTTCTTTTATTGTTTCTAACCTCTGGCTCACAGTTCTTTCCACCACGCAATTTCTCCTTGGTTTAACTTGGAGCAGGATGGACAAAAGTGAAAACAAATGGCCCCAAATAAAAGTTTCATGAATTCATCACCTACAAAAGGAAGTCAATTTGTGGCTTTCAGTGGCAATTCTATTATGCCAAAGGAGACACTGAATAGTGAGCACACCAGGGCAAATGCTATGTTTACATTTTCCTCGAGCTCAACATCACTGGAGTCTTCATACTTTTCCTTTATTCAAAGTTACTTACTGCTGAGCCACCAGAAAGCTGGCGCTGACAGCTGCCCAAGCACCCACTTCTGTGACGTCCATATTCTGCATAGATTTTCCACAGCAGACTTATTTTTCTGCTTTATGAGCAGCCAACACCCACAGTACATGAGCAACGAACTGTGAAGGCTTAGTTCCCCAAAATGAAATTTAAGATAATCATCAAACACAGCAAAGGTAATCTAACACACACACTGTGATTATGCTAATTAGGCATAGATGAGAAACAGTTTGTGAAAATGACTGTAATTAATATTATTTTGCATAGTCATATCAAACAAGTCTAAGATGAGGTGAGAGAAAGGAGCATTTAAATATTTCTAAAGACCTCTGCATTTTAATCGAGGCCTAGAGGAGGTTTTGAAAGTTGATAATAAGATATGTGTCAAGTTATTTGTTAATAATAATAGGTTAAAATTCTGAAAGGTTTTTTATAATATAGTAAAGTTCCAAGATTATTCTTATAATAATAAACACATTTGTATCAGTTCTCTGTTAGCAAACCATCCCAAAACATAGATGTTTAAAACAACAATGGTTTATTTTGATCAAAAATGTGCAATTTGGGCTGGATTCAGCAGAAACAGTTTGTCTTTGTTCCACCTGGCATCAGCTGGGGCAGCCACACTGAAAGCTGAGAGATCCACTTTCAAAATGGTAACTGAGTGCTGGCTTCAGCTGGGAGCTTTGGTTCCTCTTGTGTGGGTTTCCTCAGGCTGCTTGGGCTTCCTCCTGAAATGGTGGCTGAGTTTCAAAAGCAACCTTCATAAGGAGAGCCTAATGGAAGTCATGTTGCCTTGGAAATCACATGGTATCACTTTGCTGTCATCTCAACTTTGCCCACATTCAGGAGAGAGGACGTAGACCCCATATCTTAATGGAAAGAGTGTCAAAGTCATATTGAAGAAGACTGTGGGATGGATGATAAGGTGATGGCCATTTGGGGAAAATACAATCTGTCTCATCACACCTGTGCATTGTGATGTCCATTGAGTCAGAGGATTTGCTGACTTCCAGGGAAGGCCACGAACAGGAAAAGGCCTTTGCTACCTGTGCCACTGTAGGAGTGTATTTTGCATATAATATCATCTGTTTTATGTCCTGAGTATCTCAGCAGAAAAATAAAAGAGGCTGAGAATTGCTCATCTGAAGGACCAGCTTTTTGCAGCAGGAAGAAGAAAGATAAGAAGAAGACCAGGCAGACAGACAATTGTTTGTAGAATTGAATTAGGAATTCTATCTAAGGGAGCTCAATCCAGAATCTCCTTTTAATAATCAGATGTGAGAGAAGAGACTGCTTGGCTAGAGGAGGCAGGAGAGGAGGGAAGAATCACCCACTGAACTCTAGTCCTTTATCCCTCACACTCAGCCTACCAGCTTCCCCTCCATCGCCGAAATATGGAGGATGCAGAGCACACATCTGACAGATCTTATTATCCTCTTATCATCATTGGGATTAATCCATCAGTGGCAACTAAAAGGCCATTCAATGCGGCAGTGGTCTAATATTCAAACACCACCTGTGCCAAATCTCTCTTAAAGTATAACCATAGATGGGAGACAAGACATAAATAGGTTTTGCTTCTGTCTAATGACAGAGTTAATCCTCCCCTTCGATTAGTCCCTGCTAAGTGAATGCGTGAATGTATATGGGTTCTTTCCCTCTGCCGCAGCAATCCTTTTGAAGCTACTATTAGCATGGAAGAGGTTTCCTGTTTGGAGAACAAACAAACAGCTCCCATCCAGTGTTCGCTCCTGGCAGAAAAACTCCACCTTGCTGCCAGAGGCCCGGGACAGTTCCCTTCCGAAACAGTCCCTTCCCCTTCCCTTATTCACCCCTGGAATTGGCTAGAAACAGTGCAGGGACCAGATGTCTCTCCCCAAATCCCATTTGTTTATGTGTTGTTGTGAAATTGTTCTTTGGTTGTTTCACATACCCAAGTCCCATCACTGCAATTAAGCCACAAGCACGAGAACCGGGATTTGATTGATTATTTTTTCTTGGTTTTATCCAGACTTCATCCTTCACTGAAAACTTCTTAGTACAGGAAGTATGTGAAGTACTTAATAAATACTTGGTAGATACCGGTGGCCTGGTGATTCAACTGGCTGTCATTTCAATATTCTTTGAACCCTGGACCAAGGAAGATGTTCCAGGAGGTAAAAGAGACCCACCTGACTGGCCCCTGCTGAACCTAGTCATCAATTTGGGGGTTGGAAATGTTTTAAAATCTTTTTGGTGTCTAATGGTGCTTATCAGATGCACTGAAATACCATAGCAAATATCTCACCAGATCAGAACTGCTTATATTACGCATCAAACCAGAGTCCTATACTAAGCAATAATGCATGCTACTTCCTAGAACATCAGTAGCAAGCTTGGATCAGTGTTACAACAAATTTTATGGGTTAATTTTTTTTAATTTTTTTTTTTGAGCATTAGGTGAGTGAAGACAGGTTCACAGGTTCAGGGGCCAATTGGATTCACATTCTTCCGCTGTCACAGTATGTTACTTTCATCCAGTTGTGTAAAATTTGTGCCAACAGTCAGAGGGGGACCAGAAAGGTTGGGGAATATATCTTCTTAAGAATCTATACAATTGAGGAGAAACCAAGATGGCGGTATAGGTAAATACCTGAAATTGCTGCCTCACACAACCACTTCAAAAATACAACTAAAAGACAAAACGGACATCATCCAGAACCACAGGAAGGCTGGCTGAGTGGAAATTCTACAACTAGAAGGAAAGAGAAAAGCACACTGAGACTCAGAGAGGTGCGGAAGTAAAGTGCAGAGGTATGGAGGCGCAGGTGGAAAGGGCTGGCAACTGAGGACATGGTTGTCTTTTTCAATCAGGAGGGAGTCTCAAGCTCCCGACGGCTCTGAACTCCAGTTCCAGGCGAGTCGCTGGGGACCTAGACTCATACGGGGAGAAACTAGACTGTCTGGCATTGGTTGGAACTCGAGGGCGGCTTTCTCTCAGAGGTGCTTGCAGTGATTACCAGGACACTGAGACGAGGGGACTCTTAGGGTAGGACTGAGAATCAGCCATAGCTGTTTGCTCCACCCTGTTGATTCCCTGAGACCCCACCACACCCAAGCTGTGTGCAGAGGCTTTTGCATATGAGTGCCCTGGCCCTTTGCAATCTAAAATTACCTAACAAACTGCAGCTGGGTCAGAGAGACCCAGAACATCCAAAAGAAGGCCCAAGGCCCCACAGCAGCTTGGATTGCTTCACAGATGGGACTCATCTGGGCACCTCCAAACCCCAAACAAAGAAGAGGAATCTGCAGATCTCTCTGTAGCTCCTGCTGGGTAGCTTCAGGCAGAGGCTAAATTAGCACCTCCTTAGAGATCCAAGAGCCAGTGTACCCAGTGGTCAGAGTGGGACCATCCAGATTATAACTCCTCAGATCCATAAGGGAGACACTCAGGGGGCAGACTCAGTGAGCACCAAAGCCCTACTGAAGCAAGTCTTGCCCCATAAGGGTGTCTCCAGCACAGAAGTTCTCCCACCATAACCACAGCTGATTCTCACAGTCAATTGTCCTGGAGGTCAATTCCTCCCAGTGATACCTACAACAATCAAGGCTTAACTACAACAAGACTGTGCACAAAGCCCACAAAGGGGTGCACCAAGAGTGTCCACCTCAGGTAATTGGGGAGACTGAGCCACTGGGCCCTATAGGACACCTAGCACAGAAAGCCACTCTACCAACACAACAGGGAAGCAGCCAAAATGCAGATACAAAGAAACAGGTCACAAATGACAGAAATGGAGGAAAGCAAACTACTGGATATAGAGTTCAAAACCACACTTATAAGGTTTTTCAAGAATTTTCTAGAAACCGCTGATAAATTTAGTGAGACCCTCGATAAATCCAGTGAGACCCTCAAACATATGAAAAAGGACCAACTAGAAAGTAAGCATACACTTACTGAAATAAAGAATATTATACAGAGATCCAACAGCAGACTAGAGGATCAACAAGTGAATCTAAAATTCAAGTGAATAAATAATTTGATGAACAGAATAAACTGGTGAATATAATAGAATCAGGGGCATAGAAAGGGAGTGGACTTACAATTCTCAGGGGGGAAGGGGTGTGGGGGGTGCAGGAAGAGTCTGAATAAAAATCGTACACCTATGGATGAGGATAGTGAAGGGGGTAAGGGCAGAGGGTGGGGTGGGAACTGGGTGGAGGGGAGCTATGGGGGGAAAAAAGAGGAACAACTGTAATAATCCAAACAATAAAGATTTAATTTAAACAGCAACAAAAAAATCTACACAACTGCCCTGGCCAGGGTAGCTCAGTTGGTTAGAGCATCGTCTTGATACACCCCAGTTTTGGGCTCGATCCTGGGTCAGGGCACATAAAAGAATCAATCAATGAATGCATAAATAAAGTAGAATAACAAATAAATCTCTCCCTCTCTCTCTCATCAATTAAAAAAAAATTTTAAATCCTCACTAGAGAATATTTTTCCATTGACTTTTAGAGAGAGTGGAAGAGAGAGGGAACGACAGAGAGAAATATCAATGTGATAGAAACACACCAATTGATTGCCTCCTGCACGAGCCCTGACCAGGGCCCAGGCTAGGCGAGGTAAATGCCCCTGACGGGAATAGAACCCAGACCCTTAGGTCCCCAGGCCAACCTTTTATCCACTGAGCCAAACCAGCTAGGGCCAACTTAAAAAAATTTTAAAAACTATCTATACAACTCAAAATTAATGTTTTCTGTAGCAATGCTGTATTATCAACTTTGGATATAGTAGGTCAACATTTTTTTACATAGTACTACCTTCAAAAGTAATATCCAACTATTCCCTTAAAACTCAAAAAATATAAATTTATTTTTAGCATCAATATTACAGAATTCCTTCAACTATTTTTGTTCAATAAATGTTAAGCTTCCACCCTCAGGGAGGATTTTTCATATTTGTAAAAGTTTTTAAATCTGACTACACCTTACTAAAATTCATGAACCCAAAACAATTATAGTACACATAACACTCTTTGTCCTCCTTAACCTTTGAATCAAGTAATACCTATTAAAATGCTTAGTACATTGAAAACTACTTCAGCAATGTAAGAGATTTTAAAACAAAATTCAAGAATTCTCTCAAGGTCCTTTGTCCCCAGATTGTTGAGAAAATGTCATTGAGATCAACGGACTTTGTTTATTTCTGTTTTCCTGGCCTTTGGATGATAAAGCTCTAATCCTGAGAGGGTAAGAGAAGTAGAAGCACCAATAAATAAGGCCCTTGTGAGCCTCACAGATGAGCGGAAGGTACCAAGTCAGGGCCTTAGCACCTCATGACTTTCCTGGCGGATCTTAGAGATAGCATCAGGGCATCTGGCTGCATCCCTTCCCTCAAGGCCAGGCCGCATCCCTCCTGTGATAGGTCCCTGGCACTCATTTGATGTATTTAACAGTGTCCTTCAGGACCTCTAACAGGAACTTAGGTTGGAAAAGTGTGCTCATGTGTCCCTCAGTGATAGCTGTGCACAGAACGGATGCGGCCTGAAAGTGATGGATGGTGACTGGTTTTAACCGAACATCAAGACTGAATGGGAAATGGTGTTTCAGGCCGGGATCCAAGTACAAATAAATGTGTTCTGGAGCTTAAGAGATGATCGCTGTATGGGTCACCCGGCTCCAGGTGCACATGAAGCACCTTATCATCACCCAGCAGCACGCTGACCACTCAGTAACCTGAGGGCCTTTTTCAACCGAGAAGAACAGATTTAGCCAAAAACTAAATTGGAACAAAAGTAAAGCCAAGGAGGAGTTAATAGAGCAAAGGTCACTTTCAGAGACATACACCAGCAAAATGCCCATGTAGCAAAAAGTGTACAATTTAAAATAAAGATAAAACTGTAGGGCCTGCTTTCACTCATAAGTGTAAATATAGATGGGATAATTTGTACTTGAAATTCAGTTATAATAGGACACTAATTTTGAATCTTCCCTATAATGTCAGCATACGACAGATATTAACTGAAATGTAGAAAAAGTAAGCATTTTATTTCATTGACATGAAAAGTCTTTCACTTCAATGCTATGCTAAATTGACTAAGCAATAACACCTTAGAAGCAAGAATCATAAAGTAAATGGTTAGTTCAGAAGCTTGCTCAAAAGATCCAAAATAGAATAGGCTTCAGTATATGAATAAAACCTTAATGATATTTATTACAGAGCAGATTTTACTGTCCAGTTGCTGTGAAGAGAAATAAAATAAAGATAAAATCTTCATTCTCTGTAGTAATGCATATACTCTTTTTTTAAAATTTATTTTAGAGAAAGAGAGAGAGACATTGATTTGTTGTTCCACTTATGTACGCATTCATTGGTTGATTCTTGTACGTGCCCTGACCGGGGATCAAACGCACATCCTTAGCATATCCGGCTGATGCTCTAACCAACTGAGCTACCCGGCCAAGGGGTGATGCATATACTCTTAAGCAAGAAAAGTAGGAGTCTCTATAAAGTCCGACATGTGTATTTACACATCCAAATGTAGCCCCTGGTTGCCTAAGAAATAGGGAAATGGATTGAGAGATTCCTTAGGGAAGTTGCAAGATATTTTTCATAAGGGGAAGATGAGCATTGACAGAAAAGATGGGACCAGCCAGCGGAGAGGCATGGAGGAAGAAGTGATAAGCAGTTTCACGTGATAAAGAGGGATGTCTGAAATGGGGTAGGATAAGTGAG